>NW_011494856.1:1772490-1820174 GCF_000754665.1 Bison bison bison
GGGGCGGGGGGGATGGGGAGAGGCTAAAGAGAGAGAGGCGATTTATGTATATGTATAGCTGAGTCACATTGTTGTACAGCAGAAACTAACACAACATTGTAAAGCAATTATCCTCCAGTTAAAAAAAAAAAATCAGTCTCTTTTACTACAGACCAGAGTGGGAGGCTCAGCGACTAAATGCAATGTGGTATCCTGGATTGGATCCTGGAAGAAAAGAGGACATTGCTGGAAAAACTGGTGAGATCCAATTAAAGTCTGGATTGTAGTTAATAGTCACTAGCAATGTTAATTTCTTAGACATTAAAATGTGCCTGCCCTCTCCCCTTGAACTCCCATGTCCCCAGACCACTCCTCCCTGTGCCTGGGAGGTGAGGTGAGGTGAGGTGTTCAGTGATTTAACAGAGCTTTGCCACTGAGCTGAGAACCCCAGCCCAGAGACCCCTGAATCTTTGGTGCAGGTTGGCTACGCCTTACCTTCTGCCATGTGTGTAGACAAGTGCCACGACCCTGGGCTGTGTTCTGACCTGACTAATTTCATTTAATCCTTATATCAGCCTGGAAGGGTAGGGATCACTGTCCCCATCTTACAGATGGGGAATTGAGGCTGCAGAGGCTGCTATTTGCTTTCTCTCAGAGCACCTTCCTGAGACAGATTTAAAAAAACAGCGCCAACAGCTCTGGGGCCAGGTGAGTTGATAAGCAGAAAAAACCGAGAGAATGTGGAGAGGAAAGGTCACTTCTGTGTGCCACAGTTGGTAGACTCTGGAGCCAGGAGGATTTCCAGGGAAAAGGGGATGAAGAAAGCATTCAAGAGGAGGAAGTAGTGAGAGGCCCGGCCCTGAGATGGAACACCTAGAAATGTGGCAGTTCACAGGCAGCACGTCTGGCTGGGCTGGAATCAGGATGTAAGCAGACAGCGGGCTGAGACCAAAGCGGAGGGACTGGCGGGACCCCACAGCGCCCTTCATATCTCATTCACAAGCCCTGCTTTCCCTTCACGATCTGCTTCGAGGCTAACGTTAGCATTCCATCATTTGTAGCTTAGGACGGTCCACTCCAATGGCTCTTTGTTTCTGTTGGAAGAAGGTCCCTGCTAGGGCCTTTATGGGTCAGTGCTGGGAGGACTCAAAACAGGGCATAGATGGGAGAAACAATTTAGTATCTATTTTTTGCTAAGCCCTAACATGGGCCATGGAGATCAAGATGACTCAATCCCCTTTCCCCAGAGAACTCAAGCTGGGGAGTATGCTGACTGCCATGCACAATGTGGTCAGCTAGTCCATGGGAAACAGGGCTCAGGACTGTGGAGGCCCCCAGCCTCAGAGTGTGAGGGAGGGGAACAGGTGTGTTTAGAAATACTGACTAGCAGGGCAGCCAATAAGGCCAGCAATTCCACAGGGAAGGAGGACCTCAAGTTCTATCTCTGGTAACCTCTTCATGAGGAAATCAGATGAAGATCGTGGTGGAGCTGGCAGGGTGGACCCGGCCTCTGCACCTGGGCAGCCCTCTTCCTGCAGGTGGGGCGGTACCTGGGCAGGGCCCCCGTGGTGACACTGAGCAGGGGCGGGGCTCCCAGCAGCCGTGATGGCCTCTCACCATTCCAGATGCCCTCTAGAGCCCTCACAGTGGGTGTGAGGCTGTGAACTTGCCATTTGCCAGCTGTCTGGAACCGGATCAACACAGCACCCGCCTCTCACCTCACATGCCAGGGCTCGTGACGCCAAAGTGCAGGGCTCTCTCAAGTGCTCTGGATGCCTCTCCAAGGACGTGCAAAGTGTAAAGTCCTCTGGGCCTATAGCCCAACCTGAGGCATGCGTTTCTGCAGAGCTTCAGGAAAAAGGATGCCTCTGCTATGGTGGGGATGTAGGCAATGTGCTCAGAAGTGCAGCCATCATTACATGAAGGCTTTTCCACAAGCAAGCATTCCTTCTGTTCTTGTGAGATGAGTGGGAGGGGGTCAAGATGATTCCCTACTGGGGAAAATCCTGATTTCAGGGAAGAAGGACCTAGACAGAGCCAGTGGCTCATGGGACACTGAACACTGAGAAGGGAAATGTGGGGTAAGAGTTCCAGTAGCTCTCAGGGTCTTAGAGAAGATGGTGAAGGAAAGACCATGAGGCTGGATATAGGGTGGACTCTGCCACAGAGAATGCGATACTTGAGATTATTGCTATAGGTGGGGAGGCGGATGGGAGTGTCCATGGACAGGGGACCTGCCCGACCCATGGGGGTCACTGGATCCTGGATCATCAGAGCCAAAGGGGCTACAGAGCCCATGACATCCATTCCATTACACTACAGGAAAGACCAAGGTCCAGAGGAGAAAAAAGTATGTCCTTGGTCACCTGTGGGTCAGGACAGGGTCTAGCCTCATACCAGAGGGCTGCCTCCCAGTCAGAGCATTTCCCAGCCATGCTCAGGAAAGTCAGTGTTCTTTCTGCATCTGGGCAAAGGAAAGGACCCCTAGAGAGATGGTCTGGTGCCCCTGATTTGTTTCTCAGATGATGAAGCAGTGTCAGAGAAGGCCAGAGACTTGCCTGAGGCCAGGCAGCCAGTGAACAACAAAACCTACAGACCAGACTCAGAACGTCCTGACTCCCAGTCTAGATTTTCTTACTGCTCCAAAGTCTTCCAAGGAGAAGAAAGGGCAAGGAGAAAGGAGCCCACACTTCCTGGGCTTCTGTATGTGCCAGATCCTTAACACATATTCTTTCTAATCCCCACAACTTTCAAAGCAGACATTCTTGACCATGTTTAACAAGTCACGGAAAGAACAGAGGTTCAGAGAGGCAAAGCCCCTTGCCTAAGACCACCCAGCTGGTAGATGGTAGTGCAGAAACTCAAGCCTGAGTTTGTTTACTTCCAAAGCTTGTTTTCTTGTCCCTAGGTTTGGGATCCAGGGCTGACAATGCAAGGAAGTAGGGGGAGGAGGAAGCCAAGGGCCAACTCCAAACACCGCCGAGGCTCCTAGCTACCCGGTTGTGACAGCGACAAAGATCAACAGAAACGACCTTGGGACAGCAGGATCTTGCCTCCTGTTGGCATTTTTTTTTAAGGTATATTGGTCCACACCCTGCAACAAAGCCACACAAAGCAAACAGAGGTGATGGCATGGCTTCTGGTGTTGCTGAGATACCCACTCCCAGTGGCTTCGGGCCAAGGCGCCATTGGCTTCAGAAGCTCAGATTCTTAGCACGATCCAGGAGCTTAGACTCTCTCAAAGCTCTAGCATGGACAGGGTCTCCTAAGCTTTCAGTCCACCCCACCAGAAGAGGGCTCCGCTTCACAGACTCCCCAGCTGGGTTCATCCAAACCCCACTCTCACACCCTCACTGCTTATCCCTAGAAGAAGCTCCTTCTGCTGAAGGACTGCCTTTCTCACTCTGAGCTGAGACCAGCCTCCTAGGATCTCCCCAAGTCTCCTTTGGGGCACAAAGTCAGCTGCCCTATGGCCCCAAGTGGCCCTATCAAGCTGGGAGGACAGTGACTCTGCATCTTCTCTGCTCCTGGTCTAAAACCACCTGGGCAGGGGCATCAGTGCCAAAGTCATTCCTGAGACATGGGCACAAAACTACCCAGAAGAGCTGGATGGCCACCTCCCACATTCTAGGCTTTAAGCCTCTGCTAATGCATCCAGATAGCAAATCCACCTTTGTGCTGGTCACGTTCCACTGTTTTCCTCTCATCTTAGACCCCAAGGCTTTATAAATTTGATCTAAGTACAAAGTCTTTTTAAAATTTCCGTCTTGTAAATATTAGCAATTCATAGAGGTATATACAGTTTATGTACAGCTTCTTCTGCATCATCTCCTTTCATGCTTAGTGCAGTTTACTGGACCTCACAGAGATGGCTGATGTGAAGCACTCCCTGGTGAGCCTGATCATGTCAGGGGGCCCAGCAACAGCTGCTGAGATGACCATGAGCATTAGGTGGACAGGATCCTCTGCTCCAAGCAGTGATGGATATAAGACCATGGCAGCCCCCAAAATGGAGACCGTGTAGCCTACATGAGGGTCCAGAGGGGTTCCTGAGGGCTGCCTCAAAGGCAGGGTTCTAAGGGTGAGTCTGATTGGGAGCCCGCAGAAGGGGAGAATGAGTGGAGACTATCTGGTTTAGGTGGAGTCCTTCCTGAGGCAGAGAGGGAGCCAGATTCATTGAAAGTCCCCCCACCAGCATTTGGGTCCCCTCAAATGAGGATTACCACCCCTCCTTCCTTCTCATTAGCAGAGGAGAAAATGAAGGCTCAGCCAAGGCTAGAGCTGAGATCTCCCAGATGGGCCCCCTAACCAGGAATCTGTCAAACTTGAACCAGGCAGGCTCTGGAGTCTATCCTGAGCTCCCTTTGGCCAGAGGAGTAGGCCCACCCCTGCCCTCTTGGGGCTCCTCTTGGGGAGATGGACTTTTTCATTTTGTGTGAGGTCATTCAGGCAAGCAGATTCCAGGAAGACAGATGGTGGAAATTCAGGCACAGGCAGCGAGCCTGTGGGCATCAGTCTGGAGCTGGACTGGGATCCCAGTCTCTGGGCATGGGATGAGTTGCTTGGAAGCTGGGTCTGGCTGCAGATCAGAAAACTGGACCCACCCCATCCCAGGCCAGGCCCGCGGGTGGGTCCAAGCTAAACCTCCACACAAGGGTCCATTGTGGCCACTCAGCCTAGCCCTGGGCTCCGCCAGCCCTTCCGGCTCCCGGAAAATGCTTCCCGTCTGGCAGCTCCAGGAGCGGCCTGTCCTTGGCCAAGGCACTGGCCCCACACCCAGGCCTCCCTTGCCCAGAGGTATCCTGACGCCAGCTGCTCAGAACCCTTGGATCTGGCTCCCATTTCACAGCCAGTGTCCTTGAGGCTCAGGGATTGGGCACTGGCCAGAACAGTACCCCTGCACCAGAATCCAGCACTCTGGCCATTTTTTCAGCTCTCACTGCCCACAGGAGGCAGTAGGATTTCGACTCAAAGAGAGGAGATGGCTATCCCGTCATATAGCTGATAGTGGCAGAGTCTGGGTGAAATGACTGTGCCCAGGTGTTTGCTCACGCTGGACCTCTCAGGAGACACGGGCACTCTTGGTTCAGTTGTGTGGCCTTGCAAGGATTGCTGTTCCTGTGTATCTGGGCACTGGGAGGATCACCACTGTCAGTCTAGGCCTGACATCCTGAGCTTTTAAATTAGATATGACACACTGAATAGGATGAGAAGCAGCTCTGGAATTTAAGGGTTTGACAGCCTTGCACCATCTCTGTGTGCCAGGCTGCACCAGGGCCAGAGGCTCCACAGCTTGAGGGTTCCCAGCTCTTGCCTTGGCTGATAGCGCCACCTGGGGCCCAATCGGCGGGACCTGAGTCCAACCGGAGCTGCCACTGCCAGCCTTTGCTCATTGAAGGATCTCTGTGCCTCCCTGTGGTAGGTACTAAAATAATGAAGGAATTCTGGCGCCAGACATGGGGGAGGAGGTCCCCTGAGAGTGACCACTGAGGATGAGGGGCTGGAACACGAGGCAGTCCAGCAGTGATGAAGTGGAATTACCATCATCCCACCCCTGCCCCCCAACACTCCTCTGCCAGGTCCTGGGGACTCTCAAGGAGTCAATTATGATCTCATAGATAGGGATGAGCTAGAGGTGGGAGCCCAGAGCCAGACACTTGGAGCTGAGTCTTAGAGAACGACAGTAATTTGCCTGTGAACACAACTGAAGCAACTTAGCATGCACTCAAAGGGCATTCCAGGCTCAGGGAACAGCTTGTGCAAAGGCACGGAAGGGTGAGTCTATGTGTGTAAGCTTGAGAGTGACAGGATAAGGGAGAAGAGGAAGTGCCAGGATATGAGGTCAGAAAGGTCACAGCCCTGGGTACCTGGGCCATCACAGCTTCCCGCAGTTCCCTGTCTCCCCCACTCACCTCCTGGCTTGACCCCTGATGCTGGCAGGTACACAGTCCCTGCCTTGAACTCCAGCCCCATCCCCTCTGGGTCAGGTTGTTGTTGTTGTTGTATCGTTGCTAAGTCGTGTCCAAGTCTTTTGTGATCCCGTGGACTGCAGCCTGCCAGGCTCCTCTGTCCATGGGATTTCCCAGGCAAGAATACTGGAATGGGTTGCCATTTCTTTCTTTAGGCGATCTTCCCGACTGAGGGATCAAACCCAAGTCTCTGGCATTGGCAGGCGGATTCTTTACCACTGAGCCACCAGAAGCCCCTGGTTAGGTTCAGTTCAGTTCAGTTGCTCAGTCATGTCCAACTCTTTGCAACACCATGGACACCAGGCTTTGCGCACCTTTGCCTGTTCATCACTAACTCCCATAGTTTACGCAAACCCATGTCCATTGAGTCGGTGATGCCATCCAACCATCTCATCCTCTGTTGTCTACTTCTCTTCCTGTCTTAAATCTTTCCCAGCATCAGGGTCTTTTCCAATGAGTCAGTTTTTCACATCAGGTGGTCAAAGTATAGGAGTTTCAGTTTCTGCATCAGTCCTTCCAATGAATATTCAGGACTGATTTCCTTTAGGATTGACTGGTTGGATCTCCTTGCAGTCCAAGGGACTCTCAAGAGTCTTCTCCAAAACCACAGCTCAAAAGCATCAGTTCTTTGGTGCTCAGCTCAGCTTTTATGGTCCAGCTTTCATATCCATACATGACTACTGGAAAAACCATAGCTTTGACTATACAGACCTTTGTCAGTAAAATAATGTCTCTGCTTTCTAATATGCTGTCTAGGTTGGTCATAGCTCTTCTTCCAAGGAGCAAGTGTCTTTTAATTTCATGGCTGCAGTCACCATCTGCAGTGATTTCGGAGCCCAGAAAAATTAAGTCTGTCACTGTTTCCATTGTTTCCCTATCTTTGCCATGAAGCGATGGAACCAGATTGCATGATCTTCGCTTTTTGAATGCTGAGTTTTAGGCCAACTTTTTCACTCTCCTCTTTCACTTTTATCAAGAGGCTCTTTAGTTCTTCTTTGCTTTCTGCCATAAGGGTGGTGTCATCTGCCTATCTGAGGTTATTGATATTTCTCCCAGCAATCATGATTCCAGCTTATGCTTCATCCAGCCCAGCATTTCACATGATGCACTCTGCATAGAAGTTGAATAAGCAGGATGACAGTAGACAGACTTGATGTACTCCTTTCCCAATTTGGAACCAGTCTGTTGCTCCATGTCTGGTTCTAACTGTTGTTTCTTGACCTGTATACAGATTTCTCAGGAGGCAGGTCAGGTGGTCTTGTATTTATTCCCATCTCTTTAAGAATTTTCCACAGTTTGTTGTGTGGGTAAGGTTACCCGGCATCAAAGGTCCTGATTCCTGGAGCCTGTCCTCTTTCCAAAGGCCAGGAGCTAGGTCAGGCTTCTCACAGGTTGATTATAGGGGACACAGTCTTGTGATTTCTCTGGCCTCCAGGGAGCCCAGCACAGTCCTTGGATTAGGAGAAGAATCTTCAAACAGTTGTTGAATTCTGGCCTCAGGTTCCTCAATTGTAAATTAGGCATAATCATAGCACCTATATCATGGGAATGTGGTCAGGATTAAATGAGAAAATGCCTCTAAAGTCACTCATTAGCACCTTGCTGGCATGGGTTGATGTCAGAGGCTTTTCCCCATTGCCCATCCCTCTGGGCATATTCATTCCAGAAAGGGAAGCTGAAGGGCTTCAAATCTTGGCCCCTGGGCTGCTTATCCCCAGCCTTGGTTCTCTTTCTGCCTTCCTGAACCCAGAGAGGCTGTATTGTACACCCAGCAGGGCAATTTGCTTTTTGTGCTCCTCTGTATGTCTTGTTTTTATTTTTTTTTTAAGAAAATACTCAAAAGCAAAGGGGGAAAAAGGGTACAGTGAGCATCCATATGCTCCCCTAGATTCAGCAATTAATGATCTGCCTTGTTTGCCTCATTGCTTTCTCTTTTAAAAAATCTGAATCATTTGAAAGTGAGTTTCAGATACCATGTCGCTAGATGACACCCATACCTGAGCATAAAGCTTCTAAGATTAAGAACACTTTCTTAATCACAATCCTGAGGAAAGGATGAATAATTCCATACTATCACCTAATATCCAGTTCATATTCACATTTCTCCCAATTTTCCCCAAATATATTTTAAAATTATTTTTTCAAAGTAATGGCACCATTTCACATTCCAACCAGCAGTCTATGAGGATTCTGACTTCTACACATCCTAACCAATATTTATTATTCTATGATTTTTAAAATTATGGTTATCCTTGTGGGTATGATGTGATATCCCATAGCAGTTTTGATTTGCATTTCCTTGATCACTAATGATGGCAGGAATCTATTCTTGTGCTTATGGTCCACTTTTCTATTTGTTTAGCTGTCTATCTTATTTAGAAAAATGTCTAGTTAGATCTCTGCCCATTTTAAATTTGATTTGTTTTTTATTATTTAACTAATAGTTTTTATATAGTCTGCTGCTACTGCTGCAAAGTCGCTTCAGTCGTGTTCAACTCTGTGGGACCCCATAGACGACAGCCCACCAGGCTCCCTTGTCCCTGGAATTCTCCAGACAAGAACACTGGAGTGGGTTGCCATTTCCTTCTCCAATGCATGAAAGTGAAAAGTGAAAGTGAAATCGCTCAGTCGTGTTCGACTCTTAGTGACCCCATGGACTGCAGCCTACCAGGCTCCTCTGTCCATGGGATTTTCCAGGCAAGAGTACTGGAGTGGGGTGCCATTGCCTTCTCCATTATATAGTCTAGATTCTATATTTATCTGATATATGATTTATAAATATTTCTCTCCATTCTATAGATTGTTTTTTAATTTTTTGGATGGTGTCCTTTAAAGTAAAAATATTTTTAATTTTGACAAATTTCAATTTGTAAAAAACATGTTTTTTTTCACTTTGTTAGTTGTGCTTTTGTTACCATATCTAAGAAACCACTGACAAATTCAAGTTCCTGAAGATTTACTGTTTTAAGCATTTTATGCTTTTAGCTCTTAAGTTTCTGTATTTCATCATTTAAAATTAATTTTTGTATACAGTGTGAAGGAAGCAGATGACTGCATTCTTTTGCATGTGGCACCAATTGTCCCAGCAACACAGAGCTGAGAGAATGAGAAATGCTGACAGCCTGTTCCTCCCAGGAATATACCACAGCCCTGGACGATAGCCCTGGTCTGGAACCTGGGAAAAGCAGGAGCTCTGTGTTCTTACCTTCACCTGTCTACAGGGGGGCTTCCATATGTTGAGCTGGTAGGGGCAAGGAAAGAATGAGTCATGGCCCAAATGCTCCAGACTCTTACTATCCTTGCCAAGATTTAATAGATTTTTTAAAATATTTATTTTTATTTATTTGACTGTGTCAGGTCTTAGTTGCAGGTTATGGGGTCTAGTTTTCTGATCAGGGATTGAACCCAGGCCCCCTGCATTGGGAGTACAGTCTCAGCCACTGGACCACCAGGGAAGTCCCTAGATTTTATTGAATAAACATCCCCTCATTTGCTATGTGCTGTGAGGGCAATTTCCAGAGAATGACACACACACATATATATACGACTTTGTAATATATATATAGTTATGGTTGTTCCACTGAGAAGAGGGTCTGCAGGGCTCCTCACACCACCATTGTACAGGTTGTCCATCGGCTCATTACTTTTTATTGCTGAATAGGATTCCATTGTATGTATGGGCCACAATTTGTTTATTCACTTATCCATTGATGAACATTTGGGTCATCTCCAGTTTGAGGCTGTTACAAACAAAGATGCTTTGATTAATTGTATACAAGACTTTGTTTTGACATATGCTTTCATTTCTCTTGAGTTCATTCTCTCTTCATTTCATTCCACCTAGAAATGGAATGACTGGGTTATATAGGAGACTTATGTTTAAAATTTTAAGAAATTACTAAACTGTGTTCCAAAGTGGTGGTACTGTATTACATCCCCACTGACGGTGTATGAGAGTTCTAGTTGTTCCATATCCTCATCAACACTTGATACGGTCAATCTTTTTAATTTTAGCCATTCTAATACAGGCTTCCCAGGTAGCTCAGACAGTTAAGAATCTGCCTGCAATGCAGGAGGCCCAGGTTGGATCCCTGGGTCAGGAAGATCCCGTGGAGAAGGGACCGGCAACCCACTCCAGTATTCTTGTCTAGAGAATTTCATGGACAGAGGAGCCTGGGGGGCTGTAGTTCCATGGGTCACAAAGAGTCAGACAAAGCTAAGTGACTATCACTTAATGACTTCACTTAATAGGTACGTAGTCGTGAAGAGTCAGACACGACTGAGCGACTTCACTTTCACTTTTCACTTTCCTGCATTGGAGAAGGAAATGGCAACCCACTCCAGTGTTCTTGCCTGGAGAATCCCAGGGCCAGGGGAGCCTGGTGGGCTGCCGTCTATGGGGTCACACAGAGTCGGACACGACTGAAGCAACTTAGCAGCAGCAGCAATGACTAATAATGTGTTTGAACATCTTGCATCTATGTTAATGAGAAGTAATGATCTATAAGTTTTCTTTTTTTCTAATGTCTTTGGTTTTGGTATCAGGGTAGTATTGGCCTCACAGAGTGAGTTAGGAAGTATTCCTTCTGCTTCTAACCTCTGAAAGACATGTAGAGAATTGGTATAATTTCTTCTTACATATTTGGTGGAATTCACAAGTGAACCCATCGGGGTCTGCTGCTTTCTGTTTTGAAAGTTTATCAAATTATTGATTCAATTTCTTTAACAGATATAAGCCTATTCAGATTGTTTATTTCTTCTTGTATGAGTCTTTGCAGATTGTTTCTTTCAAAGAATTGGTCCATTTCATCTAGGTTATCAAATTTGTGGGCATAGTTCTTCATAATATTCCTTTATTATCATTTTAGTGTCCATAGGATTTGTAGTGATTGTTCCCTTTCATTTTTTGTTATTAAACTTTTTATTTTGCATTGGGGTATAACTGATCAGTAATTTATATCCTCTCTCTTTTTTTAAAGCAGTTAGCCTCCTAGAGGTGTATCAGTTTTATCAGTCTTTTCAGAGAATCAGGTTTGGTTTCATTGCTTTATCTCTGTTGATTTTCTGTTTTTAGTTTCACCTCTAAATCTTTTTATTTCTTTTATTCTCCTCCCTTTGGATTTAATTTGCTCTTTTTCTAGTTTCCTAAAATGAAACAGATTATTGATTTTGATGTTTCTTCCTTTCTATTAATATTACATGCATTCAATGCTATAAATGTCCCTCTAAGCAATTCTTTCACTGCTTCAAATTTTGATATTTAATTTTTATTTAGTTTAAAATATTACACATTTCTCTTGAGATTTCTTCTTTGACCCATACGTTATTTGGAAGTGTCTTATTTAATTTCCATGTGTCTGGGGATTTTCCGATTATCTTTCTGTTATTGATTTCTAATTTAATTTTTTTGTGGTCTGAGAGCCAAAATTACATGATTTCTATTCTTTTAAATTTGGTTAGGTGTTCTATTACCCACAGTGTGGTCTATCTTGCTGAATGTTCCATTTGAGCTTGAAATGAGTGTATATTTTGCTGTTGTTAGATGAATTAGTCTATAGATATCAGTCATACCCAGTTGATTGGTGGAACTACGTCCTTACCGATTTTCTGGATGCTAGATCCACTTCTTTATTTAAAAATTTTTTTCTTTTATTTTGTATTGGAGCATAGCCGATAAACAATGTTGTGATCATTTCAGGTGAACAGCAAAGGGGCTCAACCATACATATACATATATCCATTCTCCCCCAAAGCTAGGTTCACTTCTAACAGGGCTGCTGAAGTCTCCAACTACAATAGCAGATTCATTTATTTCTCTCTGTACTTCTACTAATTTTTGTCTTTTGAGCATCTTTCCATGTGCTTATTTCCATCATATACCTTCTTGGTGGAATATCTGTTCATATCTATTGTCCATTTTTGATTGGGTGGTTTGTTTTCTTATTACTGAGTTTTCACAGTAATTTTGTTTTTTGCTTTGGCCTTTTATAGTTGTTCTGGATAGAACTCCTTCTATGGATACTGATTTTGATAGCTTCTGCCAAACAGTGGCTTGTCTTTCCATTTTCCTAATTGTGTCTTTCAAAGATAAAGACATTGATAAAGTCCTACTTATCAATATTTTTCATTTGCAGATCATGTTTCTGATATTGTATCTATGAATACTTTGACTAACTGGAGGTCAGAAAGATTGTTTCTTTGGTCTTCCTTCTTTCTAATTTTTGGTTCACATTGTATGTAGTTGTATATGTTGCATTTTTTCCCCAAAAAACTTAAAACTTTTTTGTTTTTAGTCTATGGGAAAGTTTAAAGAATAGTATTGTGCCCTTCATCTGTAGTTCATTGTTAACATTTTGCTACATTTACTCTATCTCCCTGGATGTGTTTCTCCTCCCAGAAACATTTGACAATAAGTTGCAAGATTCTGTAACACTGAGTTTTTGCAAAGTCTAAGCTAGTTGTCCTGAAAATATCCAGCAACAGCCACTTGTGTCATTTACTAAGGGACAAAGGCAGCACTAGCCCAGAGCGAAGGGCTTCAAAATCACAGGAGTGAAGAAGAAAATAAAACTGCCTCTTCCCTTTATTTCAACTCCACGATCCCAGGAGAGCCACTTGTCTGAGAAGTGGATGGGAAGCACACACAGGGCTCAGAAGCAAGTCCCTGAGTCCCACTGCAATCTGCAGTCCTGGGGCCACTTCCTGCAGAAAAGCCCGAACCTGGGGCACCCCAGCCTCCCTGTGTGACCTTGAGCCTCTCTGGGCTAGCTGGTAAAAGTAGATAAGGTGACTGCTTGGCTGCCCTGCCAGGAGAATATTTGTATCTCTCTCGCTCTCTCTTTTTTTAAATAAAGCAATT
The DNA here is from genome assembly GCF_000754665.1 of Bison bison bison. Lineage (NCBI taxonomy): Eukaryota > Metazoa > Chordata > Mammalia > Artiodactyla > Bovidae > Bison > Bison bison. Next base: position 1,785,298 of record NW_011494856.1, read on the forward strand.
TCACTTTAAAAAGTTATTTATTTATTTGGCTATGTTGGGTCTTAGTTGGCATTGTGGGATCTATAGTTGCAACATGTGAACTCTCAGTTGGGGCAGGTGGGACCTAGTTCCCTTACCAGGGACTGAACCCGAGCGTGCCCAGTCACATCCAACTCTTTGCAACTCCATGGACTTCAGCCTGCTTGGCTCCTCTGTGCAAGGAATTTTCCAGGCAAGAATACTGGAGTGGATTACCATTTCCTTCTCCAGGGTATCTTCCTGACCCAGGGATTGAACCTATGTCTCCTGCATTGCAAGCAGATTCTTTACCACTGAGCCACCTGAAAATCCCAGGCCCCCTGAATTGGCAGCATAGAGTCTTAGCCACTGGTCCATTAGGAAAGTCTCTTGTATCTTTGCTGTAGTAACTTCTCTATTGTCAGAAAGCAAGGTGCCCCATCCTCCAATATCTTACTCCCAGTTGGCCTGTCCTTTGACCTTTTTCCTCTTGCTGGGGACTCTGGATCCTGGCTGCTTTTATCTGGAATGTCAGTCCCCTCCTCCACCAATCCTTCATCCTTCAAGGTCCAGGTAAGTGTCCCTCGCCTCGGATCTCCTCCTACATCATTCCATTCTTTAAGTCAAGTTTGCACCTCCCTCTTTCCTTGAAGTAAATCCCTTACTTGCTGTGGGTCAGGCTTGTGCCAGAGACTGCTTCACATTCCTATCTCATTCAGCGCTATGACAACACTTAAGGAAGTTTATTACAGCCATTTCAGAGATTAGGAAACTCATCCTCAGCATATTGGGCAAGGTCAGTTACCCCAAATTAGGGCAGAGCGAGATTGGCTCAGGTCACCAGCTCTCCTACAGAGACACTGGAGCTCTCGTCTGCAACCCCAGCAGTCTGTGCACACAGAGGTCAGGCCTATGTCTGATATACCTGCAATCTGTAATCTGTCCCCTCACTTCATCTCCATGAGTCTAAATTGGCCTCTTGCTCACAGTCCATATAGCTGCAGGGTTGCCTCCTCCGTGAAGCTTTCCCTAATTCCTACTGAAAGTGATGCTCCTTTTCTGTACACCCCTGTACCCTAAAATTAGTGGCCCGACTCGTCTGCTTTTTCCATCTCTACTCAGACCTCATCTCCAAGTGCCCAAGGTCCTACATACTGGCACTTAATCAGCTTTATTCAATACATTTTTAATAGTTTAATTTATTTGCATTGTCTTTCTAATATTTACTGATTTTTAATCTTCTTTTGACTTTTTCCCCCCATCAAAGCATGTTTAAGCTGTCAAAGAAATTAGGAAAAAATAAAAACCATGCAAAATTGTCCACAGATAACCAAATCAACATTTTAGTAGATTATTTTTTAGTCTGATTTCTGTAAACACATATAGAGTTGAGATTATACTGTATAAACAGTTCTAAGTCTATTTCTAAAAAAATCTAACATTACACTAAAGACATTTTCCATGTCATTAAAAATTACATGGGTCACACCCAGTAGGATGGCTAGACTGAAAGAAGGACAGATCATAACAAATGTGGCAAGGATATGGAGAAATCGATCTGAACACTTGTACAATGCTGGTGAGAATGTAGAACGATGGAGCTTTTGGAAAACAGTCTGGCAGTTCTTCAGTTAATTAAACATAGAGTTCATATATTTTTAAAATTAAATTTTATGACTTTGGCTGCATCGTGTGGCATGTGGGAATCTCAGTTCTCTGACCAGGGATTGAAGCAGTGCCCTTTGCATTGGGAGCACAGAGTCTTAACCACTGGACCTCCAGGGAAGTCCTGCATAGAGTTAATATATGATCCAGCCATTTTACTCCAGCAGTGTACATTCAAGAGAAGTAAAAACATATATCCACACAAACACTTGTACATAAATGTTATTAACTGCATTATTCATATAGCCCCAAAGCAGAAACAACCTAAATATCCATCAACTAATGAATGGATGGAGAAGGCCATGGCACCCCACTCCAGTACTCTTGCCTGGAAAATCCCACGGACGGAGGAGCCTGGTAGGCTGCAGTCCATGGGTTCGATAAGAGTAGGACAAGACTGAGTGACTTCACTTTCACTTTTCACTTTCATGCATTGGAGAAGGAAATGGCAACCCACTCCAGTATTCTTGCCTGGAGAATCCCAAGGACAGGGGAGCCTGGTGGGCTGCCGTCTATGGGGTCGCACAGAGTTGGACATGACTGAAGTGACTTAGCAGCAGCAATGAATGGATACATTTTCGTGCATCCTCAATGAAATACCAATGCATGCTACAACTTCAATGAACCTTGAAAACATTGTGCTGTGTTTAAAAAAAAAAGAGTCAAATACAGAGGACCACACGTTACGTGATTTCATTTTCATTAAATGTCCAGAATAAGCAAATCTACAGGGACAGAAAGTAGATTTGTCGGCTGCGTTGAGGGGTGGGAGAGACTTGGGGGCATATGAGAAGTGACTGCTAACAGATAGAAGGTTTTGTTGGGGGGTTGTCAAAAATGGTTCAAAATCGATTGCAGTGATGGTTGTAAAATTTCCTGAATATGCTAAAAACCACTGTATACTTTAAGTCCATAAATTGTATGTTATGTGAATTATAGATCAACAAAGCTGTTATAATTAAAAACAAAAAAACTCCATGACAGCATTTTTAATGTCTCTAAACATTATTCCTTTGCACAACTGCATCATAATTTATTTAGATTTCTATCGTTAGGCCTTTATGGTTTCCATTAATTCTTTTGTTTCAAAACATTTCAAACACACACTAAAAAGAATTGAATATTGTAACAGACCCTTGTACCTATCACCCACTTCAACAATACATCAACGCAATTTTTGCTTTTACGGACATGGATTTGGTGAACAGTCTTATGCATAATCTTCGTCCACATTCCACACTGTTTCCTTCCATTTACACTGAATTCCATTCAGTTCAAACCACTTCTTCAAAGCTTCCTAGGGTATCCAAGGGATGTGATAGATCAGATCCCACCGTGCTCCTGGGGTGCTCCCAGTCTGGTGTGGGAGATAGATATTGAATTGGGGGGACTAGTTGGGCTGAGGCTGTGTAATTGGAGACAGTCCTCGCCCTGTACCCAGGAAGGGTGCCCCTCACGCACTGGAGTCACTCAACCCTAGGAACTTTTTTCCAAATCTTAGCTCAGTCCTGTCTTTCTTCTATTCAGCCACATGGGGGCGCCAAAATCCAGAGTCTTTCACAGCCTCATCTGGGAAGGTGGCTGGGGTGGGCTCTGTGCCCCTTTTCCTGGTGACCTGGCCTGGTGATGGTCCTCTTTTGGCCTTAGGATCCTCACGTGGCAAATTTTGGAAGTGAGCCATGTGGCATCACCAGTGCAATATTTCAGTCTCACACCTTTAACGAGCTCTCATCAGCAGTGTATCCTGGACTCTCTTTCCCAGCATCTGCTTCTGGTAGTCCAGGAGATCCAACTGAGTTCCCCTCCACTCTGGATCCCAGGAGAGATTAATGCCTACCAAGGCGACTTCCCACTTTTTGCAGAGGCTTACAAGAAGCAGTTTACTCCTTTAGGAGTGACTTGGGCAGCAAACTTGCTGGCAATGCATGGCTGGTAGGTAAGGGGTCTACCCACTGATGCCCCACAACAATTCATGCTGGGAGCCACCCAGCTCCGGCCGTGAGGTTAGGGTGTGGGAGGAGGAAGAGAAAATGAGTCATCACAGACTTACAAAACCCCGACCTAACAGACGTCCGGCCCAGCCCAGGGGAGACTTGGCCCCCAATGGGCACGGTCTCTAGAGGACCACGAAGACTGATGTCTGACATAGCTAAGGGCTGAGTCAAAGGAGAGGGTGTTTCTTTCCTAGAGGGCTTATCCTGAGTTGAAGGGGTCTCCAGCTTTGCAGTTCTGTCTCAGCCATCGCAAGCCAGGCTCTAAGCTCTGTAGGGATGTCTGTCTCCCTCTGGGGGGCTCTCTCAGCTGTGATCCCAGCACCTCTCTATTGGCTTTGCCCTGGCTTGTCCCTGACCCTTCCCAGGATGCCTCTTTTAATCCAATGAGTTGGCAGCAACCATCAGGTCAGAAGCCACTCCCCAGATTGCCAAGAAGTTCACCCACAGAGGGTGGGGCAGGGGGAGAGAAAAGGCTAGCTCACACATCCTGAGCACCTACTCTGTGTTGGGCTGGCCCTGGCTTCTTTGTACATGTTATCACATTTCTTTCTCAAAATGGCAGCCTCACAAGACAACTTTTATATATTCACTTCACAGAGGAGAAAGTTGAAACTCAGCTGGGCAGTGTGAAGACTCAAGCCCAGGCTGGGCTGGTTTGGGCCTAGGTCTCCTTCCTCCTCCCCACCTGCCTTCTGCACCTGCTCTGATTGCCCCCCTGCCTTCTGCATGTGCTCTGATTGATCTGCACTGACTCCAACCTCCCTGCCTCTTGGAGCTACTTCACTCCTGCACTCGCCCAGGCCTACCCAGCTGCACATATGCTCCCAAGCTCACCTGCACCAGGGTGCAGCCCATCCCTGACAGCAGCCGGCTGCCTCTTAACAGTCATGTGACCTTGAGCAAGTCACCTAACCTCTGTGAGACTGTTTTCTCATCTGAGAATAGGACCATAACTCATAAGAGTTGTTATGAGACTTAGGACATTATATGTAATCTTGTTAGTACCTGACTAAAAGTTGACTGTTTTTTAAAATGTTAGCGATGTGTGCTATTATTGTACACCTGCATCTTTGTACACTCTGTAAGTGTAAAAAGTCACAAGCTGGATACACAGAGGCACCAGGACTGCCATGAACATCTACATACCCACATAGGAACACAAAATAAAACAGTCAGCCACCTGCTGCATCATGTGCCCACGTACCTGAGCCAGGCTCTACTGGGGTTGGTTGAGGAATACCTATGAAACCAAAGAAAGGAAGTCTGGCCTTGGGGTCCACCCAGACTGGCTGGGAAAGTAAGATCTGTGATCAGAGTAGTCTGCAGACCAACCTGGGACCTTGTTAGAATCTTGAATAATTTCACGTGCCACCCCAGACCTTTGGAATTAGAATCTGCAAGTTCCTCAGAACACAAGGCAGAGAGGAGGGAAGTGGATCCAGCTGCTGTTCCTAAGCAGGAGGAGCTGACTTTAGACCTAGTACTGGGGATCTGCAACCTACCCCCACAGCAGGCTGGTAGACCTCTGGCTCCTCCTCTGTGGTTGGGAGCTGATGTTAGGTGTGAGGCCATCCAATTCGGCCTTGGGAAGACAGACAGGCTGCCTCAACCTGTTCTAGAAGAATATAAATAGCAAGGTCCTTCCCTGGACCCTCCCAGGTTCTGATGGGCTGGGAGACGGGAGCTACATCAGGGCCCAAGCAATTGGCAGAGGGTGCCTGCCCTTCAAATCCCCTCCTGAAATGTGTCTATGCTCATCTGTGACTCTCCAGCCAACATCATGGTAGGGCCGCTGGCAGAACTCTGGCTGACCTCTCCAGCCTTCAGTGGAGTGTGGGCTCTGTCCCTCGGGGACGTTGGAGCCTGAAGCCCGGGCCAGAGCTCTCTCCCTATCCCTGTTGAAGCTAATTTTAGGGCTGCCTTGACAGCTGCCTCAGCTCAACCTGGGTCAATTCCCAGCCACTCAGTTTTGGGGTCAGTGGGGGTCAGCTGGGGAGTGGGCCAGGCCGGCCCCAGCTTTGGCTGCAACAGATAAAACTAGAATCTGTAACCCCTGACCCCGGCAACCATTCCCACTGCCTGGAGGGCCCCCTCAGGGCTGACCAGCAGGGCAGGATGGGAACTGATCCTGTTCTCAGCCTGGCACACACTCTGCAGACAAACAAACCAAACCCAGGGAAATCTGGGAGTCACGGAGATCAGAGAATCAGGACCTCGAACACCCTCTAGCTCAGCATCTTGACTGCAGAAGGCAAAGGGCAGAGGGCTGAGGTCTTGGCCAGAGTCAGGAAGCCAGGGCTGGCAGCGCTGGTACTGCAGCCTGAGCTTCCTGGTGCCTGACCAGGTCCTGTGCCCTGAGCACCAGGGCTGGATAGATGCAGAGGGGCTGAGCGACTGAAGTAGCCCATGAAGGTTGAAAGTGAAAATGCAAGTTGCTCAGTCATGTCCGACTCTTTGCGACCCCATGGACTATATAGTCCATGGAATTCTCCAGGCCAGAACACTGGAGTGGATAGCCTTTTGCTTCTCCAGGGGATCTTCCCAACCGAGGGTTCAAAGCCAGGCCTCCCGCATAGCTGGCAGATTTTTTACCAGCTGAGCCACAAGGGAAGCCCAAGAATATTGGTGTGGGTAGTGTATCCCTTCTCCAGCAGATCTTCCTGACCCAGGATTTGAACTGGGGTCTCCTGCATTGCAGGCGGGTTCTTTACCAACTGAGCTATCAGGGAAGCCCATAAAGGTTAAGCCCAGGTATTGGCCTAGAGGCTGCAGAGAGGGGACCCTTCTCAGGAATCCATCCTCTCTGATGCTAACCCAACTTATATTTCTTAAGCTCCCTATGCTGTGCCCAGAGGATTCAGGAGCAGATGGCCCCTAGGATAGTTGAGAGAAGAAAGATTTTAGCCTCTGAAGATAGACAGATGGAGTCCTTGCTCTGTCACCCACATTCTGGTCTTTGGTTTCCTCTCTGATGAAATGGATGCGGTGATACACAGTCACAGACTGGCTGGGAGGGTGAAGGGTGGATGGCTAGGTGTGCTGGCAACTTCAGCGTGCTGTGACCACAGGGCAGCTCATTGACTGGGGACAGGCTCCCTCCTGTGCGTAATCTGGACCCTGAGGGGCTCTCACAATCTCAGTCCCCACTACGTTCATCCCCACCCTGTCCCCCACGGGGCAATGTTGCAAGAAGAAAGGGGAACAGATCTTGAAGATGACCTGGGCGAAAGGGAAAGGAAACACAAGCAGGGGCCCCAGAAGGAAGCCGTGGTTCTCCCCATCCCCCACTCACAACTTTTGCTCCTTCTGTTCCCGCTGTTCCCATCTCCCGTCAAGCCCTTCTCACTGTTCCATCCCTCCCACCTCCCCCTTCCTGGTTCCTCTGAGTTCCCTCACCCTTGCACCCTGAGCCCCTGCCCTAGAAGTTCTCCAGTCTCCAGTCTCCAGTCTGCCAGAGGGAGTGTGGATGCAGATGCAGCGTGCATGGAGTTGTGTGGCGCACGGCTGCCACTCAGTAAATATGTAATGGCCCACCTCAGATCCTTCTAGAAACAAGCCTATGTGTACATGAATAAATAGACAAATGTTTACTGACTCTAAACACAGACACCCTGAGAAAAGCCTTGTTTACCCACCCTCCCTGGAAAACAAGTTGATTCCCGCAGTGGACTCTCCCGATGATTGAAGATGAAGGAATCTACCAGTTAGGAAGGAAAGAGCATTCCAGGTGGAGGGATCGTCTTGAAGCAAGGCTGGGAGCTGCATAAAGCTTAGCAGTCCGTGGAACAGCAGAGTGAGGTGAGCTGGTGAGGCTGGCAGGGTCCAGATCATGAAGAACCTCAACTATCAGGCCAAGGAGCTGATTTTATCCTGAGGGCAATGGGGAGGTGTGGAGAGGTTTTGAGCAGGAGAACGATGAGCTTGGATGTGCTGCCAGTAGGATCACTCCCTGCTGCTGCAGGGAGCTCGGGACTGAGGGCAGAGATCAAAGGAGCTCACTGCTTCAAGGTTCAGGTGAGAGAAGATGAAGTAAAAATGAAGGTGAGGCGAAGGAAGGTGAGACGTGGACTCTCCCCAGGATATCACACACGGATGGCCAGGACTGAGCGAAATGGAGGAGGGCAGGGAGGGGGCGAGAGGAGGCTCCATGATTCTCAGGTTCTGCCCATGTGGCCAGCTGGCTGGAGGTGCCCTCACTCAGGTTGAGACAGGAACAGGCTTGGGAAGAGAGGCAGAGCTCACCTTTGGACATACCAGGGAGATCATATGACTAGAGGTGGAGGCATCTAGACTGGGCAGAGGCTGGGGGCCGGACAAATCTGGACAGACCTCTCGGAGTGACATTCTCTGGATGTCTATGAAGTGTTCCAAGTGTCCCCAAGACAGCCCATGAGGGCCCAACCACCCATGGTCTCCAAGACAGATAAGGCCTGGATGTGAGCCTCAGAGAAGGAGGGGGAATAGGGTCCACGAAGGGTCTGTCAAGGATAGAGGGGAGGCTGGGGCCTAAAGGTAAGGGACACCCCTAGGGTAGAGGCTGGCACAGTGTACACCCCCGCGGTATAATACGTAATCAGAGGTGATTGTTGGCAAAGGTGCCTACAGGATAAACCTGGAGAAGAATGTGACACCAAGGTTTTGTTTCTTCAAGGTTTTGAGATTACCCAGGGGAGCTCTGCTGCTGACAGTGAAACAGGCCATAGACATTATTAGAGGAACAAAAGGTGTGTTTGTGACAAATGTCAAAGCGATAACCAAAGAGGGGAACAGAGCACATTACTCATTGTGGCAAGCACATTCCCATCAGCACACACACCGTTACTGCCATTAGAGGGCGCCATGATTTTATTGACAGCTTACTATTTATCCATACATTAAAAGGGATGTCTTTGGTACAACTCTGTCGTGAGAACATAGCTATTGGCTCAGACTAGATGTTGCCCTTCTAGGCCCCAGAGAGTGGGCTCTAGCTTAACACTTGGAAATGAGTGTCGGAGGAGACACGCTCGCTGACAAAGCAAGAGACTTTCTTGGGAAGGGGCACCTGAGTGGAGAGCAGCAGGGTAAGGGAACCCAGGAGAACTGCTCTGCCGTGAGGCTCACAGTCCTGGGTTTTGTGGTTTTATGGTTAATTTCTAGGTTGTCTCTGGCCAATCACTCTGACCCAGGGTCTTTCCTGGTGACGTGCACATCACCCAGCCAAGACGGATTTCAGCGAGAATAATTCTGGGAGATTGGTAGGACATAGGGACTGGGGTCTCCTCTCTCCTTTTGATCTTTCTTAAATTCTTCCTGTTGGTGGTAGTTTGTTAGAGAGAAGAGCCTGTAGGGCTACAGTCCATGAGGTCACAGAAGAGTCTGAAACTGCTTAGTGACTGTGTGCAAGCTAAGTCACTTCAGTCATGTCCCACTCTTTGTGATCCCATGGGATGTTGCCTGACAGGCTCCTCTGTCCATGGGATTTTCCAGGCAAGAGTACTGCAGTGGGTTCCATTTCCTTCCCCAGGGGATCTTCCTGACCCAGGGAGCGAAGCAGCATGACTCTGGAATTGAGTACCCTGGCCATTCTCAGGTGTTGTGTGGTCCAGAGGGTGTTCTGGGACAGACAGGTGAGAGCCTGGCCCCTAAGCTCACAGTCAGTCCATCTCGTCCCTGTGCTGTTACTCTCTCAGTTCCCAGACCCAGGCGGGGCTGTGACTAGAGGAGGGAGCCCTGGGCCTCGGGGGCCCCCAGACCCACAGAAAACCACACTCCTAGCAGAGGCTGTACTGCATACCTGCGGCTGGGGGACTGCCACATCATGCCATGTGTGCCACACAAGGTGAGATGTAACAGGGGCAGTTTCTTTCAACAAAGTCTTATTCAGCACCTGCTCAGTGCCAGGCACTGTTCTGGGGTCTCCAGAGAGTGCACAGGATTTGTGTTTTAACTGGAAACTGATAATAGACAATGTAGCATCAAGGAGGGAAAAATGAGATGAAGAAACACAGAGCAGGAAGAGGGGTGGGCAATTTCAGTAGGGAGAGTGGAATGACAATTTGATAGAAAAACCCTAGCCCGTGGGTCTGACTGGCTGGGTGATTTTGGTTAAGTCCCTGCCTCTATGGGTGTTGAAGAATTGATGCTTTTGAACTGTGGTATTGGAGAAGACCCTTGAAAGTCCCTTGGACAGCAAGGAGATAGAATCAGTCACTCCTAAGGAAAATCAATCCTAAATATTCATTGGAAGGACTGATGCTGAAGCTGAAGCTCCAATTCTTTGGCCACCTGATGCAAAGAGCTGCCTCATCAGAAAAGATCCTGCTGCTGGGAAAGACTGAAGGCAGGAGGAGAAGGGGATGACAGAGGATGAGATGGTTGGATGGCATCACCGACTCAGTGGACATGAGTTTGAGCAAGCTCCAGGAAATGGTGAAGGACAGGGAATCTTGTCGTCGCAAAAAGTCGGATACAACTGAGTGACTGAACAACAACTGAGTCCATTCCCAGCTCCCCTCACCTCAGTTTCCTCCTTGGGAGTTAAACTGAGTCATCTCTGAAGTGCCTGAGTGGCTGCCCAGTCCTCTCACATGAAGTCCAGCCCCACCCACTTGCTCCTGCCCAAGAGACACCCCCTTCCAGCCACCCCACCCCCAGTTGCTCTGGGCAGCAAGCCAGCAGGAGCTGAGAAGCCCAGGGACTCGGAACTGCCCTAGATGCAATCTGGCAGGTGGTGACTCACCTGGGGTTGTCAGATCCGGGAAACTGCCTGGGGGTGGGCTAACCTGGAGCCTTCCTGCCCTGCCTTACCCAGGAGGGCCCTGGCCTTTCCTAAACCCCTTCCCCAAGGGTCCTTCTGCTCCCCAGGAGGCCCAAGTTACAGGCAAGGAGTTGCAGGGGCCCAAGGGCTTGCCAATGCCTGTCCCCTCTGGGCCTCAGTCTCCTGGTCCATGTATGGGGGGTGGTATGAGACTAAATGGGCTTCCCAGGTGGCATTAGTGTTTAAAAAAAAAATACCTGCTTGCCAATGCAGGAGGCATAGGAGACACAGGTTCGATCCCTGGGTTGGTAAAATCCCCTGGAGAAGGAAATAGCAACCCACTCCAGTATTCTTGCCTGGAGAATTCCATAGACAGAGGAGCCTGGTGGGCTACAGTCCATGGGGTCGCAAAGAGTCGGACAGTACTGAAGTGACTTAGCACGCACACACATGAGACTAAATAATCTTCAGTATCGCTTCCATCTAAATTGTGGCTTTGTTAAGGATGCTGTTGGAGGCCCAAGACTTCTCTGATGGCTCCCTGGAGGCTCAAGCAGGGGCAAGTGGCAGGTTCTGAAATGGGGGTGAGGAAAGGGTTACCATGTTTAGCTAATAAAAACTGAAATTTCAGAGAAGCAAGGAAGAACTTTTTAGTATAGGCATGTCTCCAGTGTTATTTATTCTAAGTAACTATTCACTGTATGTCTGAAACTCAGATTTATTGGGTGTCTGGTATTTTATCTGGCAGCTCCACACGGAGAAGGTGACTGGAGCTGGGATTTCAACAAAGGAAGGTCCTATACTCTCAGATGACCAGAGGTCTGATCACCTACCTTGCTGTTCTTTGAGTTCCTTATCCATGGACTTCTTGATGCCCTGTTAGAAGGTGGGGCGGGGGGTGGGGGGTGGGATTTCCCTGGTGGCTCAGGGAATACAATACAGGAGACACAGTATTGATTCCTGGTCCAAGAAGATCCCATATGCCGAGGAGCAACTAAGCCCGTGCACAATAACTATTCAGTACTCTAGAGCCCACGAGCCGCAACCACTGAGCCTGCCACTCCTAGAGCCCTCGCACTGCAATGAAGACCTAGCATGGCCAAATTAATAAATAGATAAATTTTTCAAAGAAGAAGGTAGGGGGATTAGGGAGGGAGAACCAGAAGCTGGGGAAGACCAAGAGCTGTGTATAGAGGCAGAGAGGCCCCAGGAGGCAGCACCTGGATTCCTCCTGCCCCATATCCAGCCAATGTCACCAGTCCTCCTCCCAATAAGGCAGACTGGTCCCGCCATCGTCTCTGGCACAACCCAGACTCATTCCCACCTCCACATCCCTGCTGTATTCCTGCCCGCTGCCCTCATATACAAACTCCACCCACCGCAGGAACCTCCCTCAGCTGTTCTTCACCATCAGGACCTTTTCCTCTGAGCACTGTCAGACTCACGGTCACAGAGCCATTCAGCCAACCAGGTAGCCAAAACCATAGCAGTGATCAGGACAGACACAGCTCCTGCTGCCATGGAGCTCACCATCTAGTGGGAAGACAGACACGTGACAATCACCAAACGGGGGAATAATCGTCCTTTCACAGGACAGATGAATCCATGTGACCTGGGGCTTCGTGCCTGTGGGGCCCTACCTGTTTTATTTGGGCCCTACTACAGAACAGGTTTCTGTATTCGTGGAAAAAATTAAAGTGCTGAGGGAGAAGAGCAGAGGGAAGGCCTCCCAGGAAACCTGCCCCCTCACATTTGGAAAAGGGGCCTTCGAGGTGAAGGTCAGGTGTGTGCAATGAACTAAGGGGGAGAGAAGGTGACTGATGTGGAGAATCAGCACAGATGAGGCTGAGAGCCTGCCAAGCGCTCCAGTGCTGTGATCCCATGACCTGGGGACCACATGGCATCATGACGTGTCATTGCTCAGAGGGTGGCCTGTCCTCTGAGAGTACATTTCCAGAGGGCAGGGGCTGGGTCTTTCTCTTCTCTCGTGCTCTCTAGAACTGGGCTGAGAACCCCAAACAGAAGATGGTTTGATAGAGAACTGAGGAAGGGGACGGCTGCTCCCAGCTGGCTCGGAGGACCAGTCACACTCAGGGCATCAGGTGTTGTGGGGCCAATTTTAGTAGGTGAAAACAGTTGCTCAGCAATATTAGATAAGGCAAGTGGCTTTCTGCCCTACATGGAGGCCCCTGTTGCTTTCAGCATCTGTTTATCCAGGCTGCTTCACACCATGGTGTGGAGCAGTGCGGTGACAGTGACGGGCAGTGGCTAACTTCTAGGCGTGCGTGCTTAGTCGCTTCAGTTGCGTCCAGCTTTTTGGGACCCATGGACTACAGCCTGCCAGGCTTCCCGTCCATGGCATTTTCCCAAAAGAATACTGGAGTGGGTTGCCATGCCCTACTCCAGGGGATCTTCCCGACCCAGAGATCAAACCTGCATCTCTTGTGTCTCCTGCATTGCAGGTGGATTCTCTACCACTGAGCCACTGGGGAAGTCTTACCCACCAGACACTAAGTTCCAACTCAATGAACCAGGCCCCTTACAGATATAATCTCCAAAGCCCAAATTAAAGAAGCAGGAAGTTCGGTGCTAGGAGTTTAGGCTAAACCAGGATTTTAACACAACTTTATCCAGTGCTGAGGGTCAAGCTTTTATTTTACTGAGGTGCCCTTATTTTTAAAGTATGCTCTGAGATGTTGCCTATTCTCTGCACTGAGAAGCTCACTCCAGCTTTATCCCTTTCTGATCTTTGCTATTTATGCTGCTGCTGCTGCTAAGTCGCTTCAGTCGTGTCCAACTCTGTGCAACCCCATAGACGGCAGCCCACCAGGCTCTGCCATCCCTGGGATTCTCCAGGCAAGAAAACTGCAGTGGGTTGCCATTTCTTTCTCCAATGTGTGAAAGTGAAAAGTGAAAGTGAAGTCGCTCAGCCGTGTCCGACTCATAGCAACCCCATGGACTGCAGCCCACCAGGCTCCTCTGTCCATGGGATTTTCCAGGCAAGAGTACTGGAGTGGGATGCCATTGCCTTCTCCGACTTATGCTGCAGATGCTGGTAAAGCTGTTGCTTGTGAGCTCTGCAGCGGCCTTTGCCTAGAAACAATAAGGGAGAGAAGGAATCAGGAAGGTAGAGGTGAGGCCGGCTCCTCCTGGGGTTCATTGGTGTTTTCCCAGGGTGCCCCACCCTTCCTCCAGCCCACAGCCCTACCTACCCTGAGTCATGTGCTCCCCAGCAATGTTGGGGCAGCTGGGGCCCTTGCACAGGCACAGCCTTCTTCCTCTGTGGCCCAGGCTGGCACCGTCCTACTATGCATTGCCCTGCAAGTGCTTTGCTCCCTCAAGGTATTCAGTGGCCACGATTCAGGATTACTTCTGGGCAAGATACCTCATGGATTTGTGGTATACCATGTCTCCCCTGCCAGACTGTGAAGGACTTGAGGAGAGGGACATTCTATTCTCTCATCTGTGTGCTCAGTCAGCACCTACTGTGTGCCAGGCAGTGTTAGGCACCAGGGTGTGACTGAGGCTGAAATGCCCAGAGACTTCCGACTGTTCTGCCACCCTGGCTGCCCCTGGGTGTACTACACAGGCCTCCTTGCAGTCCTTCAATTTAAGGTGTCTGGCTCACCAGGGGTATTCTTGGAGCTCAGGTCACATCGACCCACGTCTTGGACCTCCTGGACTTTGCAGTCCTCTCCAGGTATATGCCTGGTGCAGGGCAAGTCCTCACGAAGGGTGGGGTGGAGTGGTTTTCACAGTGATTCACCTGATGATGGCCCTGGAGAATATAAAGTACTGTTGGACATGGACATGCCTGAGACCTCAAGAGCCATTCTGTGCCAGCCTCCTCACCAGTAACCCTTGGAGTCAAGTTTATCTGTGGGTAGATCCTTTGCTACCCATTCCTCTTCTCCCTCTGGCTCCAGTATCCAGCCAGTCCTCTCTCTCTCTATTCTGGCTTCTGTATCACTCATGGATTGGTGGTCTTGGCAGCATGTGCCACTTCCCTGGAGCCTGTGGACTTCTCAGCTCCATCCAAGAACCTTGACAGGAACCTGAGACCTTATATCAGGCTTTGTGCTAAACACATTACATGAATTCTCTCTTCCTCCAACAATCCTATAAAATAGATATTATTAATCTTTATTTTACAGTTGTGGAAACTGAGGATCATAGGGTTTAAATAAATTAATAAGTGATGGAATCAGGGTTTGAATCCAGGGTTGTGTGTTCCTCTTAAGCTCTCCAGTGCCCCGCCCTGCATTCATATTTGAGAAAGGCCCTGTTCAAAGGCATCCATGGTGTCATCATGTACCAAATGGAGGAATGTTTGCTCAGTGGAGGAGGAAATAATCCCTGATTAATGGGTGGGAGTATCTGTGGATACTGTGTACGATTGAGATATCATTCTACTGTTGATTTAGAACATAACCATCAGGCCTTGAGACTACACCTGTGAAAAGGCAGTGAGGCATCTCATCTAAAGTTCTTCCTGGTTTAAGTCCCCCTGGGGAAGATGAGTGGACCAGGGCCTGGAAAGCAGACCTGCTATGAGGTCTTTGATTTGGAAGTGAAACCCTGACTCAGTCTGAATTTTTTTCTCTCTTTTTTGTTTTTTATATTATGAAAGTATGATAATACATTTATTGGAGACTTGGAACAGAGCAAAGTTACATATAGCTCTACTATATATGACAATTATTTAACTGGATAAATTAAGATTTTTAGTTGCAGTTTCAATATCAAACTCTCAAAATTTAATAGAATGAATATACAGAAAAGTAGAAGGATACAGTAGATCTGAAAAGCCCTATGAACCAATTCGACATAATTAAGAATTATACAGTTTTCACACAACAGCAGGTACAAATTCTATTCAAGTTCCCATAGACTATATAAACTAGGAGACACTGGAACATATTAAGGGACATAAAGCAAGGTACAAAAACTTCATGGTCTAAAGGTATTGAAATCATACAGAGTCTGTTCTCTTATCACTGTAAAATTATGTTAGAAATCAATATCAAAAGATATTTGAAAATAACCCAAATATTTTCAAGTGCAGTGTGATGTTTACCAAGAGATGTTTGTTAGTCTAGATATTTAAAGGTACTGGTGTCTACAAGGGGACTTCCAAGTCAGGAAGAGGCTGGTAAGGGACTTGGAAAGTAGCTGCTGCTGCTGGTTCTAAGTCGCTTCAGTTGTGTCCGACTCTATGCAACCCCATAGATGGCAGCCCACCGGGCTCCCCCGTCCCTGGGATTCTCCAGGCAAGAAAACTGGAGTGGGCTGCCATTTCCTTCTCCAAAGCATGAAAGTGAAAAGTGAAAGTGAAGTCGCTCAGTCGTGTCCAACTCTTAGCGACCCCATGGACTGCAGCGCACCAGGCTCCTCCGTCCGTGGGATTTTCCAGACAAGAGTACTGGAGTGGGGTGCCATCACCTTCTCTGTTGGAAAGTAGGGTAAGCCCTTATT
Source organism: Bison bison bison (assembly GCF_000754665.1). Lineage (NCBI taxonomy): Eukaryota > Metazoa > Chordata > Mammalia > Artiodactyla > Bovidae > Bison > Bison bison. Next base: position 1,801,168 of record NW_011494856.1, read on the forward strand.
TTTCTTCCTGAGTTCAATTCGCACTTGAGAATATCTGTTACACCAAACTAGTAGGTCACACTCCACTCTGTTAATTTCTTCATTGCCATTTCTATCTGAACAGCCTTGTTATAGCCCTTGTAAGGATTTTTAAAGCATACATTTTAAAGACAATCTTTTAAAATCAAGTTTTTAAAAGAATAGTTTTTTGTTTTTGTTTTTTTCTTTTGCGGCATGGCATGTAGGATCTTTGTTCCCCAACCAGAGATCGAACCTGTGCCCTCTGAAGTGTAAGTGTTAACCACTGGATCACCAAGGAAGTCCCAAGAATAGTTTTATATTTACAGAAAAGTTGCAAAGATTGTTCAGAGGACTCTCATATACCCCTACCTGATTTCCTCTATTGGACCATCTTATATTTGTCACAACTAATGAACAAATACTGGTACATTATTAACTAACCAGAGTCCATACTTTATTTGAATTTCCTTAGCTTTTACCTAATGTCCTTTTTCTGTCCCAGGATACTTCCTCACGTTTAGTTATCATGCCTCCCTACACTCTTTCTGGTCTGGACAGTTGCTTAGACGTCACTTGTTTTTGATGACCTTGACAGTTTTTAGGTGTATTGGTCAAGAATTTTGTAGACTGTCTCTCATTTTGAGTTTTCCTGATGTTCTTCTCATGATTAAACTGGAGTTCGGAGTTCTCTGGAGTAAGACCTCATAGATAAAGTGCTGTTCTCATCACATCAGATCAAGGTACATTCGATCAACATGACTCATTACTGTGGTTGTTAACCTTTATCACATGGCCAAGGTTATGTCTGCCAGGTTTCCCACTTCAAAGTCACTAAGAGGACGAGTTTTGTGTTGAACCAGCCCAGCTCACTAAGATGGGGTAGGGGGGCAGCACCCCTGGAAGTCTGCCTGGCGGTGATAGTAGTAACCAATGAGAGAACCCACAGAGAGGGAGGTGAATCTCAGCGGGGTGGCAACCTGGTGGCGTCAAAGGCCGAAAAGCCCGGTTACCAGCTTTAACAGAGAGCAGGTCTCACCCATCTCAGCTGCCCCAATACTTGGCACAGGCTGGCTGTTGAATGCATTGGATTTTTTTCTTTTGCAGATGCTTTGTTTGCAGATGCGTTTTTTAGATTGTGGTGAAAATCACGTTACATAAAATTAACCACTTTAAATTGCATAATTCAGTGGCATTTATATATTCATAGTGTTGTACAACACCCCCCCCATCAAGCTCCAAAATGTTTTCATCACCCCCAAAAGAAACCCTTGAGCCACTAAACAGTCACTTCCTGTTTCCCTCTCTCCTCAGCCCCCACAGTGATGGTGGATATTTCATATAAATGGAATCATATAATATGTGACCTTTTGGGTTTGAGTCCTTCCACACAGAATAATGTTTTCAAGGTTCATTTGTGCGATAGAATGTGTCAGAACTTCATTCCTTTTATGGCTGAGGAATATTCCATCATATGTATATACCACATTTTGTTGATCCGTTCATCCATCGCTGGACATCTGGGCTGTTTCCAGCTTTTGGTTATTGTGAACAGTGCTACTGTGAACACTCACGTATTTGTTTTTGTACCTGTTTTAGTTCTTCTGTGTACAGCTATGCATGATTGGACTTTTAAAGAAGGTGATATATCTTCCCAAGTTTTCAGGAAGCTAGTCAAACTTACATAGCAGCTCTGGTTATGGACAAGGGCCTGCGGGAAAGGGGGTTTCTGCCTTGGGCCCAGTTCAGGTTATCATCTTATCAGTAGGTTTTGATAAAGATAGCACACGTGTATCAAATTCACTTACAAGAAGCCAAGAGGGAGATTTAAAAAATCACAATTCAAGTATCTTAAGAGAGCAAAAAAAAAAAAAAACAAGTCTTTTTTTGGTTTCTTCAAACGATTATCCAGGAATAGGATGTGGATGAACTGGTTTATCAACAATAACGAAAAAATGAGCTGAGTCTGAGCTGACAACTCAACGTGAGCCAAGGCAACAGATACCAAATGAGCAAATGAAGATAGCATTAACACAGTGAGAATTCCCTGGCGGTCAAGTGGTTAAGATGCCGCACTTCCAGTGCCGGGGGTGTGGGTTCAGCCCTGGTCAGGGAACTAAGATCCCAATGGCAAAGCCAAAAAACAGACAAAAAAAAGAGAGAGAGATAGCACTCAGAGAGAGATAACTGCCCTACTCTGCTGCACACCAGCCAGACCCCCTGGAGTTCTAAATCCTCTCAGACATGCGGCATGTGCTCTGGGTCAGGAGAAGGTGACTGGACTACAGAGGCCTGGAAACCAGGTCACGTGACAAGAGGGCAGGGAGGCTGGAGCAGAGTCTTTTTTGCCCAGGGTCTGCAGGACTGGGGCCCAGAAAAAGGAGGCTTTTTACCCATCAGAAAGTGAGTTCCCTTCCTTTCAGGAAAGGATATACGGAATGAACAGGGGAAAGATTCAGAAGGACATCTGCTGCTGCTGCTAAGTCGGCTTCAGTCGTGTCCAACTCTGTGCGACCCCATAGACGGCAGCCCACCAGGCTCCCCCGTCCCTGGGATTCTCCAGGCAAGAACACTGGAGTGGGTTGCCATTTCCTTCTCCAATGCATGAAAGTGAAAAGTGAAAGTGAAGTCGTTCAGTCGTGTCCGACCTTCAGTGACCCCATGGACTGCAGCCTTCCAGGCTCCTCCGTCCGTGGGATTTTCCAGGCAAGAGTACTGGAGTGGGGTGCCATTGCCCAAATAACTCAGGGGCGTTGGGGGAGGGGGTGGTTTCAATACTTAGAAACAGATATAGCCTGAGGGGGAGAGAGGAGCAAGAAGAATGAACCGCCAGAGGGGTTGATTTCATTAGTTGTAGGGAGAAAGCAATGGCACCCCACTCCAGTACTTTTGCCTGGAAAATCCCATGGATGGAGGAGCCTGGTGGGCTGCAGTCCATGGGGTCGCTAGGAGTCAGCCACGACTGAGTGACTTCACTTTCACTTTTCACTTTCATGCATTGGAGAAGGAAATGGCAACCCACTCCAGTGTTCTTGCCTGGAGAATCCCAGGGACGGGGGAGCCTGGTGGGCTGCTGTCTCTGGGGTTGCACAGTCAGACACGACTGAAGCGACTTAGCTGCAGCAGTAGCAGCAGGGAGGTTGTAGGGAGTTCCCTGGCAGTCTGGTGTTTAGGACTGTGTGCTCTCACCGCTAAGGGCATGGATTCGATCCCTGGTTGGGGAACTAAGATCCCATAAACCGTGCAGTGCAGGAACAAAACAAAACACCAAACTGACTAGATGGTAAAATTCCAGGAAAATATATTTTATGCCATTATGGTGAATTTTTTTAAAAAGCAAAGGATACAGTTATACATGCATTATGACTATTGCAATGCATAGAAAACTCTGATACAAAACACACCAAAATCTTAATGTCAATTATATGTGGACCTCCCCCAAACAGGGCACAGTTCCTAAGCTGGCATACAGTACCATCCAGGCACTTGGAAAACTTCAATAAACACATGATGTTTTGTTTGAAGAGTGAAAGAAATAAGTGACTCAAGAACAGGAAGGAGAGCCTTAGCCCATGCTCAGGTAGAAAGGACCTGAGGGGCAGGGAGACCCCAAGACTGGCACAGCACTGCCCAACAGCCCTGGGCAATGGCCAGGATGGAGCAACCTCTCTTTTCCCTGTGGCACTGCAGTCAGCCATCAGCCTGGAGAGACTCTGAGTCCTGGGGAGCCAGGGGTGGTGTATGCATGAGGCAGTGTGTGCAGCTCACGTGGTCCCCAGATATCACTGTGTGAGAGCCTGGATTCACTGAATGCCTCCATAGTGCTGGACTGGGCTAATTCTTTGCATACGTTCATTTAATCCACACAGCAAGCCCACCAGGTCAGTGTTCCATTTTATCTACAGGAAAACTAAGGTCAGAAAGATTAAGCACCAGGTTATACAGCTAGTACATAAGAGAGGAGTTTTTAACCACAATTACACACAACCTCAAAATAGCCTACAACACTTCAGCTTTCTGCTTGATAGGGTGGCCTGTCTCTTGTCCTTCTTGGCCTTGATGCAGCTGCATTGATGGTTTGGTTACTGCATGTAATGATACTTTAACTGTGGCCTTGGAGAAAGGAACTCCTGCTCACTTCCTCATCTCTCAGGGGTGGCAGAGAGCTGGAGATAAGTGTTGCAGAGACCCCACTCCCATCCCCAGCACTGGCTCTGGTGGGTTGTTCTGGAACCTGCAGGCAGGTGGGGTCTGTGTGGCCTTAAAGACAGAGAGGAGACCCTCAAAGAAATCAGAAAGGCAGGTCTCAGGTCCTAGGTTGGGGTGAGTTCCTATTGCCAAGGGCACTGTGATCAGAGCCTGGACAGGACAGTTGAGATTTCACAAAAGGGTAGTTGGAGGTCATGACCACAGAGGGCCTTTCTGTCCTTCAGATTCTAAGATTCCACAATTCTAAGACTCAGATATTGACAGGGTCAGGGAAGGAGTGATGGGGCAGTAGGTGGTACCTTTTCCTACCTGGTCAGATGCTTTCAGAACCTCAGCCTACCCACTCAGGAACATAACCTTGCCACATGCCAAGAATGGGACTGGTGTTTGTGTGGCTGCTGGTGGGACTTCTCCTGAGGGTCAAGGAGACTAACCCCTGGAGATCAAGGAATAGCTCTCTGAACTAACTCAGGACACATGTTCCATCACGTGCTAGGGAGAACGGGGTGTCTGGGCTGGGTGCTGGGGATACAGAGAGTGATCAGCCAATCCCTGCCCTTCAATGGAGGCAGACAGACCCAGAATTGGGAGCTTGATGCTGAGACAGAGGGCACACAGGGGATGTGGGAGACAGAGGAAGGGCCTCTAACTCTGCTGACACATACCCAAGGACTTTGCAAGGCCGGTCCTCTCCTCCCTCATTTCCTCTAACAACCTGTGGGGCCCAGGCTGGTGGCCTCAAAATAACTAAGGGGTATGCAGAGTCTGCCTGCTGCCCAGGCCCCAAGTACACTGAGTCAAGGCAGCCCGGCTCTGGTTGATAGACATCAGGGGAGTCACAGCTGCCACATGTGGCCTGTTGGGAAACTGAAAAGAGTTAGTGGTTTGTGGGCGTTGAGTAACCACTGGGCTTCTTGAAACTTCAAGTTTCTTTCTGTACTACTCCCCATCTTCCTCTTCCAGGGTCAGACTGGGGGCTGGGGAGGATCCTCAAGCCCTCATTTATTTATTCATTCACTAGTCATTTGCTCACCACCTCCCCTATTCTTGCCTGTCCTGGGCTTGGGGGACTCAGAGAGACATCCACAGGGTTCTGCCTTCCTGGCGTTCCCTGGCTCAGCTAATGATGCCACCACCCAAGGCAGAAATCCAGGCATCAGTTTCGACTCCTCCCTCATTCCCTTCAGGTCCCCCTCTTCTGTTTTTCTGTAGTGTCCTGTACTTCCCCTGTCACATCATTTATTACCTTTTATGTAAAAACTCCAGTTATCTATCTCTTCCTTCTGGACTGAATGAAGGCAGGGACTTGTTTTCTGGCGTATTCCTGGCACCTGGCAAAGTGCCTGCACTTAGTAGTTGCTCATTAAACACTATTGACTGAATTAGTAAATCCCTTTAATTTCATTCCTTTAATATTCCTTGAATCCATACCCTTCTCCCTTTCCCCAGCCACAACTTTTGTTCAGATCTCATTTTCCACCTGAACTACTGAAAAGTCTTCTCATTGCACTGCCTGCTTCAACTCCCCTATTCAATTTATTTCCCACACTACAGCCAGAGTTCTCATTCTAAAGTGCCTGTCTTCCTCCTCAGAACCCTTCCTGGCCCTCCATCCCTCACAGGAACAAGGCTACATTTCTTGGATGAAAAAAAAAATTAGGGTAGATATGACTGATCATTCCACTATCTTCTCCCTCCAAAGGTGATCAGGAAGATAAGCAAAAATACAAAAATTTGCTGTGATACTATATAAAGAGAAGATCACACACAAAGTATGAGGGAGGAATTGCAGTAACTAGATGGTAGACAGGAACAGATTGAGAAACACATTCTTGGGTGACACATCACTGGCTTCTCCCTCTAAAACAGAATAGCATGTGTCATACTGTGCCATTAACTGACCATGTGCTTCCCACTTCCCTTTGCTGAAAGCTCCTTAAGGACAAGAACCATGTCTAGAATTTATCCTGGTGTCTCTGGCACTTGGCACAAGGCTTGACATGTAAGAGACATTTAATATATATTTGTTGAATGAATGAATGATAGGATTTTAACAAATTAATGAATGAAGACCCAATAGTTCTTTTTTCTAAGTAAATAAACAGACTAATTCCTACTACCTGCTCTTCTCTCAGGGACCCAGGGGCAGCACTGCCTAGATGGACCTTTGGCCATAACCTCCAGCCATACAGGATTATCTTCTAAGCCAGTCAGAGTGATTGATAGCATGGATTCCAGGGCCAGAAAGTCATGGTAGAGTACTGGCTCCATCGGTTACTAGCTGTGTGAGCTTGGGCAAGTAATCCAACCTCTCTGTGCATCATAAACATCATACAGCCAGAGTTCTCATTCTAAAGTGCCCGTCTTCCTCCTCAGAACCCTTTACAGATGACATCAACCTTTGTCATCTGTAAAATGGGAATAGTAATAATGCCAATCTTGGTTGTTGTGAGAACTAAATTTATCAGTGTGTGTGTGTGTAAATTTAGTGTGTATATATATATATATATTTAGCATATATGTATACACACATATATATAAATAAATATATATTGTACCATAATATATATTATATAATATATATTGTACTATATGTGGTATGGGCTTCCCTGGTGGGTCAGCTGGTAAAGAATCCACCTGCAATGAAGGAGACCTGGGTTCAATCCCTGGGTTGGGAAGAACCCCTGGAGAAGGAAACAGCTACCCATTCCAGTACTCTGCCCTGGAGAACTCCATGGACTGTATAGTCCATGGGGTCACAAAGAGTTGGACATGACTGAGCGACTTTCACTCACTATGGTATATGTAATATATAATCTGTATCTAGATATGGATATAAATATAGTGATATTTAAATTCCAGCTATTGTTGATGACAGTGGTGATAATTCCCTAATAAACTCCATCAGTTTCTCTATTTTTGTGTCTACAATGTCTGTTTCATAGTGGGATTGAGACCGCCACCATTACTGAGCGATGCAACATCAAGCTGAGGGGGCAGGAGGCAGTGCCTGGCCTGGCGTTTTCTCTGCCTAGTGCAGCAAGAGTGAACAAAAATAGTTAACACGAGGCTTGTGAAAAGGTCCTACGAGGGAGGAAGAAAATTGTTCTGAAGATTCAGATAAAGAACTTATGATCCCTGAAATGATTTTCTGTAAGAAACAGAATAAACCTCTGAAAGTCATCTGCTTGGTATTCTCAAAACAAACACACCCCAGGAAGCTCTGATACAGTAGTTATTTTCTGGGTGCCTCCCAAGTGGGCAAAGAATGTGAACAGTTTATAGAAATGAAAATGCCTTGAAAACATCAAAGGATGCTTATTTCTCTCATAAGAGAAATGCAAACCGAAACTACAGGAAACATGATTTTTTTCACTTATCAGACTGGCATCGGAGAAGGCGATGGCACCCCACTCCAGTACTCTTGCCTGGAAAATCCCATGGACTGAGGAGCCTGGTAGGCTGCAGTCCATGAGGTCGCCAAGGGTCGGACATGACTGAAACAAGCGACTTAGACTTCGCAGACTGGCATAAATCCAAGAGTTTGATAACACAGGATTGTGAAGCCCTTGTGAAGTACACTGTGAGAATTTTAAATCTTTGGGGGATTTGAAGAATTCACTCCTCCCTCCTTTTCAGCCGTGTCGTTTTAAGTGAGATATCTTCCACTCTAGCTCCAGGGGTGGGCCTGATGGCCTGAAGCCTACTAGATTTTGCATCATCCAGAGGAGATCATCAAAAATTAGGCAGGCTAACACCAAACTCCAGGTCATAACAAAGACCTTTAACTCTTACTAAACTTTTCATTCCTTACTTTTTAGTCCTAGAGTATCTTGCCATTGGATTAATTTTATCTCTTTAAGCAGAATGCAAGCTTTGTAAGAAGATCCTGTTACACTTTTTATCCCCTAGTATCACTAACTCGATGGATGTGAGTCTGAGTGAACTCCGGGAGTTGGTGATGGACAGGGAGGCCTGGTGTGCTGCGATTCATGGAGTCGCAAAGAGTCGGACACGACTGAGTGACTGAACTGAACTGACTGAACTGAGTACTGGACATGTGACAAGCACTCAACCTTTAAAAAAAAAAAAATTGGGCAGGCTGCTTGAGCACTCTTAGCTTTTGTTTTCTTGTCTGTAAAATGCAGAGAATAGGAGAGACCTATTGGGACTTCCCTAGTGGTCCAGTGGTTAAGACTCCAGATTTGCAGTGCAGAGGACACAGGTTTGATCCCTGGTCAGGGAACTAAGATCCCACATTTTGCAGTATGGCCAAAAAAAAAAAATAGAGACCCTTGGAAATCAGCCAGCACAGTGTGTAGCACATAATCAACAAGTGCTATCTTCCCAACTCAGGGATCGAACTCGAAATTGACTTTAGTAGCCTGGAAAACCCCATGGACGGAGGAGCCTGGTAGGCTGTAGTCCATGGGGTTGCTAAGAGTCGGACACGACTAAGCGACTTCACTTTCACTTTTCACTTTCATGCATTGGAGAAGGAAATGGCAACCCACTCCAGTGTTCTTGCCTGGAGAATCCCAGGGAGCCTGGTGGGCTGTCGACTATGGGGTCGCACAGAGTCGGACACGACTGAAGTGGCTTAGCAGCAGCTGGATACATACAAGTTTAAACATATGTGCTCAACAATCCAAAATCTTATAAAATTACAAACTGGAGCTCCATTTTCTAAATCATTATAAAAGATAAAACCAAGAAAAACCCAGAATGTACAACAAAGAACAAAAAACAAAGCAGTAAGGAAACACAAATAGAAAGAAGTAAAGTGAGACTACATCAGTTATGAAATAGATATAAATAAATTACGCCATGCTCGGCAAAGATTGTCACAGTCTCAAGTTAAAAAATAAAATTCAGCTAGACTATATTCTGCTTATAAGAAATACTTCAAATACACAGAATGTCCAGGTGTAGTAAAGATGTACATGTGAAAAATAAGACATGAGTATTAAAAGAAAACATGGGGAAATGATCTTGGAGTAGGAAATGTGGTGACCCAAGGACTAAAGAACAGATAAAACCAAGGAGGGTCTTGGAATGCAGGAATGGAAAAACCAGTCCTATATCATCCTTCTCTCCCCATGTTGTAACTATTAACAGATTTCAGGTGCTCCTAAGCAGTATAACCTGTTTCCTCTCCTACCCCACAGGGAGACGGTACTTGCCTTACTCTTCCCCCACCCAGTATAGGTTCCTCATGCAATCAGCAAAGGACCCCCAAGACCCCTATCCCACTCCTTGTACCGTGAGTAAAAAAGTGGACTAAGGACTCCTGTTCAAAGGTCGGTTCACCCTTGAGCTGGCCCGCTGTTCTAACAGTGTCTCCCATTCTGCTGCTGCTGCTAAGTCACTTCAGTCGTGTCCGACTCTGTGCGACCCCAGAGACGGCAGCCCATCAGGCTCCACCGTCCCTGGGATTCCCCAGGCAAGAACACTGGAGTGGGTTGCCATTTCCTTCTCCAATGTATGAAAAGTGAAAGTGAAGTCCCTCAGTCTTGTCTGACTCTTAGCAACCCCACGGACTGCAGCCTACCAGGCTCCTCTGTCTATGGGATTTTCCAGGCAAGAGTACTGGAGTGAGGTGCCATTGCCTTTTCCAGTCTCCCATTCTAATAACCTTTATTTCCCTCTCATTCTGTCTCATGTCTGGAAATTCTTTTCCAACCCATGTCCAGACCATGACAGGAAAGTGTTTTCTAATTAAGGCTCAAAAGCCATAGGAGAAAAATATTGATCAATTCAACCACGGAAAAATAAAAACAGAAAAACCTAAGTAAATTCAAAAGACAAATGATAAATTGGAAAAAATTATTCTTAATTCAGATAGCACAGAGATAGACAATCTTCCTAAAATACAAAAAGCTAATAGGAATTGTGAAATGAAAATATCTCCTGCCATATCAATAAACAAGAAAAGTCACAGCCATCAGCAATTTCTGGCCTCCAAATGTAAACAAAGTCTCCCAAAACTGTGATCCAGCAGATGCTGCCACCCCCCACGGTGACTGCTAAGGAGCTGGGGAAATGCAAGAAGCAGCCATCTGCCACTCCTTAAGGTGAATGAGGAAACAGGATTTGGCCCCAGATAGCCTAATAGTCAATGGCAACCCACTCCAGTACTCTTGCCTGGAAAATCCTGTGGACGGAGAAGCCTGGTAGGCTGCAGTCCATGGGGTCGCTAAGAGTCGGTTCACGACTGAGCGACTTCACTTTCACTTTTCACTTTCATGCATTGGGGAAGGAAATGGCAACCCACTCCAGTATTCTTGCCTGGAGAATCCCAGGGACAGAGGAACCTAATGGGCTGCCGTCTGTTGCAGAGTCGGACACGACTGAAGCGACTTAGCATCTTAGTAGCAGCCTACTGGTCATGTACGGATATGAGAGCTGGGCCATAAAGAAGGCTGAGTGCTGAAGAATTGATGCTTTTGAATTGCGGTGCTAGAGAAGACTCTTGAGAGTCCCTTGGACTGCAAGGAGATCAAACCCGCCAATCCTAAAGGAAATCAACCCTGAATATTCATTGGAAGGACTGATACTGAAGCTAAAACTCCAATACTTTGGCCACCTGATGCAAAGACCTGACTCATTAGAAAAGATCCTGATGCTGGGAAAGATTGAGGGCAGGAAGAGAAGGGAGAAACTAACAATGAGATAGTTGGATGGTATCATCGACTGAATGGACATGAGTTTGAGCCAACTCCGAGAGATAGTGAAGGACAGGGAAGCCTGGTGTGCTGTAGTCCATGGGGTGCTGGACTCTGCTCACAAAGAGTGAGACATAACTGAGTGACTGAACAACAACAAAGCTGGGGTGCAAATGAAAGAAATGGATTCAGTGAGCCCAGAGGCTTGCATCTTCCCATACACAGAACACTGAGTTCCTTAACTTGATATCTGATATGTTTTGACTACCTGCTCCCTTTGTTGCAAATTTGTATATATATAGCTTGACTCTCTCTTCTGCTTCCTTGGAGCAGTTTTCTCAGAACTACTGAGATGCTGTTTCCCGGGCTCAAAGTCCTAAACATTCCCATCAAATAAAATAACTCTTTACTTTCAGGTTGTAACTATATTTTTCATTTGACAGAATCAATAAGCCCAACAATCTTAGGAGAAAAATGGCTAAAGGATGTAATAGAAAAAGAAATGCAATAGATCTTAAATGGCTCTTTTGTTATGAAAAGCCAGGCTCAAAATAATAGAAATGCAAATTCAAGTTCCCAGAGATACGATTTTTCACCTATCAGATTGGCAAAACTCAAAGTTTGGTATCACAGTGTTCGTGAGACTATGAAGGAGTAAGGTCTCTCATACAGTGCTGGTGGGAGGGTAGATTGGGACAATCCCAAAAGCATGCAATTTGGCAGTAGTTATCAAATTTACAAATACACAGTCCTGTTGATTAGTAACAGTATTTCTGTGAAACTTTCCTATGCACACAGTTATTCATTGCAGCATTGTTTGCACCAGCAAAAATTGGAAACAATCCAAATGTCTACCAACAGAAGATTAATAAGTACATTCTGGTACCTTGATATAATGGACTATTCTGTAGTGCCTAGAAAGAATGAGGAAACTGGCAATGTGCTAGTTAAGAAAAATCCCCCAGCTACAACTGAATGATGATATGCAAGATTATGTGTATATATATGTTTTGTGCTTTTTTTAAAAAGGAAAATAAGCAGCAATATATGTATTTGCTGGGAGACTCAAGGATACACACAAAAAATAATAAAACCACTTTCCGGTTTAGTGGTGAAGGGAGGAGTGGGACCTGCATAGATAAATAATGGAGAATGGAGGGAGATTTTTCTCTGAATATCTTTTTTTCCTGTATTTTTAATTTTTAATTGTCTAAACATGTAAATACATTACTCATTCAAAATTTGAAGTAGAAAGTTAAACGACAAAATTTACATTAAAAACCACAGACAAAGCTATGTTAGGTAAATGCAAAGTAGGGAATAGTAATAGTGATATAAAAACTAATGCAAAGTGAGGCTAAAAGCATTACATGGGCTAAAAGGGGGATACTTTTGTCAGCTACCAATTTTCACTTGCCTTGGGCACTTGCCATTTAACTCTACAAGGATTAAATCATGTGCTGCTGCAGCTGCTGATTTTCAACACCCCCCTGAAAGGCATTCAGGGTGGTGAGCAGAAATGAGGCATTCTGCGCTCTGCGAAAAACTGGCAGGACAGGTCTTCAGATAGTTAGATATTTTCAGGAGCCGATTTTATGAGCCCAATTCTCATAGCTCTTTATAACTGTGTGTGCATGCTAAATTGCTTCAGTCATGTCTAACTCTGCAACCCTATGGACTATAGCCTGCCAGGCTCCTTTGTCCATGGGATTCTCCAGGCAAGATTACCGGAGTGGGTTGCCATGCCCCAGGAATAGAACCTGCGTCTCCTGTGTCTCCTACATTGGCAGACAGGTTCTTAACCACTAGCACCACCTTCATATCTAGATAAGCACTTAAATCCTTCTTGGTGACACCTGTTCCTTGTGACTAGCATAAAGCTTCTGGAAAAATATGTGCTTGATTGCATGTATTCCCCCTTTACCAAAATCACAGATGTACAGACACTCCCCCCTGCCTTTTTGGAGCAGTTTCTCAGAGCTGTCTGAAGTGCTATTCCCAGGACCACAGTCCTCACTTTGCCCCAAATAAAAGGTTAATATAAATAAAGTATTGGGATATATCATTAGCAGTCTGTAATAGAATCATAAATGCAAATATATCTTAAATGGCTCTTTTGTTAGGAAAAGATGGTTTCATACTTAAGTTCACACTTGCTTAGTTGCTTCTGAGCAAGCAACTGTCTGATTCTTTGCAACCCCATAGGTTATAACCCACTAGGCTCCTGTGTTTGATTCTTTACCACTTGAGCCACCTGGGAAGCCTGTTTCAAACATTACATAGGCTAAAATAAATACACATATAGTTTATTTTAAAATATGTGTATCTATGTGTATAATACAACTAGACTAATAACATCTCAAAACATGGATCCTATAAAAAGTGACACATGGACTTCCCTAGCGGCTCAGTGGTAAAAAATCCGTCTGCCAACGCAGGAGACACGGGTTCGATCCCTGACTTGGGAAGATCCCACATACCATGGAGCAACTAAGCCTGAGCTCCACAACTACTGAGCCTATGCTCTAGGGCCCAGGAACCACAACTATTGAGCCCAAGCGCCTTAACTACCGAAGCCCAAGAGCCCTAGAGCCACTGCTCCCCAACAATAGAAGTCACTGCAATGAGAAGCCCAAGCAGCACCTAAAGAGTAGCCCTCACTCACTGAAATTGAGAAAAGTCCCTGTAGCAACGAACACCCAGAACAGCCAAAAATAAATAAGAAACAATTCCTAAGTCTAAATATTCTCCTAAAAAGACTCTTATTGGGTCAAAGAGAAATAAAAAAATTCAATTACCAACTATTTTAAAACAATGATAAAGACAACTTTACATATCAAAATGTACAATGTACGGCAAAAGCTGCATTTTCCCAATTCAGTGGGAAAACATAGCTTTATATGTTTATGTTATTTAAAAAGAATGATAATAAACAAAACAGGCATTCACTTGAATAAGCTTGTAGAAAACGAGCAGAAAAGCTACCCCAAGGTAATTAAAGAAAACAATAAAGATAAAAGCAGAATTAGTTTGTAAACCATAGTACTGAGAAATACATTCAGGTGCATTTTAAACGCGCAAACAGTCTGTAGTATGTCATGTAAAACCCGTTATGACTTGACGCTTGCAATTTATTTTACCCTTTGATATGGGACCCCACATTCATTCCTGCCATTCTGAACTATTGGGGAAGGAAATGGCAACCCACTTCAGTGTTCTTGCCTAGAGAATCCCCATGGACAGAGGAGCCTGGCAGGCTACAATCTATGGGGTCACAAAGAGTTGGACACAACTGAGCAACTAAGCACATTCTGAACTATGGACCCCTTGCTATCTGAACCAAATACGTTGAATTACATAAAATGTTTGAGAGAGCACTGGTTGTGAGAGCTCTTGTCCGTTGCTTACCATTGCTGTCCACCAGTCAAGTCCACCTGCCCTTTAAGGCCCAGCTCAAATGTCTTCTCCTCCAGGCAGGCTCTGAAGATCCAAACTATAGCTCAAGCCAGACCGGGATAAGCTCTGCAAGAGAATGGGGTGAATCCAACTTTGGGGGCAGATTGGAGGTTAAATCCAACTGTGGTGGGTTGGGGAAAGCTGCCTGGTAGAGGAGGGCCTTGAACTGGCCAGTTCAAGGAGAAAGGATTTCAGCCAGCAGTGAGCATGGGGAACGAGCTTTGCAGGAAGAAGGAAGAGCACGGGCAAAGGCAGGGCTGTGTGAAAGGACCGAGTGGTTAGGAGAACTGTGGCATGTCCCATATGACTAGGCTGAGGAGGGTTGATAGAGCGTGGGGACAGGGGAGTGTGGATCGGTAAACGGGGCAGGTCACAAAGGCCTTGAATGACATGTGAGGGCTTATGCTTCCTTCCTCTGTGGGTGATAGACAGTAGCCAAAAGTTTCTGAGCAGGATTGTGAGCTTGGAAATGTTGGATGGCCAGCTACCTAACTGAGCCCTACTCTCACTGGTGCTGGGTGGTATGCGGGGCAGGGGGTGGGGAATTCCTGAAGCTGGCAGGCTGCCCAGGAGAAGCTGGGGAGAGCCAGGGTGGTTAGCTCTGGGGGCCTGGGCCTGGGGCTGGGTAAAGGGTCTGGCTGTGAGTCTGTTTCTCCTCCTTGACCTGTTTCTTCGGTTCTGTTTGCTACCTCCCCGCCCCCATCAATGCAGGACCAGGGAGAGGCTGGGAGGCAGCTCCCGGCAGCTCCCCAGTCACCATGGGGCTTTTCTACCCACTCATTGGGCCCAGCCCCCACAGAGGCCTCTGTGGTCAGGTCTTTGTGTCTGCACAGTGGCCCTCTTTGTCCTGAGCAGCACCCTCCCTCTCTCTTCCCAACCACCCCCTCTCCTGTGTTACAGAAAGCACCCGTTTTGCAGAGAGACTGGCCAGGACTCTGATCTTGGCTTCCCTTACTGAGTCTGTGTGTGAACCTGACCAAGTCATTTTGCCTGAGCCTTAGTTTTCAGTTCATGAAAAGGAGCTGTGTGAGGAATCTAATTCCTGAGGAGAATTAGTCCGCTGCCTCATGCTGAGAGGTGAACAGCACGTGGTGTCCACACAGCCCCCGACCCAAGCTCATGCTGGTCACTGAACCTCCTACTTATATCTCCCACCTCATCCTCACCACTGCCTGACCAGGTGGCCATCATTTCCTGTTTGACAGATGAAGAAACCAAAGGTCTGAGGACGGGGCTGGCTTCATAGGTCTACGACCCATGCTTCAAAGGTCCCCATACTTTGATTTAACGCTCTGCTATACCATCTTGAGAATCTTACTAGCTTTGGAACAAGGGGCCTGCATTTTCATTTTCATTTTGCCATGGATCCCTCAAATTATGTAGCCTGTTTTGCTGGCAGGGAGGCAGAACAGAGGCTTGCTTTGGCCTGGACCAGGCTTCCTGCCTCCCGGGCTGCCTCCCCTGGGTGCTTGCATCCTGGCACGTCAATAGCCAGAGCTTCCAAGCTGCATTTCACATCGGAGGCCTGGCCCCTGCCGGAGAAATCTGAGGAGCACAGTTCCCGGTCGGTGAGGGAGGCAGGGGATGGTCCAGAGCAATGCAGCAGTCCAGAGAGCAAGCAAGACAAGCCTTCTGGAGCCAGTCCAGCCCTCCGTAACCGGAGTCGCAGTGTGGATGCCAGCGCCATGCTCAGCCATCACTCTGGGAATGCCACACCGCCTTCCTCCCTGCCTTGCAATTTCAGGGCCAGGGGACCTACTGCAGACTCACTGTTGATTTAGACATTCACTTCTTATTTCTGAACTGCAATTTCTCTATATGTAAAGTGATAATGATCTACCTCTTAGGGTGCTGGTGAAGATCAAATGAGATATTTTCAGACAATGACTAACACAAGAATGTGATCGGTAGAGTTCTTATTCACTCACATAACAAATATTCATGGAGGTTGTCTGGGTGACAGGGACGGTGCTAGGTGCTGGACATTTAACTGTGAATAAGATGAACTCTAGCCCTGCCCTCAAATAGATCCCCATAAGAGGGGGAGATAGATATCGACAGTAATCAGATTGTGATGAGTGGTGTGACAGAGGGACCTGGTGGGGCGCCTGGGCTGGGACTTAGAGGAGTGATGGTGGGGAGTCAGGAGAAAGGGCCAAGGGTGGAGAAGCATCAAGGGGCATTGCAGGCAGAGGGAGCAGCAAGTGCCAGGCAGGAGGTGGGAGATGGCCCAGTGCAGCAGCATGGCTGGAGCAGAGGCAGGAGGTGAGGTAGGGGGAGGAAGGCCCTGGCCTGGCAGGCTATAGAGCCAGGCTTTTCATGAGGGTGGTGGGGACACTGGAGGGTGGAGGCAGGCAAGGCTAGGAGGGGTAACGGAGTCACCACCCTAACCTGTGAAGGAGGGCTTGGAGGTGTCATGTCCCAGCTGAACGACAAGGCCTGAGCCAGGGCAGGGGCTCCAGCCCCAGCACAGATTCTCAGAGCTGGCTTCCTCAGGGGAGACGAGAGCAGTCAGAGAGGGAAGATGAGAAGGCTTGAGAGAGCCAAACGCCTCCTCAGAGCTGGAGATGCAGGAAGCCTCCCAATGCCTGGGGAGAAGTGCTGTTGGGATTGCCCGCCCCACCCTAACCTGCTGCTGCTAATGGAACCCTGCTCCCTGCCTCCTCTCCTGGTCCCCTCTCCTCATGGGGACCATGACGTGTCTGGGCCTTCTCCATCAGCCTGCCTTGGCTGTGTGGTTACAGGAAGCCTCCCTCCATGCTCTTTCTTTACTTATTCATAATGGGGACTTGGGTGGGGTTTGCTATGGAACTCACGGGGCCTCAGTTCCTGGTCGGATCAATGGTTCATCAAACTCTTGCAAGGAAACGTAAGTAAATACAAAGATAAAAGCAAAGGAGCTCAGGTTGAAGAGGGATGGCGGCTCCTTAGGCTGTAAATAGAGAAGACTTAGCTAGGGGATTTGGAACCTGGTGGACTTGATGATCTCCAAAGCCCAGTGAGGAGAAAGTCAGGGGAAGATATCAGGAGACCTTGACTTCCAGCCCCTCAACAGAAGGGTGTCCTAACCCCTCACACCTAGGCCACTGGGGATGATGGGCAAAACCCTGAAACAAGAACCTCAGATAAGCCACTGAGAAAGGAATCATTACTGCCACTTTGCAGAAGGGAAACTGAGGCTCAGAGAAGCTTCAAAGGACGTGAGGCAAGAAGGGGACCTGAGCTGGTTGTGGGGTTCAAGGGCAAATCCCTTTTGTCTGTGCCTCAGGCCCAAGTTACCTGTTGTGGTAGCTTAGACACCGTGGGTGTCAGGGATGCAGGTTTTTCTGCTGTAAAGTGAGCAAGTTGAACCAGAGCAGGAGCAGAGCCCTGGGCTGGCCACCCTCTAGTAAGCTGGAACCTGAGGCAGAGCCCTGGGTCCTCATACTGATACCAAAGGAATTTTTCTCTGGGCCAAAATAGCATTTACAGTAGTCATCTGATGGGAGAGGCGAGAAGAGGGTTGGCTGAGGTCTCCAGTGTCCAGGGGGCTTTCCCCACAATGAGACCCCCAAGGCCTGGACTCCTCAAGTAGGGGCCCCAGGGATTCCTAGCCCCTTAGAAGCTGCATGGATCCACTTGGACAATAGATGGAGGAGGCTGGACAAGAAGCCTTTGTGTCTCCTGGGTGAAGGTCCCTGGGGCACTGCCGAGGTGGCCCAGCCACACAGAGCTGTGTGTCCACCCTATTCCCACTCCTGGCAAGACTACAGCCAGGCCCAGTCAGCTGATGTGGGACCTAGCAGGACCCAAGGTCCTAGGGCCCTGGGCAAGCTCCTCGGCCGCAGAAACAGACCTTCTGTGCACTGGTCCAGACACTGACTGTCCGGAGGCCCACAGAAAACAACACTGACTGGTGGAATGGTGACTGTGATCGCCTCTGTTTCACAGAAAAGGAGGCCCCCAAAGGGCTGGAATTGGATCAAGGTCTCCCAGAGTCAGTGCTGAAGCTGAGTCAGAACCTGCACTCTCCAAGCCTAGACCAGAATGAGAAGGGGGTGATGGTCATTTTCATTCATTCATTCAAGCATTCCAACAAGTATTGAGCAACTCCTGGGGCCTCTGGGACCAGGAAAAGACATCAGACAGACTGGTCCTTGGTCTTCTGGAGCTCACAGTTCGGGAAAGGGACAGACTAGGGTCCCTGGCTACAGGAGCCATCCGAATGGGGTTGAGGGCAGAGAAGAGAGTAATGTGTGTGGCCGGAGTAGTCTGAAAAGGCGCTCAAGGGAAGTAGCTCAAGATGACAGACCAAAAAAAAAACCTGTTCTTAAGGAATTTCCATTGACTCTTTCTGGCTGAGATTAAGCACAGAGAGAGCACAAGAGGCTCCCTTCATTCTCCTTGCCAGAACTGGAAGGTCAGGACCCTGAGCGCCCAGATTTCCTCCCCGCGGGCAATGGGAGGCCAGTGCTCTGTGGAAGGTCCCTGAACAGGTTCTCTGGAAGCTCTCGCGGTCGGCAGTGACAGCGGTCACAGAGACACTGAACTTTGCAAAACCTTAGCAAAGTTTCTGAAAGCCTTTCATCACCCGAGTGAGGAAGGCCAGGGAGCCTCGGTCCCCAGGCGGTAGGGCAGTCGCCGCCCGTCCCTGCCGGGGCAGCACCCTATGGCCCTGCAGTGTTCCCGAGCGGGTAGCGG
>NW_011494856.1:1820274-1820838 GCF_000754665.1 Bison bison bison
CCCCGGCAGGAGGTGGCGGCGGCAGTGCCTGGGTCTGTCCGGAGTCCGGCCCGCCCCCGGCCTGACCCGGAGGGGTGGGGAGCTGGGCGGGGCGGGTGAGGCTCTCGGGCACGTGTGTCCCCGCGGTGGCGCGAGCACTTGGGAGCCAGGTCGGGGCACAGCGTGAGGACGAGCGCCCTGCGAGGTGAGGGCGGGCCGCCGGCAGGACCAGCAGGCGGAGAGAGGGCCGCGGGCGGGCTGGCCCGTGTGCGCGCGGGGTGGCGACTCGGCCGGCGCCGGGCAGGCAGAGCGGCGCGCGCGCGGCTGGCCGAGAGAAGGCACGGTTCCAAACCCCTGTGAGAGCTCCGGCGGGTCGGTGGTCAAGCTCGGGCTCCACTGGAGTTCGATCGCGGGGAATGTGGACGGATACCCCGGGTGAGTGCGCGTATTCGGGAAAGTGTGTATGTCCCTGGGTGAGAGCGTGCGCCCCTGCGGAGTCGGGTAGCTGAACCTGTGGAACTTGTTTGTGTTTGTGCTCCGGTACGGGCGCCCCCGCAGCGTGGGACCTAAAGCCAGAGACAGGCC
>NW_011494856.1:1820980-1850610 GCF_000754665.1 Bison bison bison
GGGGCTGGGGCCCGGGGGGTGGGTGGCGCGCGGAGCAGTGGCCTGGAAGGACAGTTAAGCCTCTGTCTGGGGACTTTTAATCTGGCGGGCTGCTGTAGGAAGGGTCAGCCTGGAGAAAGGCAGTGCCCTCTCTCACCTCCCTAAGGAGGGCTCCCAGTGTCAGGCTTAGGGTCCCCCAGGAGCCAGACCCAAGGGCCAGGCCCTGCTGCGGACCAGAAATGCCAGTTTGGGGTTTCTGGGGCTGATGGCAGCTGTTCTTCCAGTACGCACCCTCAGTTTCCCTGGGCTCACAGCCTGAAGTGCCCACTTTGTTTTGGATCTGGCTGGAATAATGGGAGTTTTTGAGGGCCAGGGTGGGGCCCAGATAAAGTCTCAGCTGTCTATTGGTGGAGATGATTGGGAAAGAGAGTCTTTGAGCAGACAGGGCCCCCTAAAAGCTCTCTGGAGACCCAGAGACCTTCCCTCCATCATGCCTTGTACACCGTGTGACCCAGAGCAAGGCATGTCCCTTTTCTGAGCCTCATCTGTAAAAGGGGAATAATAGTGATGTGGAACTTAAGGACTATCAAGGAGCTGTCGTGTGGGTCATGCTCAACACCAGTGTCCTCTTGGGCAGGCTCACTCTTTGAGGTTAGGAAGATCAGATCCTGGGGGATAACTGCCTGAAATTCAAATCCCAGTCATTTTGCTCCTTTGGCTAAACTTTCAGAGAACTTCCACTGGATCACATCTGAGCCCCTTGGCCTGGGACTCAAGGCCTCTCAGAGCTGGTCCTTGCCACCCTCTCCAGCCACCTCTCCTGCCTGACTTTCCATCCTCCTAAATGCATGTAATCTGCTGCAAATGCTAGTCACTTTCTTGCCTGTGGACCATTCCATAGTCTATGCTCACTGCCTGAAATGCCCTTCTACTCATCTTCCTCAGTTGGAGAACTACCCAGCTCAGATGCCCCCTCCTCTGGTAAGCCATCCTTATTTAGCCAGGTTGGATTGGAGCCTCTTCTGGGCCCTTGCAGTCTTAGAGCCCTAATTGTGCCTTGAACTGTTAAGGTCTCTGTCTCCTGCTTCTCATTCCCAAGGTCTCAGAACCCCTGGAGGGCAGGAACTGGATCTCACCCATTTTTGTGTTGCCAGGATCCTGCACAGCACTGAGCTGAACTGGGAGAGCAGCAGCAGCCCCTCAGCCCTGTCCCCTGTCCCCAGCTTCCCCAGGGAAAGCCTGTCTACAGTGGAGCTCCACATCATTATAAAGAAGGGGAAACCAGTCAGGCCATCAGAATGGGTGGCACAGATTGTCCTAACAGTGTGTCCTGGGGCACTACAGGACTCAGGGTGTACAAGATGAAAACTTGGATTTCATCCCGAAGGCAAATAGGGAGCCATGGAAGGTTTGTGTGCAGGGCGTGGTCAGAACAGCATTAATAGACAGTATATGTTTTTCTTCTTCTGACTTATTTTATTCTGTATGACAGCCTTTAGGTCTGTCTGTCTATGCAAGTGACACTACTTTGTTCCTTTTTATGGCTGAGTAATATTCCATTGTATATATGTACCATATCTTCTTCATCCATTCATCTATTGATGGACATTAGGTTGCTTCCATGTCCTAGCCTCAATTTGTATATAGCAATGAGCATTGGGGTGTGTGTGTCTTTTTGAACTATGATTTTCTTTGAGTATATGCCCAGTAATGGGAATTCTGGGTCATATGGTAGTTCTATTTTTAGATTTTTAAAGAACCTCCATACTGTTTCCCATACCGGCTGTATTAATTTACATTCCCATCAACAGTGCAACAGAATTCCCTTTTCCCCCCACCCTCTTCAGTATTTATTGTTTATAGATTTTTTTAAATGATGGTCATTCTGACAGGTGTGAGGTGATACCTTATTGTAGTTTTGATTCTCAGTTTTCTAATGTCTGTTTAGTTCTTCCACCCATATTTTGATTGGGTTGTTTGGATTTTTTAACATTAAGCTACATGAGCTGCTTGTATATTTTGGAGATTGATCCCTTGTCAGTTCCTTCATTTGCAAATATTTTCTCCCATTCTGTATGTTGTCTTGTTTATGGTTTCCTTTGCTGTGCAAAAGCTTTTAAGTTTAATTAGGTCCCATTTGTTTATTTTTGTTTTCATTTTCATTACTTTAGGAGGTCGGTCAAAAAAGATCTTGCTGTAATTTATTTCAGAGTGTTCTGCATTACATTTAATTCTTTAATCCATTTTCTGAATTATTTTGTGTGTTTGGGAATGTTCTAATTTCATTCTTTTTCATGTAGCTGTCCAGATTTCATAGTACCACTTATTGAAGAAACTGTCTTTTCTCCATTGTATATTCTTGCCTCCTTTGTCATAGATTAGGTGACCATAGGTGTGTGGGTTTATCTCTGGGCTTTCTCTCCTGTGTAAAGTGCAATGCTCAGGCGAGATGTATGATATTCATAGACCTAAATGCATTGTGACAATACTAGAACATGAACTCAATAGTGAGGGATGGTGCTGATTATTGGAATTTAAACTATTGACTGCTTTCCTCTCCCTGTGCCCTCTCTGCAGAGACAGCTTACCAGTAACATTTTATAAAAGTCTCTAATTTATCTTCCACCAACCCTGTGAAATATACTGGGTTCCATGATAGTTCAGTTGGTAAAGAATCTGCCTGCAATGCAGGAGACCTCGGTTCAATTCCTGGGTTGGGAAGATCCTCTGGAGAAGGGATAGGCTACTCACCCCTCTATTCTTGGGCTTCCCTTGTGGTTCAGCTGGTAAAGAATCTGGCCGCAATGCAGGAGACCTGGGTTCGATCCCTGGGTTGGGAAGATCCCCTGGAGAAGGGAAAAGCTACCCATTCCAGTATTCTGGCCTGGAGAATTCCATGGGGTTGCAAAGAGTTGGGCATGACTGAGCGGCTTTCATTTTAACCCTGTGAAAGAGAAATTATTACCCCCATTTTGAAGATGAGGAAATAGAGGCTCAGAGAATACCTTGCCCAAGTTCACAAAGCCAAGGTGACAGCAGGGATTCCTGCCCACCTGCCCTAGCTTTTTCTTCCCCATTCAAGACAGAGTCCCCATCTGGGTGAGGCCAGGTCCTCTACTTTTCGGGCTAAGGGAAGTTTGAGTTCCTTCCGGAAAATATGTCTTTATTTCTTGCCTGTGGCCTGATGACCCAGCTGCTGCTAAGATAGTATCTGTTCAGGCTGTCCACAGGGCTGGAGAAACCTTGCTGATTTGGGTGACAGGAGGTGGCGCTGCTCCTGGTGAAATCTTTCCTCTTCCCAAACTTCCTTCTGTGAGTCTGTGTGGTGCACCATTTTTAAAGTTTATTTTTTTAATTTTATTTGGCTGCTCCATACCTTAGTTGAGGCATACAGGATCTTCAGTTGTGTCGTGCTGGCCCTAGTTCCCTGTGTGTGTGCGTGTTTTGTCTCTCAGTCATGTCCAACTCTTTGCAACCCCATAAACAGTGACATGCCAGGTCCCTCTGTCCACTGGATTCTCCAGGCAAGAATACTGGAGTGGATTGCCATTTCCTTCTCCAGGGGATCTTCCCAACCCAGGGATTGAACCCAGGTCTCCTGTATTGCAGGCAGATGCTTTACCGTCTGAGCTACTAGGGAAGGCCAAGGATAAGTTCCCTGACCAGGGATCGAACCTGGGCCCCCTGCATTGGGAGCACGTGGTCTTAGCCACTGGACCACTAAGGAAATCCCTGGTGCACCTTTTGACCCTCATGTTCTGCTTAAGCTACTTTTGTGTCCTCAGGCCTGGCCTCTCCCAGCTGTTGGGCCCTGATGTGGGGAGGTTGACTATGGGAGCCTTCCTCACCTCTGTATTCATCCTAGAAGTCAGTTGTAGGAGTAGGCCAGGCTGGGCCTGCTTTTTTTTTCTGTCCACATCACCCAGCACAGGCTGGACACAGAGAAGGTGCCAGTGAGTGTTGGGGAAGTGAATGACCAGAAGAAAGTAGGTGTTATAATAGAAAAAGAAGGTCTTGCTCCATGGAGAGCTATAGTTGGTTCTTGAGCAGAGGGTTCCTGAGAGCTCTTATGTGTCAGTAATTCTCCCTGTTTGATCAATGAAGAACCTGAGACTCAGAGAGGGGAACTGACTTGACCAAGGCTGCACAGCATGGATGTTCCAAATTGGAACCTGAACCCAGGGTTCTTGCTTCTTAAGGGTGGCTGGAGGCCTTCAGGTGTGATGGATCAGGGTGGAGTCCAGAGCATTATGGTTCTGAGCTGATTCAGGTCAGCAGCATACTTCTGTAACTCAGTACTGGGCTGGATTGTGTCAGAGGTGGGCCAGCTGGTTTAGAGTCTTGCCCTGGAGGTTGTTTGGGGGGAACTTAACCCCGCACTGAAAATAATTCGAACACCAGACCTGGATAGGGCCCTTCCACTTAAGGAAGTAGTCTCAGTTTCCTGATCTGTAAGGCAGGAGAACTAGCTTGGCTGACCTCTCAGACCCACACACTCAGATGTTCTGAGCTCAGTGCCAGTGGGTGGCCCCCACAGTCAGGATCCTGAGGACTCCCAAGAGGGAGAGAGACTCCAGAAGGGGCTCCAGAGACCCAGGGCTTCCAGAGGAGGCTGAGAGGCATCACACTGCAATAGCACCTGCTGATAACATCTGAGGTTACCCCTCAGCTATTTCCCCAGACCAGCCCCAGTGTTTGTGATGCAGAAAGCATACCAGGCAAAGCTGGGCACCTACGGGCCTTCAGCCCCAGGGAGGACATTTGGGAGAGGGTAGAGGATGACTCGGGAGAAGGCAATGGCACCCCACTCCAGTACTCTTGCCTGGAAAATCCCATGGACGGAGGAGCCTGGTAGGCTGCAGTCCATGGGTTCGCTGAGAGTTGGACACGACTGAGCGACTTCACTTTCACTTTTCACTTTCATGCATTGGAGGAGACAATGGCAACCCACTCCAGTGTTCTTGCCTAAAGAATCCCAGGGACGGCGGGGCCTGGTGGGCTGCCGTCTATGGGGTCGCACAGAGTCGGACACGACTGAAGCGACTTAGCAGCAACAGCAGCAGAGGATGACTCCAAAGCTCCTCATTGTCCTCCAACTCAGCCTTGCCCTCTCTTTACCATCCCTCTGCCCCAAGCCATAGGGATAACTGACAGTTTCCCAAAATACTATGGATCACCTGCCCCAGTTTTTGCTCTTTGCTCCTCTTCTCTCTCCACCCACCTAATTTCCTACCTATCTTCCGAAACAGGTGTCCTCTCCTCCAGGAAGCCTTCCCTGACCACACCCCTTTTCCATTAGGGGCCCTCATGTCTCCTTCAGCCCTGATCACCCTAAGATGTCATTGACTATTTCTGGATCTTCCCCTGTCCTCTCTCCTCCACCTTCAACCTTGACAGTGAGCTCAAGATCATGGAAGGGTCTAACCTACCTCAGAGTCCCCAAGCGCCCCACACAGACAGAGGTGCAGATACGGCAGCCTCTGTAAAGGGTGAGTGAGTGAAGGGGTGGTGGTGGGGTCTAAGTCTTGCTGGGGGTGCCTAAGTTGCTCTCCCTTCTGAGGATGGCCTTCAGTGTGAGAACCTTGATCTGTGGTCAGTCTGGCTGTCACCTTGCTACTCTGCCCATGCTGCTGCTACTGCTGCTAAGTAGCTTCAGTCGTGTCCGACTCTGTGCGACCCCATAGACGGCAGCCCACCAGGCTTCCCCGTCATACCACGCATTTCCTGCCCCTATTATCTTCTTGGAATACCTGCATCCTGCCCACCTTCTTCACCTGCTAAAATCATAACTTTTTAAATTATTTCACAAAATCTAAATCATCTCCTTTAGTTATCTTGACAAACTTACGAGGCAGGTACTATTCTTAGATTGCAAGGAAATTGAGAGTTAGGCTGTGGAGCTGAGGCTTGTCCGGGTCCCAAGGCTGGGAATGGAAGAACTGGGATCTCCCCCCTGCCCAGTGCACTCTGCTGCCCCTCAGTGGTTCGGGTCCTGGGCCTATGTTTCCCTTCACAGCACCTCACCTCCTGCAAAGGCAGGAGTTTCCAGAATGATGACAGGTCACTTTCCCCTGCTGGACTGGACAGGGCCAGCCAGATGGGTGGCAAGCAGGCAATACATTCCAGAGCCACCCGAGTGGAGAAG
This sequence comes from Bison bison bison, assembly GCF_000754665.1. Taxonomy (NCBI): domain Eukaryota; kingdom Metazoa; phylum Chordata; class Mammalia; order Artiodactyla; family Bovidae; genus Bison; species Bison bison. The sequence continues at coordinate 1,827,105 of NW_011494856.1, forward strand.
CTGGAATGCTGTCCAGCCACCCTGAAAAATCTGTAACCAGTTTGGGAACTGCCCCAGCCACTCTTCCTGGCTTTGGGCTCACTAGCCTGGGGCCACAGAGAGAAAGACAGGGTGAGGAAGAGCCAGGTTGGGTGAGGAGGAGAGTCAGAGCCAGGTCCAGGGGGCAGGTAGTGAGTCTGCATGCCAGGCTTGCTCTGCCCCTGGCTTATCGGTGACCTTGGGTAAGATCTTGGGCTACCCTTTCGGGCCTTGTTGGTTTGCCTTTTTGTTGTTTGTTTGTTTTTAACAAACATGAGTACAGTGAGTACAGTAACATCATGGCTGCTTCACAGTGGGGAACTACCAGGAAGAGTAGATCTTGGCCTTGCCAGTAAGACGTGTTCCCTCTGGTGGAGAACTAATCAGAACTAATTCCCTCACACTAAAAACTGTGGGAGCTCCCTGGAAGAGAGGATCTAGGAGGTAGTGGTCATTTTACCCCCAAACTGAGTTTGACTCTTGGTGGGTGTCAAGTCAAAAGACACAGCCAAGCCAAAGAGCAGGAGAGGGGGACTTCCCTGGTGGTCCAGTAGTTAAGAATCTGCCTCCCGATGCAAGGGACACAAGTCCGATCTCTGGTTCTGAAAGATTCCACGTGCTTTGGGGCAACTAAGTTTGTGTGCCACAACTATTGAGCCTGTGTGCTGCCACTACTGAAGAGCCCGTGTTCCGCAACCAAAGAAGCCGCTGCAATGAGAAGCCTGTGCAGTGCAACAAAGAGTAGCCCCACTCGCTGCAACTAGAGAAAGCCTGCATGCAGCAACAAAGACCCAACACAACCAAAAATAAATAAATGACCAACAAGGCCAGAATGATCCCATGGGAGTTAAATTGCAGACCTGAGGCTTGTCTGAGTCCCACAGCTGGGAACTAGGAAAGAGTCCCATAGCAGAACTAGGATCTCCCACCTGTCCAGAGAAAGCAAGATGTTCTACCTTAGTCTTTTCAGTGAAGGCATCTCCTTAGGAGAAGCCTGGGTGAGACCCTAGGTGAAGAACTCTTTCACCTTGTCACTAGACTCCCGACTACCAGCAGGCTGGCCCGTGTCAGCCTGAGACTCCTGGGCAAGGTGCACTGGGAAAATCGTGGTCCAAGGCCTTTCCTGGTGTCCCCTCCCCTTGCCCTATTCCCGTGGTTCCCCCATCTCTGCCTTCTCCACTTTCCCCACACTTGCATGGGCTTCCAGCTTGGGGGCCTGGCTTCAGCTGTCTGAGACCCTGGTCCCGCATTGCAGGGAAGTGAACCTGGGAGAAAGAGGAATGTTCTCTTTCTCTGAGATGGGTCTGAGGTTCTGGTGGACACTGGAGCCTGCCCACACAGAGGCATTCCTCCACCAGTCAGCATCCCCTCACCGAAGCACCGTGCCTGCTCTGTGGGAGGAGTCCCAGGCAAGACACACAACCAGGGCCAGAATCTTGACCTGGGTGCTGGTCCTGGCTCTGTCTCTGGCTCATTGTGAGCCCTTGGGCCCTAGTTTCCTCCTCTGTCAAATGGGAGTTTGGCAGAGGTGATTTCTAAAGGCTGTCCAGGCCCTGGCTCTCTAACAGTCTGTGTGTGTATGTCTGAATATGACTGCCTGTGTGTGCCCATGTGTGTTTACCACACCTCTGGAGGAATGATTAGCAGTGGGATGACGGAGGAAGGGTATTCCAGATAGAGACCCAGCTTGAGGTGAACTGTGTTGGCCACAGTACCATTGAGTGCATACTGGGAAGCCAGGGTATTGAGTGTTTCCTGTCGTGGGGCTGAAGCACAGACAGGGACTGAGGGAGGGGGCACTGGAAGCTCAGTCAGCTCTCTAGGATATGGGGGAGACCCTCCCCGGCAGAGCCATCCTCCAGTGAAAGGGGGTGCCTGGGAACACCTGTACAACATGTGAGCTAAAAGGGAATAGTTAGGGGCAAGAGTGGGCAGAGGACACTCCTGCCTACCGGAACAAGCACTCCTGGTCACTTTCTGCCTCTTTCAGACCAGGGCTGGCGCAGAGGAGGCAGCCTGGGGAAGGCTCATCCTAGCTGACTTCCTGTGACCCAGAGCCCCAGCTGTCCCCACCTCCCTGTCTCTGGAGCCCACATCATTGCCTGCCCTGAGAAATGCTGGAAGCTGGGCGAGGTCCCAGGCTGGAGGACCTGTTTTTCCTGTTTCCCACAGAGCTCCCTGCAGCTCGGTCCAGGCCTGTGCATTCATGAGTGAGGAACCTGAACTGGAGCTGAGCATCCTGACAGCAAGAGCAGGGGCTGGTCAGGTATGGGCTCGAGAGGGTGGGGTCTGCTGGCTGGGAAGTTGGGAGGCTGGGGCAGGCAGGCTCGTGCATGTGTATACACTGACCTGGGGGTAAATCAAGGGGATCCATGCCCTGCTACCTCATCCCAAGCTGTGATGAATTCAGGCTTCAGAGCCCGACAGCCCTGGGTATCAAATCCAGTTTTTCCAATACCTGGCAGTGTGACCTTAAACAAGTAGCCTAACTTCTATGGCAGTATCTGCTGAGGAATGCGGTGAGGATGCTGGAGGGGAAGCTGCTCAACCCAGACTTGGTCCCTACAAAGTGAAGAGGGTGGCAGTCCAGACTCAGGAGATCAGGAGCTCCTGAGCCAGAGAGGTGTCAGATAGAGGAATGTGGATCAGACAGCTGACCCATCTTCAGAATGCCTGGGTCCAGTTTCTTCCCTCTGGCTCTTCCCTGATCTGTCCAGAGAAGGGCAGGGTTCTTGAAAAAGACCCAGTCCAGGGGTCTGCCTGGGGCAGGAACAGGCCTCAGGTGGACTGGGCCCCTGGAGAGCTGGTGTGACCCCTGGCCACCTAGGGTCAGCAGCTGAGAAATCCTTCAGTGTCATTGTCCACTGAAGGGACCTCAGTGTCATTGTCCGCTGAAAGGAGACCAATATGATAAAGCTTAGCCTCCTCTGGGCTCCCATAGCCTCTTGTGCTTGCTTTACTCACTCATTCATTCATTCTCTCATTCATGCCTGTTTTGAATCAGGCCTTTAGCTGGAGGACAGGGCCAGAGAAAAGAATCAGATAGGAGTTCCTGGAATGTCTTGGGATAGAGGGTGGAGACAAATCCCCAGCAGGATGTATGGAATGCCCTGAGGGGTTAGTGATGCAGGGAAAGAGCCTTGGAGATAAGATGAGATTTGAGAAGTCTTGAGGGATGGGTGGAGTGCCGTGTGAGTGGGTCAGGAAAGGCTTTCCAGACAGAAAGAACAGTGACACACACAAAGGCAGAGAAGCCTGTCAGGGCACTCACATGGCTCACAGCTCCCACCACACTCAGAGCTCTCGAGGGCAGGGCCAGCCAGAACTGGGCACAGAGGGGTAGCTGAGTGGTGCTGGACAAAGTTAGGTGGGAGCTGGTCCCAGGCAGCTGGGAGTGAGGCCCCAAGGGTGTCAGGGGTCAGGAGAGGCAGTAGGAAGGGCCAAGGGAGAGGACTGGGGACTTGGCTGGCTTTGTAAGCAGGAGCCGGTCAGAGGGGTGGGGAAGGAAGTTGTACTCACAAGCTGGTGGGCTGGCCTGTGGAGGGAAAGGGCAGGCGGGGGTCAGTCTGGACAGGGGCTGCAGTGATAGAGTTCCTAGCTGCCTTGGGAGGGTGGAGGCCAGGATGTCTTAAAACAGGTGGAAAGGGCAGCTCCCTTGGTTCATGAGAGACTTACACAAGTTTCCACCTCTGCATCAGTGTCAGAGACACCACCGTGAATAATTACCAAGGAACTCTGTGACCAGCTATGAGATGGTGACATGAAGGGAAGATGAAGGCCCTGACCCTCGCTCTGAGGAGAGACCTGCCAGGCCTCAGCACCGGGGCAGGAGCAGAGCAGCAGTGTGGAGGTGGAGCTGGGGTGGGGGTGCCCTGAGCATGCCCAGTGGTCACAGCACCTAATGAGGGAAGTGTTGGCACCACAGTGCTACCAGGCCAGGGGATTCAGCACCTGAGAGGTCTGACCCTCAGGAGAGCAGGAAATTCCTAATGTCACCTAGGGCTCTGTGGCAGAGCTAGACACCCCAAGCCAGTGTCCCCAGGGGGAGTGTGGCCCCTCCATAGATCCTCAGTCTCGCACCTGGGCCTCCATGCTCCTTCTGCAGTTCCTGTGAGCCAGCAACCTCTGCTTACCCCTCAGTGCTTCAGAACTGGTGATCCCAGCCTTCACCCTTCTCCACAGCCCATGACACCCCTTTGGGGCACCCCACACTTACTGTGTCTGACACTGAGTTCCCTCTCCTCCTGACCCCTGAGCCTGAGGCATCCTGGCCCCTTCTCCATCCAGACTCCCTCCCAAACAGCTCTCAGACCTCTCCCCTCATGAGGTTCCCGGGCCTGGCCCCAGCATGGGCCTGGTGCCACTCCTTTGGCCCACCACACTCACCTGCTCCACAGCTTCCAGGACCTTCTGTTGCTCCTCTGCTCATGGCCTAAGAGGGCTTCCCAAAGAGGTCAGGAGAAGCCACGGCTGAGCTGAGCCTCAAAGCCCATAACATAGTGTGCCCACCGTGTGCCAAGAGCGGCTCCAGAGGTTTTAAACAAATTGAAGGCCTGTAATGTAGCTTCTGTTGATCACCTCATTTCACAGATGAGGGGACAAAGGCAGCCTGGGTCCAGAGGCCAGCTTCTTCCTAATCACTAGATTAGGATAAAGAGTTGTCATTTCAACAGATGGAGACGCGGGGCATGCAGGGATTCCAGTCTGAAAGAGTAACGTGAAGCATGGCTGAGAGGGGAAACGTGTTAGGTGCATTCAGGAAACGGCAGGTCACGGGGGATGCGGATGGTGACAGAAGCTGGTTTATACAAACCGCTGGTACCAGCCTGAGGAGCTGGGTTTTCTCCTGAGATCAGACAGGAGCCACAGCAGCTTTCCAGCAGGGGGATGACTTTCTCTTTTCCAAAGATCCCTCTGGATGGAGGGGACTGAGGCTGGAGACAGGGAGACCGATACAGGGGCTCCAGCAGCAAGGGTGGAGTTGACACGGCTGCAAGGAGCTGGGTAGGATGGAGGAAATGCTTTAATGATGGTTCCTGAGTCAAGAGGGGTCCTAGCCATTTGGCCCTGCCAATGGCCCCTGATCACATACGTACCTTCTCATCCTGTATCTCCCCTGGCTCCTTGGGGAGGAACCTGTGTCTGTGGGAGCAAGGTCATGAGGGCAGGCTCCCTGCCTCCTAGTCGCATCTTTGCTGACAGTAGCAGGCAGGGAAGATAGAGGAGGGAGGGTTATGGGGAAAGAAGGAAGCTGAAAAGCCAATTGTCCCTCAGCCGCCCTGATCTCAACTTCATGGGCCCTGAGCTGCTTCTGGGAGGCCTGGCTGAGCAGAAATCTCAGCGTCTAAGGGAATGGATGTCATTGGCCCCACAGAATCTCTGAGTCCCAGCCTCTCAGGATCCTGGGGTTCCAAAATAGGAGGGATTATACAGCCCCAGATTCTCAGCGTGAGGAGGACTCACACATCATCTGCCTTCTGTGTCCTCCCAGACACACCCACACACAGGGCACAAGCCCTTCTGCACTCACTAGGGAGCCACTTGCACAGCCCCATAATCAGGGAGTTCTGCTATGACTTCCAGCCTGCCTTCTGAGACCTTTGGGCACATCTTTGCCCTCCAGACTGGGATAGTCTGAGAGAGCTCTTCTTGGTCACATTGGAGGGATGGGGAGAGGAGTAAGGTCGCATCCTGATCTCCAGGTGCTCTCTGTCTGGGTGGTCAGGCACCATAGCGGCATTATATGCTCACTGGGAACAAGGAGAAGGTCGAGGTGGTGGCGATGTGTGGAGAGAAGCAGGGCAGGCCTGGAGGAAGCTAAGTTTGCCCCACAGAAGTTCCCCATTACCCCCATTCCCATCTCCACCCCAGACTTGCCTGCAATCTTCAGGAAGGTCACTGCCCCATCAGGTGGCCTCAGAGGCCAGGGAACAGGACTGCTGTGTACAGATGCAGAAAGTACCAGAATATAGGAGTCCCTAAAAAACATTTGCCGAGAGGTGACTGAATAACTAAAGAGGGAGACCCTTACAAAACTCCCTGAAATGCCAAAATACTAGGCACAGGGCTGGAGCCTCCCAGAGAGTGGAAAGATAGGCCAAATAAAAGAACTTCCTAATGCCTCCAGAAAGGTATGAGCTGCCCTAGGCAGAATCCTAGATCTGGGACTCTGTTCCTGAAGTTCTCAAACACACACACACACACACACAAAATTTTTAAGGCAACATGCTAAGTATTTTAGGCTTCGAGGAATGTATGGTCTTTGCCACAACTATTCAGTGCTGCATAAACAGATGGTCATGGCTGTGTTCCAATAAAGCTTTATTTACAAAAACAGACTGGTGGGCTGGATTTGTCCCTCAGTTTGCCTACCCCTGTTTTAACTTGTTAGAATTATATGATCCTGACATTCAGGGATCTCATTAAGGTCCCAGGGTTCCAAGGTTCTGGGCCCTCTGTGTCCACAGAGAGAAGCAGATCAGATGCAATAAAAGCCTTGAATGTGGTTGGGCAGATCCTAACGGAGGTGTCTGTGGTCACTTGGGGTCCCTCATGGCCTGGGTCAGGCGGGTGTGTCAGGCCTCCCTGCTGGGTCCCTGGCCATCCATGACCCTGATGGTTGTTCTCTGCACCCCCACCCCACCCCCATCCCTGCTTCCCTTCAGGGCCATGGCCACAGGCCTGGACACCTGGAATGGCACCACCAATGGCACGTGGGATGGGGATGAGCTGGACTACAAGTGCCGCTTCAACGAGAGCTTCAAGTACGTGCTGCTGCCCGTGTCCTATGGCGTGGTGTGCGTGCTCGGGCTGTGTCTGAACGCCGCGGCGCTCTACATCTTCCTGTGCCGCCTCAAGACCTGGAACGCCTCCACCACGTACATGTTCCACCTGGCCGTGTCGGATGCGCTGTACGCCGCCTCCCTGCCCCTGCTGGTCTACTACTACGCCCAAGGCGACCACTGGCCCTTCAGCACCGTGCTCTGCAAGCTGGTGCGCTTCCTCTTCTACACCAACCTTTACTGCAGTATCCTGTTCCTCACGTGCATCAGCGTGCACCGGTGCCTGGGCGTCCTGCGTCCGCTGCACTCGCTGCGCTGGGGCCGGGCCCGCTACGCCCGCCGGGTGGCGTTCGCCGTGTGGGTGCTGGTGCTGTCCTGCCAGGCCCCTGTGCTGTACTTCGTCACCACCAGCACCCGAAGCAGCCGCATCATCTGCCATGACACCTCGGCACCCGAGCTCTTCGGCCACTTTGTGGCCTACAGCTCCGTCATGCTGAGCCTGCTCTTCGCAGCGCCCTTCGCCGTCATCCTGGTCTGTTACGTACTCATGGCTCGGCGGCTGCTAAAGCCGGCCTATGGGACCTCCGGCGGCCTGCCACGGGCCAAGCGCAAGTCCGTGCGCACCATCGCCATTGTGCTGACTGTCTTCGTCCTCTGCTTTCTGCCTTTCCACGTCACCCGCACCCTCTACTACTCCTTCCGCTCGCTGGACCTCAGCTGCCGCACCCTCGACGCCATCAACTTGGCTTACAAGGTCACCCGGCCGCTGGCCAGCGCCAACAGTTGCCTTGACCCCGTGCTCTACTTCCTGGCTGGGCAGAGGCTCGTGCGCTTTGCCCGGGATGCCAAGCCACCCACAGACCCCACCCCTCCCACCCAGGCTCGCCACCGGCTGGGCCTGCACAGGTCCTACGGAACTGACGCCGACAGGACAGAAGACTCGGCCAGCCGTGAGAACTCCAGGGGGACAGAGTCCTCGCTGGCTGGTAGTGGCGCTGACACTAAGGACATCTGGCTGTAGAAAGCTGAACCCCTGTTCAAGTTTACATGAGATGGGGCTGTAGACTTGTTCAAACGGGACAGTCTCCCCAGATATGGACCATCAGTGACTCAGGCAGGATGGTCAAGGGAGCTGTGACCCCAGTGCTCTGTCATTTGAGTGGGACTCGGTCTGTTCTCTGTAGTCCAGAGAGCATGGCAGTCCCCACACCCTTAGTCACCATTTGTGTGTGCGGGGTAGGGAGTAAGATCTTAAGAAGGGAGTTCAGGGACAATGCCAGCCCTGGCCTGACTCCCACATAAATACCTGGCTGTGCCTTCCAGGGTCCCTGGGCTGGGCTCCAGCCTAATCAAGTCAAATGGAGAAACAGGCCCAGAGAGGAAAGCGACTTTCCAAGGTCACACAGCCAAGCCTGGGCCTGAGCTGCCTGGGAGGGGTGGGGTCACAAGTTGACCAGAGGACCCTGGTAAGGGGTAAGGACTGAGCCAGTGGTTCCCACGATGAGTCGGAGTGGTCTGAGTGCCATCGTGGGCTTGGCTGTGAGGAGTACCCTCAGTCCAAGGGATGCGTGTCTGGGAACTGATGTCATAAACCCATCATAAACAGTTTATGATGACATAAACTGATGTCATCTGGAGGCTGGGACTGATACTAAAGGTATCGTTACTGCTGAGCCAGGCCCCGTTGTATAGTTTGGGGATGGGGTTACGGCCTGGGAAGCTCTAGCCATGCACGCTGCTGTCCTTTCTCCAACCTGCTCTCTGCTGCTGCCTGGCTTCCCACCAGCTGCCTCAGGGGTGGTCTCATATGAGGAATAGTCTCTCCACACACCCAGGTCATTCTCCACTCTAAAGTTAACTGACTTTTCTGCCTGATTTTGCTGGCCACAGAGGGTCCCTGTCCTTAGGGTCCCCCCAGTTTAGGATTTAATGGCAATAACCATTAAGTGCTGATAAATGTTAAACCATTTAACTGACTGTCCAGAGAGGGTGGGGGGAATCCCTGATTTGTAAACACTGCCAATAGCTATGGTACAAATAATCCTACCAGGGCCAGCTTCAGACTGCCAGTGGGATGTCAGCCTCCTTGCAAAATGCCTGAAAATTTAGCAGCTGGCTCTTTTGAGCAGGTACAAGTTTCTCTAGCACACCACTGGATAACATGAATGGTTGGGGCTGTGTACTGTGCGTCAGGGAAAGCCTCCTGGAGTGGCAAGACTTCCGAGAAGAACACTTCATCAGAGAAGAACATGAAAGTGCAGGTGCCAGCTAGCTCTAGCCTTTGGGCAGGAATAGGAGAAGGCAATGGCAACCCACTCCAGTACTCCTGCCTGGAAAATCCCATGGACGGAGGAGCCTGGTAGGCTACAGTCCATGGGGTTGCTAGAGTCGGACACGACTGAGCGACTTCATTTTCACTTTCAGGGCAAAACTGACCTCACTTTTAACTTCGAGAATAAGGATTATCTCTCTCTCCCTCTGGGAAAGCCCTTCCATGATGGGCCCACTCTGCCTGCTTTCCCCCCCTACCTCCACCTACCTCCAGTGACTTCTCCATCCTTCCCACTCTGCCTTGTCAAAACGGCACCCTCAGGGTTGCCCTATTTAGAGTCTAGCCCCAGGGCTCCCCCGTGTGACAGGGACCTGTCATGAGCCATGACCCAGACCATTGTTCTGCATTGTGTAGTGTGAGGTGACTTGCCCGTAGTAGTGTGGAGTGCTCACCTCCCGCATTCTAGGTTCTATACTTCTGTTAATATAGCCAAGATGCCTATGATTATCTTTGTGATGATCTCTTAGAGTCTGTCCTTGAACCTTTCTTGCAGGCCTGAGTTTCCTACCAGCTGCTGCTCAGGCTGAACCCCATCTCAGTTTATAAGGAGCCTCTACCCAGGTGAGATGCTCTACTGACCAGGAGTGTTGATGCTGAGCTCTGACTCCCTCAGCCCTGCTCAGACCCAGAGGCAGGGAGTTATATGTCATGACTTTGCGGGCCCTTGAATGTGCATCTGCAGTTGGGGATGGGACTGTGTCCCATGAGCCGAAGTTCCCCTGGTCCCCACTCCTTTCATGACCTGCCCACTTACCCCTCCAGCAGCTGTTCTGAGACCCCAAGAACTGAGGACTCAGCCTCCGCAGCACATGGAGACCACATTATGGCCTAGCCTCAGGAAGCCTTCCGTGAAACCAGTGCCTGGAGATGTCTAAGGACACAGGACTTAGGGGACAGGAGGAGTTTACTCACCATCCTATCCTGTGGCCGACACTGGTGGGGGTGGGGAATGAAAACCCTAAGGGAACCATGGACAGGCCCAGGCCCCATCTCTGGATCCCGGTCAGACTGCCTGGCCCCTTTTTGTGGACATAGGGCCTTGCTGTTCAGTGGGCAGGTCACCCTCCTTGAGGGTGGATTCCCGACCCTGTTGCCTTATACTATTTTCAGCCCAAGTAAGAGCAGGATTTTCCACTCCTGGCCCCAGACCATTGTCCAGCAGTGACGTGGAGGGACCTGTCTGCTCTCAAAATATCTCCTCTTACTCTGTGGGCCTCCCTGCCCTTTCCCCACCTCTTCAGCCTGACATCACTTCCTGGGGCTGTTGACTCCGGAAGGCCACTGTGACAGGGCGCAGCCCCTGACGGACCCCGGGGACTATCAACTCAGCTGCAGACTCAAGGCCAGAGAGGGGCGGGGCCTTGCCCAAGGTCACCCGGCAGGTCAGCTTGGCGCCTGGATGTGCGCCAGGGGCTTGGACCGCCCCAGCTGCTCCGGTCCCTTCCGTGCAGGTCAGTGCCTCTGTGGGAATCCTGCCGTCACCCCCACCACCTCAGCTCTTCCCGCCTCTGACGGAGCTAGGGAGCTAAAGCCAGGGACTTGGGGCACTGGGGCAGTGGGGGAACAGCTGGGAGGAGGAACTGCCTGCTGACTGGCCAGCAGCAGCTCAGCTCAGGGAGCTCCATGCAGCAGGGGCAGGGGCCCTGGCACATAGAGGTCTCTTCTCTGGGTGGCAGTTGTCCTGGGGCCCATGAGGGACACTCTGACCCTCCAAAGGCTAAGAAAGGCCCTGGGTAACATGCCCTCCAGACACAAATACTCCAGTCTTGGCAGGTCAGGCCACCAAAGCTACCCCTCTACTATCACCTGTGTCATGGAAGATTTGGGTGGATGTCAGAGTCAGGGACCTAAGGAAGGGAACCGAGGTATTGACCTATGTCCCAGGCACCAGGCAGGGCCCTCTTACATCCATTGTAATGTTTCTTCACCACCACCATGTGAGATAGACAGTATTATTCCCATTTAGCAAATGAGGGAACAGGCTCTGAGAGATGAGGACTTGCTCCAGGTTATATAGGCAGTAAATGGGGAGTCAAGACTGAGTTCACGTTCATCCGATGCCCTGAGTAGTTCCCTTTCCAGTGTCCCCTGCCACTTGCAGTCCCTGTGGGGCAGGAGAGTTTGTAAGCAACCCTTCAACCTTCATGTGATTCAGGATGAGAGAGACGCTCCAGTGAGGATGAGGTTAAGAGCACCAATTCTCTGCCCAGACCACCTGCATTTGAGTGTCTCCACTTTTCTTCAGCTGTGGCATCTTGGGCAAATCACTGAATCTTGTAGCCCCTCTGTTTTCTCATTTCTAGAAGGAGACACTACCTCCCAGGTAGGGCATTGGGAGGCCTGAATCAATACACATGAAGCACTGAGATCAGAGGCTGGAACATAAGCATTTACACGTCGGGCACTGTGCCACGGAGATATGGAGGCGAACCAGCTGGCCTCTGCCTTTGTGGAGTTGACATAATTTAATATATAACCACACTGGGATAAGTGATTTGAAGGAAAGGACTGTGTGTCCGGCCAGTGAACAATAGAGTGTCCCCTGTGGGCGAGGCTTCCTCAGGATGTGGGGGAAGGGAGCAGGCCATTCTGGGTTGAGGGTGGGACCACCCTCTGCCCTGCCCAGCACTGGGTGGCACTCAGGCTCGTGAGCTGGTGTGTGTTTACAGAACCTTGTCCGGGTGATGGGCTGTGGAAGGGCTTTAGGGAGAAGTGACAGTGGGAATGGGATGAACAGGATGCCCTTGGTCTTCTGGAGGGCTCACAACCCCCCACCCATGGCAGCAAGACCTGGCCCTTTCTTCCTGACTGGTGGTACCCACCAGGGCGCTGCAGCCACACTTTGGTTTATCCAAGAGTCAGAGACCCAGAGCTGGAGGACCAACCTGGAGCTGGGCCAGAGCAGGCAACGGATGGCCAGTTTTTGCTGTGTGACCTGAGTCCATGTGCCTGCCCTCTCTGGGTCACTTTGTAGAGGCTGGAGACCTTGCCTCCCACATACCAGTTCTCCCTAACTTAGGGCATCAGCAACCTAGATTTTTCATCAAAGACACAGCTAACAGCTGCTCCCCCAGGCACTGCTAGGACCCATGAGCCCTCAGTTCTGAGAACTAGAGTGGGGCAGTGGGTCTCCCCTGGCATCAAGTGAGCAGAAAGATGAAGTGACTCCACTGGTACCCCACGGTGCCTTGGAGTAGAGCCAGCTGAATGTCACGCTTCTGCCTCCTGCGGGGTGAGGCTGGAGCTTGGCCAGGAGTGACTGGGGTGACAGATGAGGGACGCATTTGCCTTCCCCATGGTTATGTGCTTGAGGTGGAGGGTGTGAGGGTGAGGAAAATGAGCCCCAGAAACCAAACTCATCCTCCTCTGCTCTGCTGTGCCACGTGACATGGTGAATCCCCTTTTCCTCTCTGGATTTCAGTTTCCAATTTCCCCATATGCAATGAGCTTGGCTCTGCCCATCCACCCCTCAGTGGCCCAAGCCTCTTCATGAGGGCTTGCCCTTGTCTTGGCTCCAAGTCAGCCAGGTGTTCAGTCCCAGCCCCATCCCAACCAGGAACAATGGACCAGACCACGCCAACTCCCAGGGGCTCACCCATGACTATTTTCAGCCCTTGAAGTCAGAAAATGGTTTTTCATTCCCAGCACAATGGCTGCCCTATACCATTGTCCGGCAATGACCAGGGCATCTGCCTGCCCCAAAATATCTCCCCTGCCTCTACCCTCTGGGCCTCTCTGCCCTGCTCCTCACCTTTCAAACTTGACGTCACTTCCTGGGGCTGTTACTCCTAAATACCACTGCGAAACGGCATGTGAGTCTCCTGGGAGACATGACCAATTAGAATCAGTTTTTCCTCTTGACAGGGACCCCCAGGGATTATTTGGCTGCATGGAGGGACCGGAGACCCAGAGAGGGCTGTGCCTTGCCTGAGGCCAAGCAGTGGTCATTGCAGAGACTAAACTTGAGACCAGGGCTCTCTGGCTCCTTCTGCTGCCTCAGCTGCCTTCATCGGTGCTGGTCTGTACCCGCCGGGAGGATCACTCACCTTGGAAGTCCTGGGGCAGGCATCCTGGGGAGAAGCCTGACTGGTGTGGGTGGGAGAGGGGTGTATCTTGGCTTCTGACCTGGGAGCTCCCCATTCACTCTTCAGGGAAAGGAAGAGGTCGGGGGACACAGGGAAGCTGAGGCGGGAAGAGCAGGGTTCTGCCCCAGTTCAGCCACCATCAGCTCTGTGATTGCAAACTCAGTTTCTTCATCTGTAAAATGGAACTGATCATACTTCCTTTCCAAGTTTACTGAACAGTGAGCGTGCGGTAAGGCACAAACACACAACTTTTACTTTCCTCGCATCGATGCTGTCTGCTCAGTAATGTCTAATTTCCCTTTCCATCCATGAACTGCATATTTGGCAAACTCCAAAACTTTGAGTCACTCTTGGGTAACAACTAAAGTTCAGTCCAGTTTAAAGTTCCAGTTGCCTACTGAATTTACTGCTCCATCCTCCTCTCCCCCAGCTCTGGCAGGACCCTGCTCCCTGTCCTTGGGGTGCCCCTCTTCTCTGGGTGTGGGGCAAGATGAGGAGGAAAGGGGCCAGCGGATCATCTCCAGGACTGCCCCAGCCCTCTCTTGCTGTCCTTGCTTCTCTGGCCTTGACAACCTGACATCAGTGCTGCTCTGCACAGAGTCCCCACAAACACCAAACCACATATTTTTTTGCCAGACTCCTTTTAAAAAATATTTATTTACTTAAATTGGAGGATAATTACTTTACAATATTGTGATGGCTTTTGCCATACATCAACATGAATCGGCCATAGGTATACATGTGTCCCCCATCCTGAACTCCCTTCCACCTCCCTCCCCACCCCATCCCTCCAGGTTGTCTCAGAGCACTGGCCCTGGGTGCCCTGCCTCATGCATTGAACTCTCACTGCAGACCACACTTTTGTAAGAGTCTCTTCATTCAACTATCCCAGAGTGACCAATTTGTGCCCCATCTCTCCTGCTGAGAGTCTGAACTGATACACCCCAGACTCCCTCAGTGATTTCCCTAGAGCATCTTTCACCTGGCCTGAGGGTGGGAAAGCCCTTGTCCAGCCCCCTCCCCACTCCCACTCTGTTGTGAATTCACAACTACAGAGATGTCAGATGTTGAGCTTGTAGAGTCAAGAGAGGAGGAGGTAGGGAGCTGGGGTAGTAAACTGAAAAGGTATCTAACCCCAGTTGTTTCTAGGTTTCTTTAGTAGGTGGGTATTCTACCCCTCAGATTTATGTCCTGGAGCCAAATTCCAAATCAGCAGCCACATGAAAAGTCCCTCTTCATTGTGGGATTAAGCTGTTAGGCCAGCCTTTGTGACCAAATCAATTGCAAAATGTGGGGGAGGAAATTAAAAGTCATCACACAGCCTATGCTAGTGTGTGTGTGTGTTCACATCTGTGTTGAGGGAGAAGGCTGAGGGGGAGGGGTAGTCCCAGCAGGTACCACATAGATCCGTGGAGTAGAAAGGCCACAGGTGGATGACCAACCTGTGGGAGAAAGAGAAGGACCAGGAGGGGCTGCCAGGAGGTCAGACTAGAACCAGAACATGGAAGTAGACCGGCTTGGGGATGGCAGGAAAAGATGGGAGCGGGCAGAGGACCCAGCTTCCAGCTTTGTGGATCCCCTTTCCTTCAGTTTCCCTCCTTCCTCACTCTCCATTTCCCTCCACCTTTTTCTCCACGTTCCTGGTATCCCTGGAAGGAAAGGAAAGCAAATGAAGCTGTGCAGAGCTTCAGACCTATCTCTTCAATCTGAGCACTGGCTCAGCTCCCTTGCCTGGCAGCGCTTAGTCCCCTCTAGGTCTTCAGTCCATGGATGCTGCCTTGCTGCCCCCTGGTGGCCAGAGTTGGCAGCAGCAGCTGAAAGGCAGCTTGAGGTCCAGACCCTCGCCAGTGGAGTAAAGAGAAGAAAATGACCCTCTTGCTGGCAACCAGGTTGCTGGGGTGTGTAAGATGGAGATAGGACTGAGAACTGAAACTGGGAACACAGTTTACAAAACATCTGACTTACAAAACAGGTAACCGTTCCTGACCAAGCTGTGATGTCCATCTCAGATTGAACTCACTGTTGTAAACACCCATGTATTTATTTAGAGCAGCGGTCCCCAACCTTTTTGCCACCGGGGACTGGTTTCATGGAAGACCATTTTCCATGGACCAGGAGTGGAGAATGGTTTGGGGGTGATTCAATTGTACTAAATTTATTGTGCTCTTTATTTCTATTATTATTACATTGGCTCCACCTCAGATCATCAGTAGATCCTGGAGGTTGGGGACTTCTAATTTAGACTCACAAGTTCCAAGAGAAAACCACAGACAAACTGATTTAATAGTAATTCTCCTGTGTTCTTAACATAGGATCTCTGACTGTTCCAGCAGCTTCCTGTTTTGAAAATTCTGATGTCTCTGCCAAAGACCATTCTTTGACTCACTTCAGCCCCCACAACCTTATAAACACCCCTTCCTTAACTCTTCCCCTTGGAGACACCCCACGGAATCCCCTGATGGGAAGTCTTTGCTGCAGCAAGTAATAAGCCAAGCCTTGTTGGCTCCAGGTGTGTTCCTGATGATGACTGATCAGCAATGACAAAAGGTTGCTGCCGTTGTGGGTGAGTTTCAGCTCTTTATTGCGGGTGACATTTCAGCTCTCCATTCCAGCCCACCCACCCCCATGGGCTCACAGGGACTCCCCACTGTCTCGATGTTCAATCCTGCTGACTGTGCCAATTGTCTTGTTGTATCTCACTGTTCGCTGAACCCATGGTAAGCAAGGCATGAGCTAGGAAGAAGCTGGAAGAAGATGCAAGGAGTTGTAGACATTTAAATGCAGACATTCTTATTCTCCATGGCAAAGCAGATGTGCTTTACCCTCTACTGGCAGACACAGCAGCAACAATGACTACGTAACACAACTCAGTGCAACTGAACTTGACTAGACCGCAAAGGCAGTTCAGGTGGTGCTTATATAGGACCTAGCCCATGTGCAGTTACATAATCATTATTTACAAAACGTGGGGCAATAGGCCGTGGGGCGAGAGAGCCTGACCACTGCCGTCTTGGCTAATTTGCTCTTTCCTTACACCCACCTAGAGCCCCACAGCCCATAGTGGATCCATCATGCTACACTCTGGCACCAGGACAAAGCTCAGCACTGTGGGGTATTTTATTCCCTCAGAAAGGCTTATGACTGGCTGCTGGTTTTGTAAAGGGAAGAATGAGGGGCAGGGACTTCCCTGGTGGTCCAGTGGTTAAGACTTTCCCTTCTAATGCAGCAGGTATGAGTTTGATCCCTGGTTGGGGAGCTAAGATCCCACATGCCTTGCAGCCAAAAAAACCCCCCAAAACAGAACATAAAACAGAAGCAATATTGTAACAAATTCAATAAAGACTGGGGGGGAAAATGGCCCTCATTAAAAGGAAAAACAAACTTTGAAAAAAAAAAAAAAGAGAGGCAGACACTGCTGCTCTGTCCTCAGGGCCCCTCTGAGGCCCAGAGTCCCACGTGGGGTTTCAAAGGTGCTCACTTGGCCCTCATTGGTTCTGCCAGGAGTGGGGGTCCCCTAGGACAACTCTGTGATGTCCTCTGGTCATGGTTATCCCTTTGACCTCCTACTTACCTTTAGGGAGGCCCCAGATGGTATCCCCACCTTCACTGGCTGCCAGGAAGACACCCAAACCCTGGGTCTGAAGACACAGCTGAGTGTTGGGGAGCAGGGCTAGAGAGGCCCTCCCCAAGGCTTGCAGAACTGGGGGAAGCACTTAGGCCTTGAGAGCTAGCACCCCCCACCCCTCCAGTCTGGTCTGGGAGCTCTTCTGAAGGGAAGCCAGAATCTTCTCCCCACTCTGAAGCTGGGGCCTCTGAAAGGATCTGTCCCCCCACAAGGGTCCCCTCTGCACCTCCTTCACACCCTGACATCATTTGTTTCCTCCCCCACCTCCAGAGATGGAGAGGTGACTCCTTCCTAGGCAACCCCTGTCCCTGGAGGAGAGCCACAGGGGCACACGGCACACCTATCTGCAGCCCAGGGCAGCCATGGAGGGTGTACCCATGACCCCAAGCTGGCTCTTCTCCAGGCTGGCACCCCCAGCTCCCTCCCCTGTCCTGTTCCAGGCCTCCACCCCCACCCAAAGCCCTGGCTCCTCTGTATGCCCCCCAGAAGTCCTTGCCTCCTCATGAGGCAGTCTCCACAACTGGACTCCATCCCTTGGGAGATGTGACTGAGCTCAGCTGCCTCTCCTGGCACCCCCATGTGACTGCTCTGGGAGAAGTTCAGGTTCACTTACCACCTATGAGATGCCTATAATTTGGATCCTGCCAGCATCTAGTAGGTAAGATACATCTGACTGTCAGTCATGAGGAAGGGGGGCCCCTTGGAATGAAGTGGGAAGCACCAGGTGGGGAGGGGTCTCAGCCAGCCCTCCGGGACCCACCCCAACATCCTCACCACAGACCCACACTTTGTCCACAAGCTTTCACTCCACCTAAGCCAACCCAGCGCCCTCACCCACGAGGCACAGAAACACACAAACCTTGGAGACTTCCATTTGAATCTCAACTCTGCCTCTCATTAGTCAGATGACCTCGGGCACCTCAATTTCCATGTCATTAAAAAAAAAAAGGGAAAATCACAGTTCACATTTTGTTTGCATTGTCTGATTCTTCCTGAAAGCTCTCAGAGGACAGGGATCTTTGTCTAGTTTGGTCCCTGCTTTACCTCCTGTGTCGAAAACAGTGCCTAGTACATAGGAGGTGCACAATTACTCACTGAATGAACGAATGAGATTCATAGCGAGGAATAAATAAGATAAACCATATAATGGTTTTGTTGAACATCTAGGATCAGTGGGTACTCATTATATAATTCCTTTCCTTTACAAAGCAAGTCAATCATTTCATGTAAATCTCACAAGGGCCCTTGAAGGCAGAAACCTTATTATTTTTAACATATTTATTGAGACATAAATAACATATAGAATTGATGCTTTTGAGTTGTGATCCTGAGAGTCCCTTGGACAGAAAGGAGATCAAACCAGTCAGTCCTAAAGGAAATCAGCCCTAAATATTCATTGGAAGAACTGTTGCTGAAGCTCCAATACTTTGGCCACCTGATGCAAAGAGCTGACTCATTGGAAAAGACCCTGATGCTGGAAAAGACTAAAGGCAAAAGGAGAAGGGGGCAGCAGAGGATGAGATGGTTAGACCGCATCACTGACTCAATGGACCCGAATTTGAGCAAACTCCAGGAAATAGTGGAGGACAGAGGAGCCTGGCTTGCTACTGTCCATGAGAATGCAGTCAATCATGACTTAGTGATTGAACAACAACAACAAAAATAACAGTGGTAAAGAACCCACCTGCCCATACAGGAGACATGAGAGATGTGGGTTTGATGCCTGGGTTGAGAATATCCCCTGGAGGAGGGCATGGCAACCCACTCCAGTATTCTTGCCTGGAGAATCCCATGGACAGAGGAGCCTGGGAGGCCACAGTCCATAGGATCACAAGGAGTCAAACATGACTGAATCGATGCAGCACATAAAGTGTACCCATTTAAAATACACAATTCAATAGTTTTTAAAGTATTTACAGAGTTGTGCAAGTATCACCCCCATTAATTTTAGAAAAATTTCATTGCCACCAAAAAGAAGCCGTGTACCATGAACAATCAACTCCCCATTTTCCCCAGATCTGCCCCCTCCCCACTCATGGGCCTAGGCAAACACAACTTTCTTTCTCTATAGATTAGCCTAATCTTCACCTTTCATGTAAACGGAATCACACAGTACGTGGCCTTTTGTGCCTGGCTTCTTTTACTTAGCATTGTATTTTCAAGGCTCATTCACGTTGCAGCACATAGCAGAACTATATTCCCAATAATGCTTCCTGTGTATGGCTTTGCCACATTTTGTCTGAGGAACCTTATTATTATTGATTATTATTTATTCAACAAATATTTACCAAGCGTCTACTATGTCCCAGGTACTGCTGTAGATTTTTGGAAATCATCAGTAAATGGAAAAGAAGATCCTTCTCTCTAGGAGCTTATACCCTAGTAGGGTGAGAGAGACAAAAAGAACTGATATCAAAGAGCATAAATTCCATGATGTGTTAGGAGGTGACAGTGCTATGGGGGAAATGGCAGAACAGGAGAGATTAGGAAGACAGGGAGGATGTGATTTTAAATAGAGTGGTCAGGTGAAACCTCAGGAGAGGCTAAAACAGAGCATTTGAACAGACTTGAAGGAGCTGTGTGTGTTAACTGAGGGGTTATCTGCAGCAAAAGCCTTCCAGCTGGAGGAAATAGTGAGCATAAAGGTGTGGCTGTGAAGGAGGCTGGTGTTCAGGGTGAAGACAGAAGAAGCGGGGGCCATAGACGGGGGGAATCTGGTAGGTCAGTGAGTGAGGTTGGAAAGCCACGGCAGGTACAGTCTGCCTTGCATTTTAGAAGGCTCAGTCTGGCTGCAGTATGGAGAAAAAACTACAGTGGGGTGAGGATGGGAGCAGCCAGAGCTGGAAAGAGCCAATGTAGGAATCCGAGCGAGAGAGCATGAGGATTAGGACCAGATGGTAGCAGCGGAGGTGGTGAGAAATGGAGGCGTGCCAGATGTATTTTGCAGGAAGAGCCAGAAGGATCCCTGACAGTTTTTTCCTGCAGGGTTTGGCGAGCAGTGAAACCAAAAGTCAGAGGCCTAGCAAGGTGTCGTGCAGCTGGTCAGAGGGTAGAGGAGTGGAGGATGGAGCTGGGCTGGCCAGAAGTTTCCCAGGTCTAGGGCAGAGTGGGAGAAAGGCTTCTGGGGCAGAAGTCACAAACCAGCCACAAGGTAGCTGGGCACTGATTTGATCAATGACTTTTTTTCCTCTTCCCCTGAGTTCCCCTACGATGGCCTTTTAATTGGGTCTATTTGTTCCAAGACCATGGGCTCAGCAGACGCCAGTATTTGCCTGTTATTAAGCAGATTAGGAAATGGCACTGGGTCCTGGGCAGCCAGAAATGTCAGGGCGGCGGCACGGGGTCTCTGAGGAGTGACTGCAGGCCCTTGATGCGCTGAGAACACGCCCGGCAGCTTGCCTCTGTCCGCACACCCCTCAGTGTGCAGCTTCCCTGCCCCTGCCCTGCTTACCTGGTAAACGCCTCCTCCTCCTCCTCCAAGCCTTGTGGACTGCCATCCCTGCCCTCACTGGCTCATCTCTCTGGGCAGAGACCTCACATGTGTGCCAAGGAGGGATGACTCCGACAGAGGACACACGTGGTCCACGTCGGGGCTGTCAGGAAAGGGGTCACACGCAACACCCACGCAGCAGGGACGTCACAGTCCTGCTGAAGTGAAAGAGACTTTTCCCTTTCCCCCAGTTCTTGCTCGGGAGGAGTGGTGGGGGTGGCCTGGGGAGGAGGGGCAGGGAAAGAAGGAGGAGAGGAATTAGTGTTAAATTCACAAAACGAAAACAAGCTGGAAACTAAACTCGACTGGACAAAAAACTGTCCCATGGCAATAACAAATTCAGGCTGTTAAAAAAAATTGGTTACTTCTATTTTAGACTTTATCTACTGATTTCCTCTGTGAAGTTCTCTTCCCTCATCCTCCCATTGAAATTTTGGGATAAATTAATACTCAGTGCTTACATTTTTATGACTTTGAAAGTATTGTTCGAAGTTAACATCTAATCAGTTCAGTTCAGTCCCTCAGCTGTGTCCGACTCTTTGTGACCCCATGAATTGCAACATACCAGGCCTTCCTGTCTACACCAACTTCTGGGGTTTACTCAAACTCATAATAAAAAAAAAAAGTCCATTGAGTCAGTGATGCCATCCAGCCATCTCATCCTCTGTTGTCCCTTTCTCCTCCTGCCCCCAATCCCTCCCAGCATCAGAGTCTTTTCCAATGAGTCAACTCTTTGCATGAAGTGGCCAAAGTATTGGAGTTTCCAATGAACACCCAGGACTGATCTCCTTTAGAATGTTAATACTAACTAAAATATTAATTTAGTTAATATCTAATAGCGTTCCATGATTACATTTTCTTTCTTGCCTAACTTTCTGATTTTCCTGGAATTAATAATTGCCACACTCTACACAGCTAAGAGGGACATGTTCTAAGGACAAAGAGAATTATAAAGAAATCTTAAACAGCGTTGGTTATCATATCGTGAGTGGCTGTTGAAACGTGGCTCATCTGAATTGAGATGTGCTGCAAGTGTAAAACACACACTGGATTTTGAAGACTTGGTACAATAAAGAGGCAAAATATCTCATTGATTTTTCATATTGGTTACATGTTGCAATGATAATAAAGTTAATGTTACTAAAGTCAATTTCACTTATTTCTGATTACTTTTTAAATGTAGTTACTTGAAAATGTTAAACTACACCTGTGCCTTGAATTACATTTCCATTGGACAGGTCTAGACAGTTATCAATGGCCATGAGTGCCCCACAAATAGTCTCATAGTACCTGAACCCACTGACCAGTATTAGCATCACAAAAAAGAGAAGGCGATCAGTCATTATGTCTTGCTAATGTGGTGCAATAGGAAGTACAGACCACCACATGTGAATTCCTACTAAAAAAAAATTGATCCTGAATCTGATCAAACTGATTTAGCTATCAGTTTTCAGGAAATACAGGGTACAGAAGAACATGTTAAATGACAGTTTGGGGATGCAATTAGCCAGATCCAGAATTTGAGGACTTCTACAGAATAAAAGGGGATGACAGAGGATGAGATGGCTGGATGGCATCACGGACTCGTTGGACGTGAGTTTGAGTGAACTCAGGGAGTTGGTGATGGACAGGGAGGCCTGGTGTGCTGCGAATCATAGGTTTGCAAAGAGTCGGACACGACTGAGCGACTGAACTGAACTGAACTGAACAGAATAAATGACCTACTTCTTTACTTTAAAAATGGGGGAAAACGGCAGACAAGTAAACATAGGAATCAAATTGGAGCTAAGGTCTCGTCTCTACTCACTGCTACAAAAGTGTGGGTCCCAAATCCCTAAATGCCCAGAAGCTATTTGTCTCGAAGGGGCAGAAAATCAGAAACAGAGAAGAGACTGTACCACATTTTGTTTTTTCCCACTCTTCTATGCTGAACCCCTCCCCCAAAATATGTTGAAGTCCTAACACCCAGTAGCTCAGAATGGTACTTAATGGAGAAAGGATCTTTAAAGAAACAGTTAAGGTAAAATGAGGTCACTGAGATGCCCCTAATCTAGTATGACTGGTATCCTTACAAGGAAAGATATTCCGATACAGACACACACAGAGGGAGGGTGGTATGGAAACACAGGAAGAAAATGGGCATCTGCAGGCCAAGGACCCAATCCTGCTGTCACCGTGACCTTGGACTTCAAGCCTCCGTATCGGTAGGGAACTCATTTCTGAAGTTTAAGCCACCCAACCTGTGGTACTTTGTTAGAGCAGCCCTAGCAAACCTCTTATTGTGGATGTGGGAATCATCCCATTTTTTAGAGTTTGATAGGGAGATGCATTTTCTTTGCACGTATCTCCCCATATGGGAATGCCTGTTGACGTGACTTTACTTAGGGCCTGAACTTACCCTTGCTGGGTTAACTAGTTGTCACCATGGTGGAGAACCTGGCCCTGATTACTCTACCCAAGTTCTTACCTTTATACCCCATAGCTGTGTTTTCTCTTCAATACAGTGCTTCATGGATTTCTGTTGTCATTGATCTTGATGACTTCTGTGTCAAAGAACATCATCTCCTGTGTTGGGTGAATGACTCAGCTAACTTACTTTCTTCTTCATTATCATCTCTATATACAATATGTTGATGATAATAATAATAATAGCCTATGACTGCTTTGTGGCTATTTGTAATCCATGATTATATAAGGCACCACATCTCAGGGCTTCCCAGGTGGCTCAGTGGTAAAGAATCCACCTGCCAATGCAGAAGACACAGGAGACGCAGGTTTGATCCCTGGGTCAGGAAGATCTCCTGGAGGAGGAAACAGCAACCCACTCCAGTGTTCTTGCCTAGAAAATCCCATGGACAGAGGAGCCTGGTGGGCTACAGTTCATAGGGTTGCCAAGAGTCAGATACAACTAAATGATTGAGCACGCACACACCACATCTCATCAGATGTGTTCAGAGTTGAGGTTTGGCTTTGTGCAAGCACACGTGTGTATGTGTGCAACTATGAGATGGAATTTGTTAGAGCCACTGCCCGCACAGGGCAAAAGCTTAAGCCAACCTTCTGCAAGGTCAGTGTTACCAGCCACTATCTATATGACAGCTTCTTAACATCTTGTACCAGCACCTATGTCAATAAGGACGTGGTGTTTTCCATTGAAGTCGACTTTGCTATCAA
>NW_011494856.1:1850710-1852260 GCF_000754665.1 Bison bison bison
CTTTGCTATCAAGATACCTAGACTTCATTTCTTTTCATTTGCATCCAATTTGCTGAAGGCAAAGCAAAACCCAGTCATAACCTGCCTTTCTCACATCAAGGCTATTTCTCTTCTGTGGGTCAATAGCATTCTGTATCTTAAACATTCTCCAGGGTCTGTGAACCAGGGTTGGTGAGCTGGTGAGTTTTCCATTCCAATGTGGGGGTCCATGCTGAACTCCCTATTTAAAGCCCAAGGAACAAGGAAAATGCTGGTTAAGATCCAGGAAAAGCAATGATAATATGAGGAGATTCAGGGTTTTATTTTCCTGGTGTTTTTTTCATGGAGTAATTCTGTCTCTATGTCCATTCTATGGATGGAGGCTTGTTCAGTCTTCTAAGAGACTCACTTCATCACTTCCCTCATAGTTAATCTTGGTTCGTGCTTTGCTTTCTTATCTGCTGTGCATCTTGTGTACAGTTTTGGCCAAGTGTAGTTATTTAACACTAGACATTATGTTACTTTGTCTCCTGCTCTTTTTTAAAAAATCTTTTATTTATTTATTTATTCATTTAATTTTATTTTTGGCTGGGCTGGGTCTTCGTTGCTGTGTGCACGCTTTCTCTAGTTGCAGCACACAGGCCTTTCACTGCAGTGGCTTCTCATACTGCCGAGCGTGGGCTCTAAGACATGTGCATTTCACTATTTATGGTGCATGGGCTTAGTTGCCCCGTAGCATGTGGGATCTTCCCGGACCAGGGTTCGAACCTGTGTCCCCTTCCTTGGCAGGCAGATTTTTAACCACTGGGCCACCAGGGACTCCCTCCTGCTCTTTTCTAAATCCATACACTATCAGTCCATAAGCCACCTGAAGAAAAGTTGAACACCATGATTGCTTCCCTAAACCCAGAAGTGCCAACTCTTTGGAAGGGTTCTCTTTCTTGTCGGTTCTGTTACTGGAAGAGCCAGCAGGATTCCAATGAAATACCTCTCTTCCAACCTGCAGAAGGAGCTCGAGGTGTATCCAAACCCTCCTGATGATGCCTTCTTGTTATCCTTGCTTTTGTTCTTCTGGCCTTTCTCATCCACTTCTGAGAGTGGCAACATCTAAGAGCTTCTGCCAGTCAGGTCTTCAAATGGTGGCACATGGGAGTGTTTCCACACAAACACGCTCTTCACACTTCCCTCTCCGGGAAATCAGGGCTTTTTCTTTGAAATTAAAATTACATCCCCTTATTCTCAAACTTTGGAGGAAAAAAATAATTGGAAAGAACAATTCTGTTCTTTCTATATGACAATTTTCAATAAATACAGCCTCACTCAGTATTTTTCTGATCTGAAATTTCCAGAAGCCAAGATCAGCATTGTGTATGTCGAGACAATTAAACTCTAGATAATACAGAGGACATGCAACACCACCACCACTTTGGTCCCATTAACGCTGCTGCTGCTGCTGCTGCTGCTAAGTCGCTTCAGTCGTGTCTGACTCTGTGCGACCTCGTAGACGGTAGCCCACCAGGGTTCCCTGTCCCTGGGATTCTCCAGGCAAGAACACTGGAGTGGGTTGCCAA
>NW_011494856.1:1852360-1865626 GCF_000754665.1 Bison bison bison
ATGCATGAAAGTGAAAAAATAAAGTGAAGTCGCTCAGTTGTGTCCAACTCTAGCGACCCCATGGACTGCAGCCTACCAAGCTCCTCCGTCCATGGGATTTTCTAGGCAAAAGTACTGGAGTGGGGTGCCATTGCCTTCTCCGCCATTAATGCTAAGAACCCTCAATAATACAGGATGATTCAGTTCAGTTCAGTCGCTCAGTCATGTCCGATTCTTTGCGACCCCATGAACCGCAGGACGCCAGGCCTCCCTGTCCATCACCAACTCCCGGAGTCCAACCAAACCCATGTCCATTGAGTTGGTGATGCCATCCAGCCATCTCATCCTCTGTCGTCCCTTTCTTCTCCTGCCCTCAATCTTTCCCAGCATTAGGGTCTTTTCCAATGAGTCAGCTCTTCGCATCAGGTGGCCAAAGTATTGGAGTTTCAGCTTCAACATCAGTCCTTCCAATGAACACCCAGGACTGATCTCCTTTAGAATGGACTGGTTGGATCTCCTTGCAGTCCAAGGGACTCTCAAAAGTCTTCTCCAATACCACAGTTTAAAAAGCATCAGTTCTTCGGTACTCAGCTTTCCTTATAGTCCAACTCTCACATCCATACATGACCACTGGAAAAACCATAGCCTTGACTAGATGGACCTTTGTTGGCAAAGTAATGTCTCTGCTTTTGAATATGCTATCTAGGTTGGTCATAACTTGCCTTCCAAGGAGTAAGCGTCTTTTAATTTCATGGCTGCAATCACCATCTGCAGTGATTTTGGACCCCAGAAAAATAAAGTCTGACACTGTTTCCACTGTTTCCCCATCTATTTCCCATGAAGTGATGGGACTGGATACCATGATCCTTGTTTTCTGAATGTTGAGCTTTAAGCCAACTTTTTCACTCTTCTCTTTCACTTTCATCAAGAGGCTCTTTAGTTCTTCTTCACTTTCTGTCATAAGGGTGGTGTCATCTGCATGTCTGAGGTTATTGATATTTCTCCCAGCAATCTTGGTTCCAGCTTGTGCTTCTTCCAGCCCAGCGTTTCTCATGATGTACTCTGCATAGAAGTTAAATAAGCAGGGTGACAATATACAGCCTTGACGTACTCCTTTTCCTATTTGGAACCAGTCTGTTTTTCCATGTCCAGTTCTAACTGTTGCTTCCTGACCTGCATACAGGTTTCTCAAGAGGCAGATCAGGTGGTCTGGTATTCCCATCTCTTTCAGAATTTTCCACAGTTTATTGTGATCCACACAGTCAAAGGCTTTGGCATAGTCAAGAAAGCGGAAATAGATGTTTTTCTGGAATTCTCTTGCTTTTTCCATGATCCAGCGGATGTTGGCAATTTGATCTCTGGTTCCTCTGCCTTTTCTAAAACCAGCTTGAACTAGAGACCTAGATACGTGCTCAGGACCTCAGCTACAGTGGAGCGTGGTTGAGAGTATGAACATTGTGCACAGTGTTACCCAAAATGGCATAAAATTTTCTGGGAAAAAAAAAAACAGTTTTCCGTGTAAAATTTGTCATTTGTCATTTAAAATCAGTGCACATAAAATTGGACAGACTATTCCTTTTCAATTTTGCAATAAAGCTTAACATGGAAAAACTCAACTGAACACTGACAATAATAACTGTAGAAAAAGTATGTGAGTTGACTTAAACTTTGTCTCACCAGTAAGATTATAAGCATCATTAGGGCAAAAGTCATTTCCTTTACTTCCTTCCATTTTCCAATGCTTCTCCCCTATTTAGTTCACATGGCTGACATATGGAGTGTTCAAGAAATGCCAGTTGAATTGGAATATCTTCTTCTGTTATTTACATAAAACAATATTTAAAGAAAGTTTTTTTATTAACTACTCTGTGGTAGGCACAGTGCTCAGTTTTACATACCTTACCTCAATTAATCTTCAAACCACTTAATAGAATTATTTTATCCTACCTTCTATGAGTCACCAGCCCTCTGAGCAGCAAAGGTGTGGCTTTGTTTTGCATTTTCGGAGGTTCCTGCTATCAGGCCCCTGGGTTCCAGTTCCAGTTCCTTTCCTTCCTGACATGGGGCAAGAGCATTGCCCTCTCTAAGCCTCAGCTTCCTCCTCTGAGAAATGAGAGTAATCACCTGTACTGCTAAGTCACTTCAGTCGTGTCCGACTCTGTGCAACCCCATAGACAGCAGCCCACCAGGCTCCCCCGTCCCTGGGATTCTCCAGGCAAGAACACTGGAGTGGGTTGCCATTCCCTTCTCCAATGTGTGAAAGTAAAAAGTGAAAGTGAAGTCACTCAGCCGTGTCTGACTTTTAGTGACCCCATGGACTGCAGCCTACCAGGCTCCTCCATCTATGGGATTTTCCAGGCAAGAGTGCTGGAGTGGGGTGCCATTGCCTTCTCCTGCAAAACTACTTAGAAAACAGTAAATCCCTCTACAAAATTCTGTTTATAAAAATTTTCCATTTTTCTCAATAATGAGATACTATCAAGTCCCACCATTTGGAACAACTTTATTAAATGTGACATCTTGATTTAAGAAAGTGTTATTTTTAAAATTTAATTTTCTATTAAAGAAGGCATTCACTCAGTTCAAACAAAACACAAATGAAAGGTAAACAGTGAAGAGGCTCTCTCATTAATTCTACAAAAAACCACCATTCATGGCTTTATCATCTTTCCAGATAACTGTATGCATACATAAATCCTAAAAGCTGCATTCTTTTTTTCTTACAAAAGGCTACACATTCATACACGTATAACTGGCTTTCTTTTGCAGATTTCCTGAAAGTCTTTTTACACCAACAAACAAAATGCTTCTTTGTCCTGTTTACAGTCATAATTTATTTAGCCAGTTCTCTGTGAATAGACATTTAGGTCATTTCCAATCTTTGGATATTGAATTTGTTGATTTTTAAAGAGCTGAAATGAATGAAAACATCAATTCTTTCTTCATTAGGAAGTTTAAATTATTTAACCAAACAATAAAATCTGGCTGTACCTCAGATTTAACATGCTTAGTTGCTTCAGTCTTGTCCGACTCTTTGTGACCCCATGGACTGTAGCCTGCCAGGCTCCTCTGTCCATGAAATCTCCCAGGCAAGAATACCAGGAATGGTACACATTCAGCAAGTCTGATTTGAAAGGAATGGGGATCTGTGGGTACGCAGTGAAAGATCTGACCCCTGATCTGAAGTTTCCACCCTCATGTAATTTGGCTTCTTGCTCCTCGTTTTGATTTTGTTACCCCTGATCCCCCTGCAGCAAGCAGTGTTGTGGGGTCAATGAGCTTCCAGATGTAGTTTGAGCAGCAGACCTCTGTCAGCTTTACCACAGTCACTGTGCTCCTTTTAATTCCAGCTAACTTCTCAATCAGGAGCAGCTCTGGTGGGCATGGTAGGAGGGAGCCAAACTGAAAAGAGAAGAGCCTCAGTCTTGCCTCAGAAGTCCTGATTTCTAGTTCTGACCAACATTGCCTAGATGTATAACCTAAAGCAAGTCATATAGTCTTTCTGAACCTCAGTTTCCTCATCTGTAAAATGGGAATAATCAGAGTATCTATTCAGACTCCATGTACAAATGAAGCATGAAAATGTTCGTAAAGCCCTTAGTATGATGCTGGCTCATAGCACACGTGAAAAAAAAAAAGGTAGCATTTGTATTAACACATGTATGTGGAATATAGAAAAATGGTACAGATGAACCTATTTGCAGAGCAGGAATAGGGATGCAGACATAGACAACAGATGTGGACATGATGTGGGGAAGGGGAAGGTGGGACGAATTGGGGGCACAGCCTTGACAGATATATACTACCATGTGTTAAAATAGATAGCTAGTGGGAAGCTACTGTATAGCACAAATAAATAAAACTATAGCATGTTTTATTAGCAGATCTTGGAAGGGTGAGCAGGACTCATGAAGAGGATAAGGAAAGGAATAGCATTCCAAGAGGCAAACAGCATGCATAAAGAGAATTTACAAACTGTGACCATGGTAGGGAGGCAGAGAGGGGACTGTTGAGGAAATTGTGTAGTTGAGGAAACTAAGACCTAGAAAAGAGCAAGGAATCACCCCCCACCTCCCATCAATGTACATGAAGGCAGGTGGGAATCCCAAACCCTGAGGATGGACTGCCAGGGCTAAAATTCCTGGGTCATGAAATTGTGGATTAATACCAGGTTGGGCAGCTGGAATGCGGTGGGAATGTGAAAGGGGAAACTTCTGGAAGTGGTGGTCCTTTTCAGGACATCAGTTGCCCACGGACACTGAACGGACAGAACAAAAAGGAGCAACGTGGGGCTCCTGGACCTCAGGAAAGGGGTTGGGCAGTCTTGGGACCATGGTTAGGGCTGAAAGAGCAGCACTGGCCTTGGGAGGAAGCTGCAGACACATCAAAACTGGGGGCTGACAGGAGCAGGGTAGTCTCGAAGTCATTGGAAATGCCAGACATAGCTTGTCAACTCTGGGTCTCACTGGACGCCTGCCAGCTGCTAAGGCTCCTGAGGCCACGGACAGAGGCTGGGAGAAGGAGGAGGAAAAGGGAGAAGAGAAGGCAAGTGTGCTGCCAGACCCGGTTTAACGAAGGGCTCTCTGACCTCTGCTGGAGCCGGGGGGATGAGGCCTGGATCCTGGGCCCTGCTCTGAGCCCGCAGCAGCCTCCTTGCTTCTCCCAAACCTGTCTGCTCTTGGCCTCAGTGACACCACACTACTCCGCTGCACACCTCACTGTGCTGGCTGCTCCTCCTCAGTCTTGCCTGCGGGCATCTCTTCTTCCCTCTTTTAACTGATGGCTTCAGCCCAAACCCTCGTCTTGATTTCCTCTCTCCCATTAAGCAAACTCACCTGTCCTATGGCCCAGAGAAATGAACATTAAATTGGTATGTTTCCCGCTCCCTGACAATCCTGGGGGTGATGGGATGTTATTTTATTAAAGAGCCACCCCGTTTCTCTAACTTGATTTGTGTGCGGCGATCAAACCACTTGGCTAAGCTAATTGGACAGACACGTCCAGTGGTTGGAGCACAGTCTCCACCAAAATCAGATGAGGGTCTTCATACCATCTAGGACCAGACAAGAAAGGCTGAGGGCTGAGGACTCAGGATAGGATGCTGGGAAGTCAGGGCCATCAAGCCAACCCCCACTGTCCAATTTCAACACAGATTCCCCCCATCTACCCACCTTGGAGAACCAGGGCTCAGCCTACTGGGGGTAAATGGGGCTCCTTTCCCCTGTAGCAGATGCTGGAGCAGGTCCCTGATCACAACCCCCAGCATTCACTACTCCCTACACCCCTGCATCTTCTTGCTGAGAGTAACTGGGATTCTTCCTAGGGGCTTTCTCTGGCCATTTGGAGCACACTTGGCCAGAAGTGTCAGAACATTTGGAGACCAGCCTTTAACTAATGACAGCCAGAGTCGATTGATAAATGCTCTGGATTCCTTGCTCCTCCTGTGGGACATCTCTGAGGTGGATTCTTGCCACCTCCTGGAGGTTCCCAATGGGATTACCCCCCAGTGATAATCTGCTCTTTGATCAGTGTTGGGCCGCTGCCCTACAAAGGCCTGTGCTCACCCAGCTTCAAGATCGAAAAAAGAGTCCAGAGTCAGCAACAGAAGTATCAGTGGTTTAATGGATGGGGGAGCACACACCTCTGAAGCAAGGTCTTAGAGCAACGGTGGTGTCGGTCTTCCCTCCCAGAGGGTAGATGGAGAGATTGCCAATTATGGGGGAAACTGACATTGGGTTGGCTTATTGGTTATCAAGGAAACCAGCAGAGGGGTGTGCCTCTCAGTACCTCTATGATAAGAACAATCACTAGCTAGGGCCTGGGGTAAGTAAGTAGAAAGTTTACTCGTGTGAGTAAGGTGTAGGTGAAGCAAGCACTGGAAAGGCGATAGATGTACAGAGAACAAGGGAACAGCCACCTTGAGAGGCCTGACCGTACAACCACCCGGAATTGGCTTCTTTCCTTTTCCAGGCCCTTATTCTGATGCTTTCAGGATCATCTCAGAAATTAACTACTTGCATTTGAATCCTTGCCTCAAGATTGGCTTCTAGGTGAACCCAAACCAAGATACTTCCTCTGTCTTCCTTACAGTCACAATCTGCCTAAATCCTGCTGATTCTACCTGCTAAAAAGTCCTCACAGTCCCCTTTCTAATCAGCCCCTCACTTAACACCCCTCTTTCACCCCCACCACCTTGGTCACCTGCCTGCACTACTGGC
This sequence comes from Bison bison bison, assembly GCF_000754665.1. Lineage (NCBI taxonomy): Eukaryota > Metazoa > Chordata > Mammalia > Artiodactyla > Bovidae > Bison > Bison bison. Next base: position 1,858,558 of record NW_011494856.1, read on the forward strand.
CCTCACTTGTCCCCTGCCTCCTCTCCTGCCCTTCCTCACAGCAGCTGGGTCATGTGAACTTTCTAAGACATGACTGATTATGCCCCTCCCCTACTTTACCCTTCCATGGCTCTTATCCCCCTGAGAATAAACCAAGGTTTTGAGCAACATTCATGGCCCTGCAAGACCTGGTCCCTCCCCCATCTTCAGCCTTGTCTGGCCCACTCCTCCCTTCCACTGGACCCTCCAACAGGACTGAGCCACACAAGGGTCTCAGAATTGGCCATGTTCTCTCTCACCTCCAGGTCTTTGCATGCTGCCCACCCCCCTCAATTTCACGCAGGCGACTCTAGTTATTCTTTGACACCAGCTTAGAATCTGTACCCTGACTTCCCTGTGCCCCTTGTCTCCAGGCTGGGCCAGGGGTCTCTCTGGGCTCCTATGCCTCAGTGCATGTCTCTGTATCCCAGTCCCTCCCACAACCTGGCTTACCCCTCTCCACACCAAACACTTCTTGAGGGCACTAGCCACAGTCAACTCATATTTGTATCCCCAGTGCCCTGACCATGCTGGGCACACAGAAAGGGTCAGAGAAGAAATGAATGATAATGATGACTCTAAATCCCCAAAGAGACCTATATTCATTCCTTCATTTAGTTATTTATAGAGCACTGTGCCAAGTATAGCGAAAACAGGGCTGGTGAACAACAGACATCATGTCTGTTCTGGAAGATATCTGCTGATGAGGGAGTGATGTGGAGAGAGGCATCAGGCTGGAGTGATCGGGTGTATCAGAGGCCAACACTGGGGCCTTGGGAGCCAGAGGAGGCCCTAGGCTCTGTCTGTTGGGGCGAGGGACAGAGAAGCCTTCTGAGAGGAGGTGCTTCCACTCTGTGCTGGCCCTGTTCACCCTCTGTCTTTGCAGAGCATGCAGCAGGTGGTGGGGAGTCAGGAGAGGCACAGAGTTTAATTGTGTGTCCCCTACAATCTCATCTCCTCTTTCCCATGAAAGCTGACCTCTACCCAGTTGAGCATTCCCATTCATATGTTTATACATGAATAGAGTATTATTTTGCATGTTTTAAAGCTTTATGCTCATAGTATCATATTGTGTGTGTCTTTCCATATACTTCTTTCTTCAGTCTGATTATACTTGTGAGGTTTAGCTTTCTGGATATCTTGCCCTAGTTCACTCATTTTCTCTGTTGTATAGTATTCCATTACATGTGTATACAGGTATTCCCTTTTTATCAGAGCACAGCCCATTCCTAACAGTAAATCTGTAGATAGTGAAAGCTCATGCATGCATGTGCTCAGTTGTGTCCGACTCTTTGCAACCCCATGGACTGTAGCCCACCAGACTCCTCTGTCCATTGGATTTTCCAAGCAAGAATACTGAAGTGGGTTGTCATTTTCTTCTCCAGAGGAACCTTCCAGACCCAGGAATCAAACTCGCATCTCCTGTATTACAGGCAGGTTCTTCACCACTGAGCCATCATGGAAGCCCAGTGAAAGCTCCTATTATATAATTTTAGTTGGGAAAAATAATAATATGTTGCCAGCTCATCTGTAAACTTCAACTAATTTTATCCCAATATCATTGAAATTCTTTAAAACAATGAATGATCACCAAAGATTTCTGCACAGTATAAAGCTCTGTCGTCCAATATGGTATCTACTAGCCACATGAGACTATTTAAATGTAAATGAAGTTAAAAATTTCAGGTCCTCAGTTGTACTAGACACACTTCAAGTGCTCAGTAGCCCCACACAGCTGAAGGCCATCATATCATATTGGACAGCAGATATAGGATATTTCCATCATTGCATAAAGTCCTAAAGCATTTAAAACACTGATTGATTCATTATCTGACACTGAGTGAGCTTTTTATGTTTGTCTTCTCACACATAGGACAGTTCCTATGTGCGATAGAGGGAGATGGATGCCTGCCCAAGGGGCTTTCCAGGTTGCGCTAGTGGTAAAGAACCTGCCTGCCAATGCAGGAGATATAAGAGACCTGGGTTCAGTCCCTGGGTTGGGAAGATCCCTTGGAGAAGGAAATGGCAAGCCACTCCAGTATTCTTGCCTGGAGAATCCCACGGACAGAGGAGCTTGCCAGGCTACAGTCCATAGGGTTGCAAAGAGTCAGACACGACTGAAGCAACTTTGCACGCATGCACACATGCCTGGCCAAGCTTACAACTTTCACATGTTCAGCCCTCTCAATGAGCTTTATTACTTCCAGATTTTCTTCTAATGAGTGAGCTTTCTTCAGCCTCTCAGATTCAGGCTTTCCCACTCTCTTAGAAGACAGTTCTGCTTAACAATGAGAAGATTGTCACAATTACATACCAAATACGTTTAAGGAACTTGAGCATGACATGCAAGCCTATCCTACCTGAACAGCTGAGTTACCACCACAGCTCACTTCACATCATCTCACCCAGGCTTGTGCTGGGGAACACCTGCAGGTTTAAACCAGGTTTTCTACTAGTTAAAAGTTTTAAAAGTCACGGTAGAAATTATCAGGAGAGTGAGTTCAGATAGCAAGCGACACTTGAATAAAAATGTATTTTCCATTCTCTTATTGATAGACAATTAGATTGTTCTGAATGTTTTGCTTTAGATACAATGCTGTGATGTACAGTTTTCTACACCTGCCAGAGTTTCTCCAGGTTATTTATGCTGGAGTGCAATGATTCAATCTTAGATCATGTGCATCTTCAACTACTAGATATTGACAAATTGCTCTTCAGCTTGTATGTTTGATTTCTAGTCCCAACAACAGTACATAGAGTTCCTGTCTCTCCACACCCTCAACAAAGTTGGTATTATCAAACTCTTTAATTTTTTCTAGTCTGATGTGTATGAAATGGTATTTCATTATGGTTTTAATGGAATTTTCCCTGGTTGATTGTGAGGTTGAGTATATTTTCATATGTGTGTTGGCCATGCCTGCTTTCTCTTCTGTGAAATGTCTGCTCATGTTTTTTGCTCATTTTTCTATTAGGTTGTTTGGTTTCTTCTTACTGGTATACAGGAGCTATTTATATGTGCTGAAAAATAATCCTTCATTACATTTTGCAATGCTTTCTCTCAGTCTGTGGTCTCTTTTTTTATTTTAGTATTTTGGATTAATAGAACTTCTAAATTTTTATTACACTTGAGTTTATCGATTTTTTTTTCCTTTATGATTTTTTTTCTTTTTTGTTGTTGCATTTGTTTAAGAAAGCCTCCTTAATCCTGGCACATGGTGGGAATTTAATACATGCCTGTTGAATACCAGCTGCAATGGGAACTGAAAGGGCAGGCTGTCTCGTCCAGGTGTTGTAGGTGTTGGGCTGACAGTGTTGTCATGAAGATGAGGGCATGGGGGAGATTATTGTAGAGAAGAGGGCACTTCAGTCACCAGAGGGGAGAAGTCCAGGGAGCAGGAGGTCTGAGGTGCAGGAGGATGGCTGGGCTGGAGGTGGGAACTGCGAGTGTCCAGCGCACAGGGGTAATTTGAGGAGAGCCACTGCCCTGCCCCAGGGAGAATGTGCTCAGTGAGCAGAGAAGACGAGGATGGGGTAGAGCTCTGGGAGGAGTCTGGGAAGCAGGAGGAGAAGGGTGCTGTGGGGACCACACAGGGAGTTTCTGACAGTATCTAGAAGTGACTTCCTATGCACTCCTTCAAGGGCACAGAGATCACTGGGTCCTTAGAGGGGCCATTAGGGGGATGCTCTGCGAGCAGAGACTAGACAAATGGGCTGAGGACTGCAGAGGAGGCAACTTTTCTGAGACCACTGGCAGTGAAGGAAAGAGAAGGGGCAGTGGCTGGAGTGGGTGGTCCAAGGCTTGAGAAGACATTGAAGCATGTTCACAGGCCAGCAGGGAGGGAGACCAGGATTCCCAAGGGTGCGAGGACCTGGCTGCAGAAGCAGAGAGCAGCTCTGAGCACTGCTGGGGCCTTCATCTCAGATAGAAGGAGAGTCACCTCTTGGGGAAGGGGATGCTGAGCAGAAAGGCCTGGGGGCAAGGGGAGCAGGTGGGAATAGGAACTTAAGTGAGTGCCCTCCACTGAGCCTGGCCTCAGTCCTAACATCTAACAGGTCAGAACCAGTGCACAATTGCATACATGCTAAGTGGCTTCAGTCGTGTCTGACTCTTTGCGACCCCGTGGACCATAGCCCATCAGGCTCCTCTGTCCGTGGGATTCTCCAGGCAAGAATATTGGAGTGGGTTGCCATGCCCTCCTCCAGGGAATCTTCCCAACCCAGGGATCGAACTGACGTCTCTTACTGTCTTCTGCACTGGAAGGCGCCACCTGGGAAGACCAGTGAGCATTTGTTGAGTGAATTTCTTGGTGAGTCAGGTGGCAGATGGGGCTGGGATATCAGTGAGTTAGAGCTTGTGAAGAGGGAAGATTTGGAAGGACTACCAGGAAGGGAGAGGAGAGCTTCCCTAAGTGAGAGTTTCTAGGGACCCAAGTCCCTTGAGTCACAGGTAAACACTTTCTCCCCACAAAGGACTGACAGCAACCGCCACTACCACTACCCAGCTCCACTGCTGTGGCCACACCTCAAGGCCCCTTGAGTCGGGGGACTACAGTATGACCGCAGTGCATGACACCAAATACCCCTGCTCTGTCTTTGGAACTCCAGCCTCCACATCCTTCCTGGGCCAGCTGCCATCATCTTTTCTCAGATGCTAAAACAGACTCCTGCTGCTGAGAGGGATTGCGGGCAGGAGGAAAAGGGGACGACAGAGGATGAGATGGCTGGATGGCATCACCGACTTGATGGACGTGAGTTTGTGTGAACTCTGAGAGTTGGTGATGGACAGGGAGGCCTGGCGTGCTGCGATTCATGGGGTTGTAAAGAGTCGGACACGACTGAGCGACTGAACTGAACTGAACTGAAAACAGACTCCTACACGGAGACCTGCTGCCACCTTGCCCCTCCTACCCATTCCTTAATCTCCATCTAGCAGCTGGAGACACTGGCTAAAATGATATTGGATATACAAATACTGAATCATTATGCTGCATACCCAACACTCATAAAATGTTATACATCAACTATACCCCAATAAAAAAAGGATATCTGATTATGTCACTCTACTGCTCTAAATGCTTTGATGACTCCCACAGTTCTTCAAAGGCCAAAGTCCTGATTTGGGGCTGGCTGGGCTGGCTGCTGCTGTTACTCCTTCAGCCCCATCTCCCACCAAGCCTCCTGGCTCTTGCGGCACCACCCACTCTGGCTGAGCTTCATGTCCTGGAACACGCCAAACCCTTTCCTGTCTCACCCTCTTCAAGTTTTCCCTGGCTGGGACTCTCTTCCCCCAACCTTCACCTGACTGAGGCCAAGGCCAACTCCTCACTCTGGCCTCTGGGAAATCTTCCCAAAACTTACAATTTACTTATTGGCTGAGCCTAGGGGCATGTGAGATCTTAGTTCCCCGACCAGGGATTGAACCCATGCCCCCTGCAGTGGAAGTACAGAATCCTAACCACTGGACCACCAGGGAATTCCCCCAAATCTTACAATTTAAACTAGATGCCTTCCCCCTCCCACTCCCATTATAATATCTCCTCTACCCTTCACTTTTCCTTCTAAGCACTTACCACAATATGTAATTACATATTAATTTCTGTGACTATTTAACAACTAGGGCCCCCACTAGATTATAAACTCCATGAAGCCAGCACTATCTGCAGTCTCCTACTGACTTAGATCCACAGTCCTAGCACAGAATCTGTCACATAGGAACTCAATAACTGGTGACTAAAAGCTGCAATGGTAGCCAAGAGGAGGGGCTGGCTAGTCTGAGGGCTACAGGTCAGGGGAGGTTTCCAAGATGAGAGAATTAGAAGCCACTGTCCATAAGAGAGCTGAGGAGGGCTCCCCTGGTGGCTCAGTGGTGGAGAGTCCACCTGCCAATGCAGGAGACTCAAGTGTGACCCCTTATCTGGGATGATCCCATATGCCAAGAAGCAACTAAGCCAGTGCACCACAACTATTGATCCTGTGCTTTAGAAGCTGGGGACTGCCAACTACTGAGCCTACTTGTCGCAACTACTGAAGCCTGCATGCCCTAGAGCCCATACTCCACAAGAGAAGCCACTGCAATGAGAAGACACCCAAGCACCGAAACGAGAGAAAAGCCCCCACAGCGATGAAAATCCAGCACAGCCAAAAATAAATAAATAATATAAATAAAAAACTTTTAGTGTTGAAAAAAGAGAGCTTAGGAGATAAAAGAGAGGGAGGAGGAGTGACAGGAGGAATAAAGACACTGACGAGCACCGGTGATGAGCCAGGCACTCTCCTCATACTAGCCCAGTATCACTCCCATCCCCGTCTTTAGTCGGATGTCCACTAGCTGGCTGACCTGGAGTGAAATAATCTCTCTGAACATCAGTTTCTTAATCTTTAAAATGGATTTGTAACACCAAGCTCCTGCGATTATTATGAGGATCTGGGAACAGTGTATGGTATGGAAACTGCCCCCAATCCACTTGGGGTACTTGGGCTTTGGAGTCCGACTGAGTTCAAATCTCAGATCTGCCACTTATTAGCTGTGTGACTTTGGGCAAGTCACTTCACCTCTCTGTGCTTGAGTTTCACCAACTGTAAAATAAAGATAATAATACTTGTGAGGATTAAACGAGGTAATGTATCAAAAGACCTAGAAGGATGCCTGGCACATAGTAGATGCTCAAGAAATAGCATTTATGTTTATCCCTCCTCCCTTTTCCCTATCCCAGAACTGTAGAGTGTCAGAGCTGGAAAGTCGGAATCACCACTTAAGCCCCTGACCCCAATACAAAGGGGGAAACCGAGGCCAAGGGAAGGTAGGAGAGGTGAGGGAATCTGGAATGGAGTCCAGGGGTCCTGGGTCCCAGTCCAGAGCAGCAGACCCTGACACCCGTGGCTCTTCCAAATCTATACCTCCCTCGGAGCCCCCAGCAGCAGGCAACCCAGGCCAGCCCAGCTGGGCGGATTCCAGCGCCGGCGCAGGGCTGTATGGCTACACCCCTTCCCCGCCCCCTTGCTCTTGCGGCGCAAGGAGCCGGGAGGCCCGGGGGGGCTGAGCTGCTGGCGC
>NW_011494856.1:1865726-1874539 GCF_000754665.1 Bison bison bison
CTGCGCTGCCCCCGCCGCCCGCCCTGCGCTTGGATTCAGGGGGTTTCCTAGATAGCCGATAGCCGAAGAGAGCGACGTCCCCGGTCCCGCGGCACTGGTGCTGCGCGGTCCAGGTGAGGGCCGTGCGGGGCAGGGGACCGAGGGGCAATCGGTGCCGGGGCACACGGGTACAGGGCAGGTCTGCCCACGCGTTGGCGCCCCAGGAAGTGGGTGTGGTGAGTGTGGGTGTGGGATGGAGAGTGTCGGGGTAGGGGGGCTGGGGGTTATTGTGGGCAGTGTTTAAGAAATTAATGTGAGCAACGTGTGTGTACTGGGTGTATGCAGTTAGCGATGGTGTGTGCTTGGTGTGTGTGTGTGAGCAGTGAATTGTGGCTTCCCTGGTGTCTCAGACGGTAGAGTCTGCCTGCAACGCAGCGGACCGGAGTTTGATCCCTGGGTCGTGAAGATCCTCTGGAAAAGGGAACAGCAACCCACTCCAGTGTTCTTGCCTGGAGAATTCCCTGGACAGAGGAGCCTGGTGGGCTACAGTCCAAGGGGTCGAAGAAAGTCCCACCAGACTGAAGCGACTAACTCTTTCACTTTCTGCATGCAAAAAGTTTGTGTGGTACTATCTATAGCTGTGAGTGACTGTGCCAGGGTAACCTGGGGGTTCCACGTGTGTGCCCAGGGTGTGTGCCCACTGTGTGGTGGGAACCATCACATGATGGTGCATGCATGCTTGTTGTGCCTGTTGTGAAATGTGTGCTCTCTATGTGTGGCACATCCATGGCTCTGTGAAGCATGCTGAGCCAAATAATGGAAGATGAGAAGCATTCACGCAGCTCTTACTACTGACAGATCATTTCCCATGACCCTAGGGTGGTTCTGGCTTTTCTTACCCAGCACCCCGAAGGGCTTGGGAGAGTGAAAGCTCACTCTGGATCTGGTTGGAGGAAGTGCAGCTAGTCCCATGGTCACTCTCCCACAGGCGTGCATGGGTGAGCAAAGCCATACACACACACACACACACAAGAAGCTTCTTTGAAGTCTCATTGTTTAATCTTCAAAACTCATGTAGATTTTGCAACCCTCTATGTAATGTTTTTGTAGAGTGCACAAAAATATCGTCTGGTAAGTTCCTATCCAGTGAGTTGACACAGGGCTTGGTGATAAGCTGGGTTTATCCTGCTGGGAGCCCTCTGGCACCTGCAAAGTAGGAGGAACCCCCTACCTGTCCTCCAAACTGAGATGGCAGGGCTTAGACCTCCTGGGGGAGTGTGGCAGTGTGGCTGGTACGTGGTGTGTGTGCATGTGTGCAGCAGAGTTGTGTGGTGGGATGCTGGAGCTGTGTGTGGCCATGTGTGTTGTGTGTGAAGAAAGGGGTCACAGTGGAGTGGGGGTGTGTCTTGCATGGGGAAACTGTGGTGGGGTCTGTCTTGGTCATCTCTAGTGCAGGGGCAGGGAAACTGGGCTTCTCAGGAGGAACTCTTGACCATCAGTAATGTTCTCATCTTTTCTGCACTGGCTGGGCAGAAAGAGGCTTCAGGACCCCAGGGGACCGTGGGGAAGGGGGTTCCTATAGCACGCCACCACCTGGGACTGTCAAGGCAGTCGTGTTGTCAAGGCCTGGTTTAAATCCTACCTCTGGCACTCTCTACATGTAGGACTTCGGGCAAAACTTTTCTGTGCCTCAGTTTCTTCCTTTGTAAAATGGAGGCATTAATTGTGTTTGCCTTGTAGGGTTATTGTGAGGACTGAATGAGTTCCTGGATGTAAAGTGCTTGGCACATAAAAACCCTTAACAGGTTATAAAACTATAATGGTAGTGATGGAACCCCCCCCACAGTGGTTCCGTTCCTGCCCTAAGACGTCTCCGATTCCACAGAGCCAATGATTGCCCAGGAGCTGGGCAGGTGGGAGTCTGAGGGTCTCCCATTTAAGAATGCCTGAGGGATCCGTTCCTGTCTCCAGCCTCGATCACTATTGAACTCTCAGTGACTCTCTGGCTCCTGGGAAGATTCAGTCTGAAAGGGGAAGATGTTGAGTCTCTGGCAAGGCCTGGGATGGAGCGTGGGAGAGAGGCCAAGAGGAGAGGTGCCAGGGCAGCGTGGGGCTGGGATGGAGGCCTCTCTCCCGACAAACACCAGAGGAAACAGAAGAATGCTGGCCTGTGCTCGCGAGTGTGTGTGTGTGTGTGTGTGTGGGTGGGCTGTCGATGGCAGGGGCAGGAATGATCTCTGCTTGGAATGAAGAAAGTTAAGAAGAGCGGGATCAAGGATGTGTGGTCCTCAGGCCAGAGCAGGCCCTGGGAGCTAGAGGGAGGCTGCAATGTCAGAGTTTCAGCAGGTGGGTCTGAGCTCCAGACTGAGTGGCCCAGGAGACTCCCTCAGGCTGGGCTTCGTTCTGGTGGAGAAATGTTTGCCTTGGCTGAGCAAGAGCCGTTGTTCCTGGGGATTTCATTAGGTCAGTTTAGAGAAGATGCCCGGAGGCCTCAGAGGAGGAGGGGACATCAAAGGCAGTGGCCAGAGCTGTGGAAACTTATTTAGCGAGGGCACCTAAATATATCCAGGGTGGTGATGGGGTGCTGTGGTGGGCTGGCAGCGAGGCTCAGGACAGGGGAGCGGCAGACCACTGTCCCCACTGTCCCCAGACAGGCAGTGCCTCGGCCCCAGAGGCCCTGGATGCCACTCTGGGAGATCTGGAGAACAGAGCCCTGTGGGGCAGTGGAAGGCCTGGCCCAGACCCCACGGGCTGGGTGACAGGGTCAGCTCTCTCTTCTTGGCTGTCCGAGGGGTGAAATGGAGTCGTGCTGGCATCATTTCTGTCTCTCATTTCCTTTGATCTGTAATTCCAGCTCTAATTATTGATGATTCTACAGCCCTAAGTCTAATAGTCTGTAATCTCAACTCAAACATTCTAAAAAAGCCTGTAATCCCAATTTCAACTTCTTTCCTCCAGCTTTAACATTTCCTGATTCCAGCTCCAGTATTCAAGCACTCTGACCTTGGCTCTGGCAGTCTGACACTTTCAAGTTTATAAACTACCAGGAAAGATACACTAGAGGTCACTTCAGCAGAATTATTTGAGAAGCCCCCAGGAAAGGGCCTGCACAACCAGCCAGAACCGCTGGAACTGCTTCTCTGGGCTGACAGAACGTCCTTGGTTCATGACTACATGCTGCCTAGGAGGAATGACAGGGAACCCAGAGGTTCCTTCTCATCAGGGCAAGGGAGGTGCTTGGAGTAGCTCGTGGTTCAGGGGAGGGTGTCCCAGGAGAGGAAACTGTTCAGATCCCAAGTTGTCCTCGTTCCCCACAGGATGAGGGATTTGTGGGATCACTGGGCTCTTGGAGGAGACACAAAGAAGAAAGGAAAGAAGAAGAAATTGGGCTGAGGAGAACCCAAAGGCAAACATTATTATGTTTGAGAGACTTTCCAAGCACCTTAGATCATAGAAAAGATTCCTGTGGTGCTAGTAAGAACAGCACCTTTAAAGCACAGCTGAATCTGAACTCAGCGTGGGCTGCAAGTGGAGAGCTGATGGCCAGCCCCCACTTCAGCTGTGTGACTTTGGACAAAAAAGTCACTTTCCTCTGGCAATCTGGTTTGCAGGACTAAAACTCCCTGATCTCTCTCTCTGACCACTGGGGACACCAGCACTATCGTGGAAACCCAGTCCTTGGACCAGTCTATAAATATTAGTCGAATGAGGGAGCGTGCATGCTAAATCACTTCAGTCGTGTCTGACTCTTTGCGACCCTATGGACTGTAGCCCGCCAAGCTCCTCCGTCTAGGGATACTAAAGTGGGTTACCATGCCCTCCTCCTGGGGATCTTCCCCACCCAGGGATCAAACCCACCTCTCTTACATCTCCTGCATTGGCAGGCAGGTTCTTTACCAGTAGCACCACCTGGGAAGCCCAGATGAGTGAGGAGAGAATAAAGAAACGAATGAGCAGATGAAGAGAAGTGAAAATACAGCAGAAGGCACCATGACTGTGATCCCTCTTCCCTTCTCTCCACTCAGCCTCAGCCCCCATGTAAGAAATTGGTCTCAGAACTTAAAGAACTGAGGGACAGGGTAGAGGGGTGGGGTGGAGGGGCAGGGTGGGGGCAGTTTCCTTTGGCAGAACCCTGTACTGGTGGAGAGTTTAAGAGATGGGGGGCATTCCCTGGGCGTCACCCCTTGCCCTGCAGCATTTCCACTGCCAGGCCTGCCCGGAGCCCTGGGCCGCAGGCCTGCTGATTCACGGAGTTTGCCCTGATTATTTCCCGATGATCACCCCCCAGCCCCCGAGCTGATGACTGAAGCAAAGAGCTCAGGCAGTGGCTCTGGAGGCTGGGGTCATAAACCAGGAACCCCCAAGAGATTGGAGGAAGAGTGAAGCCAGGAGGATCCTGAGCCTCCAGGCTGAGTGAGGTGGGGTGAGGGTGGGAGGGGCCCTGGTATGAGCAGGCATCGGCATGAATGGACGGAGGGGGACAAGCAGCACACGCTTCCCGGGCATCTGCTGTGTGAGGCTGTCCAGTCCTTGCCTGTGCGCTCTGCCCTCCAGTCACCCTCACAGGAAGGAGGGCTTTGGGTGTATCCTTGACTTCTTCCTCATTTCTCATTATTCCCCATCCCCCCATTCAATTATCAAGCCCCAGTGAACCTGCCTCCCTTGTATCTCTCCAGTGGTCGCCTTGGCTCCAGCCCTGTGACTCTGGCCAAGCTCTGGAACCCTCGCAGCCTCCCTACCTCCCACCTTCTACTTTGGCTGCCAGCAAGCTCACTCACCATCTCAGTCTAGGTTTCTGCTGCTGCCCTTCTGCTCTGCCTCTAATAGGATCATGCGGCATGTGTGGCTTTTGTCTGAGCTGCTTCTAGCCCTTTATGCACAGAGATGCAAGTTCTAAAGCCATTGACCAGTAAAATCTGGTATGTGCTAGATTCTCATGAGAACATCCACTGATTCTTGGATTTTTCACTTTTTTTTTTTAATTGTCTTTCCCACCATACTGACTCCCACCCAGACATGGAAACATTGGTGCACAATGGAGCAGTGTTCAAATCCTGGCTTTGCTGCTACTAGCTATACGAACCTTGGGCAAGTTACCTGTCCGCTCAGTGTGCCTCACTTTCCCATATCTGTTATGGTGATAATCATGGTACCTACTCTGTGTGGGTTTGTGAGGATTAAGTGAGATAGTATAAGCACTCTGGTGAGTTCTGTGGTTGCCAGTATAGATTACCTGAATGGGCCTTAGCCATTCTGGGAGAACTGGCAGGATGAGGGGCTGGCTCTGTATGGAATGTTCTATATCAGCACTTTTCAAGTGTCAATGTCTGCCTCCATCCCTTGAGGATCTGATTCGTTAGGTTGAGGTGAGGCCTCCAGGCACATTCCTGACCTGCTATTGAAGGACACCGGTACTTTTGCTTGAGGTCCACACTTCATTCCACTCTGTGAGGACTTGGCTGTGGATAGGATCCTTGTAAACTGCAAAGTGATTGACTGTTGTACCTGGACGGGGGTTCCTGCTGGTGACTGAAGGCAGGAGGGTAGCTCTGCAGGGGTCAGTGCCCACAGGCAGCAGAGGGTCTGAGGACCCCAGGAAAAGGGTTTTGGCCTTTGGCACACACCCCCTCACATGAGAAGCCTACACCCAGGGCTGAGCAGGCTAAGTTAATCCCCTAAGTATTCCTTCTCCTCTTATGTAAGTGCTTTTGTTCCCAGGGAAATTGAGAACCTGCTGTGACCAGGAACCCCACAAATCTTCCGTGGCATCCCAGCCTGCCTGAGATTGTGGCAAAGATTGCCGAGCCTGGGAAAACAAGGCCTGTGCACTGGGGGTTTGTGGGCATCCCTTTCCTAGTGGCTCAGACAGTAAAGAATCTGCCTGCAATTTAGGAGACCCAGGTTCAATCCCTGGGGTCAGGAAGATCCCCTGGAGAAGGGAATGGCAACCCACTCCAGTATTCTTGCCTGGAGAATTCCATGGACAGAGGAGCCTGTTGGGCTATATAGTCCACGAGGTCATAAAGAGTCACACACAACTGAGTGACGAGTACTCTCACTTTTTCACTTTCACTTACAGTAGTGGGCACGTGTGTACCACATGCAGAGATATAAGCACAGGCAAACATACATGTGAATGTAGACTTCAGGGCCACAGACACACACGTGTGCCATATACACATGGGTGCAGTTCCAAACACATACACCCCTGTGAATACATAGGCATCTTCCAGGTCAGACCCACACATTGCTGACCTCCCACCCCATGCAGACGTGTGTACCTGCCATTCAGGTAGGAACATCCTCTCCCAGCCTAGGGGCCTGAGATACATAGTTACTTCAGCTCACACCTTCTCCTCCTAGAATAAGGACAGTTTTCCCAGGCTTCCCAACTCTCCCTTTCCATGTCTCCCCCCTCACCTTCTCACCACAAGGACAGAGGAAGGGCTTTTCCTGTCAGCTGCCAGCCTGCTGGTTGGGAGCAGGGATGTTTTTCTCTTTTCTGAAGAACTGGTTCTGTGGAATTTTCACTTATTTCCCATCAAGGGTCAAGACCCTGCTCTGGGGGTTGCCTCGAGGTTCCACAAGCATGAGGATGCTGGCTTTCAGATACACAGGCATGTTGAGCCTATAACAACCTCTGTCATATGAGTAGCACCTGAAAGTCTGCAGACTGCCTTCTGGCCAGTGTCTTGCTCGCTCTTCACGACAGTCCTGAGACTAAGTGCCTTCATTTCTCCATTTGGCAGATGAGGGAACCGAGGCAGGTAGCAGGTCAGGTCATGATAAGAGCTCTAAGTCAGGTCATGACATGAGGGAGGGAAATGAGTAGAGATCCTCAGGGCTGGATGGGACTCACGTGAAAGTAGTTCAGTTCAGTTCAGTCGCTCAGTCATGTCTGACTCTTTGCGACCCCATGAATCGCAGCATGCCAGGCCTCCCTGTCCATCACCAACTCCTGGACTTCACTCAAACTCACATCCATCGAGTCCATGATGCCATCCAGCCATCTCATCCTCTGACATCCCCTTCTCCTCCTGCCCCAAGTCCCTCCCAGTGTCAGGGTCTTTTCCAATGAGTCAACTCTTCACATGAGGTGGCCAAAGTACTGGAGTTTCAGCTTTAGCATCATTCCTTCCAAAGAACACCCAGGACTGATCTCCTTCAGAATGGACTGGTTGGATCTCCTTGCAGTCCAAGGGACTCTCAAGAGTCTTCTCCAACACCACAGTTCAAAAGCATCAATTCTTCGGCACTCAGCTTTCTTCACAGTCCAACTCTCACATCCATACACGACCACTGGAAAAACCATAGGCTTGATTAGACGGACCTTTGTTGGCAAAGTAATGTCTCTGCTTTTGAATATGCTATCTAGGTTGGTCATAACTTTCCTTCCAAGGAGTAAGCGTCTTTTAATTTCATGGCTGCAATCACCATCTGCACGTGAAGGTAGAGTTGACCAGAATTCTAGTCTCTTGAGATTGGGCTAGGGGAAGTTGTTTCGTCCTCCAGGGGCTTAGAGAAGGAGAATTTGGCTATCAGAGATGAGAGGATGGAGCAGGCCGGTGCTCCTAGGTGGGCCTAGTGGAGGAGCTGGCTGAGGACACAGGCAGCCTCTCACAGGTCAGTGCCTTGCCGAGGCTCAGCCCTTAGTCCACCCTTGTGGACCCGTCAGAGGAGAGGGGAACAAAGACACCTTTGCATTGCTCTGTGCTCCAGGCAAATCTCTGCCCCTCTCTGGACCCACACTCTGTCTCTACAATGAAACATCAAGGTTGGTCGCTGGATACTCTCCTGCAATCCTGGGGAAAGCGTCTGCAGGGCTGCAAGTGTAAGGCAGGCTCTGGGTGCTCTATGTTGCAGGCCTTGGGGTCCTGAGCTGTGGCCTGTGCCCAGGGATCCCCAGCCTGGGCCCCTGGCCTCTGTTGTGATCCACCAAGGCAGGGACTGGCACAGAGTTGGGGCTCAGGGCCTGGGGTCTGCTTCAGGTTAGGTGGAAGTTGGTCTTGTGAGAAGAAGACCCAGAAAGTCCCATCCATCCCTGTGGATCTCTGTCCCTTACCCTCCCTTATGTTTGTCTATAGTTCTTATCGCCACCTGACCTGCTGCATATTTGCTCATTAACTAAGACAAATTTGTCTCTCCTGGTAGAATGTAGATGCCATGAGGGCAAGGAGTTTGTTTTGTGCTCTTAGATGCATTGAAGATGACTGCACAGAGAAGGTGCCCAATAAATACTTGTGAAAAAGAAAGAGGAGGAGGACTAATCTTCGGATGGGGAGGAGCTGGCCCAGACCCACCACCGGCCTGAGGCAGAGTCCCCCTGACTGCCTTCTTATCAAACCCAAGCTCAAGGTTGGATTGAGGCTAGGGAAGGGGGTTGGCCTGAGCTCAGACTCCCCCCACCAAATCACCCTTAATCTGAAGAGCCATCCTCAGTCCCCTGAGGGAGGCCATGGCATCTGGACCCGTGGGGTGAGGACCAGACAATAGAGCCATTGGTCTCAGGGTCTCCACATCCTTTAATGGACCTTCCAGGCGCTGCTGAGAAAACCAGGTTAGTTATTCCCTGGGGTGGCAGTGAGCAGGGCCAGGACTCTCTGCAGACTTGAGAAAGGCTGCAGAGGAGAGGGCTGAGGGGTGGGGTGGAGATGAGGAGAAAAACAGTTATCTGCTGAATGTCAAGCCCCTGGTCTTTAAATGCCACCTCACTCAGTCCTCCCAGCAGCCATTGGGGTTGACTTGATGGTACCATTCCAGGGATGATCACACTCAGAGAGTGAAGTGACTGGGCAGTGGCGGGGTCAGCTTTGGCTTTAGGGCCTTGAGCTGGA
>NW_011494856.1:1874639-1881591 GCF_000754665.1 Bison bison bison
GTCCCCGCCCTGCTGCTTGCCAGCTCTGGGCCGAGGCAAGTTACTTCCCCTCCTCAATTTCTCGGTTTCCTCATTGGCTGTCTCCGGGGACGACTGTGAGCTGTATATGTGACAGCTGGGGGCACAGGAACTGACCAGAAGGAAGGAGGGACTGCTCCAGTAGTCAGAATTTTCCCAACTCTTGATGGACCTGCGTGGTGCTCACTGCCTCCTGGGTGAGTGTTCTGGGTCAGTGCCCTGAGGGTGCTGAGTGCCACCCCCTGCCCAGAGCTTGGCACAGGGACCACCTGCAGCCACTTTGGCTCATTGCAGGTCATGAGCCCACTCTCTCATGGAGAGAGAGTGCGAGCGGACTTGAGGGTCCACCTCCCTTCTTTGGCCTGATTGTGGCTAAAGCTACAGTCTGTGCAGAGCAGAGGGTGGAGGAGACAGCAACGGCGTGGGGACTGGGCTGTGAGGAGGAGTGGACAGTGCGGGCGGGACTGGGGGTCACACGGGCCTGGTCAGAGTTACTTTCCCTGTCTGGGCCTCAGTTTGTAGAATGGGGGTAACAGTGCTCTCCCCTGAGCTTTGGAAAACTAAGTGTTATATGCTGATGAGCGCCCTTCAGGGCGGAGGCTGTGCCCGCAGGAGTCTGTGGTGGGAAGAGGCTGGGATGGATTAGGACCAGATGGGCATCCATGGAAGAGGCACTTGCCTCCGTGTGACTGGTGAGGAAAGTGAGTCCGGAGTCCTGGTGTGATTTGTTAAAGGGGAGCACAGCAGGGTGAACAAGTGTATCTGGGGGAGCTGGGTTAAAACTTTTCTGGCATTTCTGTTGTCATCCAGCTCCGACGACACCACACGGGGAACGCTGAGCAGCACTGCCCATGGGAAGGGCCCTGGCCTCTGGAAGGTACCAGGGACGCACATCTCTGGGCAGCTCTAGAATGGGTCCGAAGCCAATCCAGGGACAGTCTCTCTACCCATCTGTATCAGATGAGGTGATAAATGAGAAGGCCACTTGCAGACTCTAAAGTGCTGGGCCTCTGATGGTGCATCTGTGTGTGTGTTTGTGCAAGCCCTTGGATGTGTTTGCATGAGTGAGAATGTGCAGCTTGTGAGTGTGTGTGCACATGTGTGCCTGTGTGTGGTCCTCTGACCTGGCTGGGGGGTAACTCTGTGCTGCCCAAGGCTTCCCGTTTGGCTGGCACTTTTCTCCCCTAAACTTTTTCCAGTCTCTTTTTCCATGTTTCCTCACTGCTTCTTAGTTTACCAGAAGGGAGCCGCCCGTGGTCCGGAAACAGCAGTTGTCTTTGAGCTCACCGACTCTTCTCCCCTCCAGCCCATTCTCATCCCATCCTGCCCCTGGAGGCCCAGCTGCCCAGTCTGGAGGGCTGGCAGCTCACCTGGCTCCTCTTCACAGCCCACCCGCCACCTGCTTTTCCCTCCAAGTCTCTATGCCAGCCACTCGCACATCACTGTCCCTTTGGCTCCTCATAAAACCCCCAGCACTGCCTACCCAGGTACTCTTACTAATTTCATTTTACAGGCAAGGAAATGAAGTCTCAGTGAGGGGAAATGGCTTTCCCAACATTACGCATCCCAACTAGTGGCAACAGGGTTTCAACTCGTACATAACTCCAAAATCTTTATCCTTGACTCTTGCAGCCTACCTAGCAGGGGTGTACTGACTGGTTGACTGAATGAATAAGTGAATGAAAGAACAAATGAATAAATCCCTCAGTCAATATTGAGCTGAAAGAGAAGGTTAAGTGGTAATAACAATGGCTATCATTTGTCGTGCACCTACTATGTATTAAGTGCTTCACATGAAAGCAAATGCAGCCAAGATTATTGTTACCCCATTCTGAAGTTGAGGAGGCTGAGGTTCAGAGAAATTAAAGTGTCTTGTCCCATGTTGGACCCGAGATTCTAACTTGTCCTCCCTAGAGGAGGGGTGAGTTAGTGGAGCCTAGTAACAGATGCCATTGCAACAGAGGCCGGTCAAGACTCTCAGGAAGCTGTGTCTGTCGGGCCCTCCCCAGTAACACCCACCCTCACCCCTCTTGTCCTGGAGCCATTTCCCCATTTGTATCTGAAGTGGGTTTCTCTTTCAGTCTGAGGTGGGGATCTGCTGGCCCCGCTCTGACTGTTCCTCTCTGACTGTTGGCACATCTGGTAAGGGCCAGTGCCCTGAGCTGGGCGTGTGGAGGTATCTTCCTGTTACCCCTGCCTCAGGTCCAGCCCTGTCGTTAACCACTTCCATGAGAGGGCAGGCCTGGGCAAGATGCAGGTGTGGGCCTATGGAGATGTCCTAGGCTGGCTCAGTGGCATATGTGCCAAGCCCTGTGCTGCATGCCAGGGACCCAAAGGTGAGGAGATCTAGTCTTTGGGTTAAAGAACTCATTGGCTGGGTACTGAAGCCTAGATGAGTTAAATCTGTAGTGGGGGCAGAGCCTGGCATCCTGACTCCCTGTGCAGCACTGATTTTTATGTCCTGGAACAGAGTAGAGGTTGTTCTGTGGCCCCAGGAGAGAGCTGACCTGTGTTGTCTAAGAGGCAGATCTCAGCTCAAAGAGATGACAATAGCTCTGTCAAGTCAGGAAGATGAGAATCAGCCATTCATTCATTCAGAAGTTCTTGAAGGGCCTTCTGTTGGGAGGCAGGGTGGGGGTGGGGGACACTCTGCACAGAGGAAAAAAATCAGATGTTGAAATCAGAGTTGGGTTTGCATCTAGGTACCAGCATTTGCTGGCCATGTGATTTCAGACAAGTCATTTAACTTCTTGGAATCTCAATTTCCCCATTTGTAAAATGGGGTACTAAAACCTACCTGGCCAGCTCATGGAGTGGACAAAAGAAAATACTGCACATAACATTACGTGTAGGTTCTTAGGGATATTTGGGGCTTCCCAGGTGGTGCTAGTGGTAAAGAACTTGCCTGCCAATGCAGGAGACATAAGAGACATGGGTTCGATCCTTGCGTTGGGAAGACCCCCTGGAAGAGGGCATGGCAACCCACTCCAGTATTCATGCCTGGAGAATCCCATGGACAGAGGAGCCTGCCAGGCTATGGTCCATAGGGTCGCAAAGAGTCAGATACAACTGAAGCGACTTAGCACACACATAGGAAGGTTTAATTCACTTCCTTCCTCACCCTGGAGAGCTCTTTATGAGGGAAGAGATATTCCTTTAAGTAGCAGCGAAACCATCATCAGTCTGATGGTTGAGGCAAGAGACAAGACTTTTAAGGTGTTAGAATGAACCCTCCAGATTGACAAACATTGACGTTATGGTGCGCAGTCTCATTTCTCATGTCACAGAGGGAAAAGAGAAGCACAGAGAGGCTGAGGTTTGAGGCAGCCTAAAATACCTCTGCTGTAGAAAGTAGCTCAAATAAAACAGACAATAGATTAAAAACTGAACAGTCACTAGCCTAGGTCTCCTGACCAACCTAGAAAGCTCCGCTGTCACATTCTCAGACTTAGTGAGTCACTGAGGACCTACTTGTGCCAGGCCCGCATCATGGCTATGTTATAGATTTATCTTTACAGCAACAGCAGCAACCATGAAAGGTTAATACTGTCATCCACATCTAGTCAGTGGGGAAACTGAGACTCAGAGTTTTATATCCCTTGCTCAAGGTCATACAGCTAATATTAATAGAAGCTGAGACAGGATGCAAAACCAGGACAGTCTGGCCCTGAAAACCATGCTTCTCCTACTCTGTGGGGTACTTGTTCCACCAAAGATGTCAGGCCTTAGATCAGAAATACCTGTACTGCAAAGGTAAAATATAAACAATAACCAAAAAGGAGTAATTAGGAAAATGTAAGTCAAGATCACAGTATGAGACCACTTTATGCCTACTTGGATGGAAATAAGGAAAAAGACAAGACAGTAACAAGTGTTGGTGAGGACGTGGAGAAACTGAAACTCTCATATGTGGCTGATAGGAATGTGAAATGGGGCAGCCACTTTGGAAAATTTTATCCGTTCTTCAAAAGTTAGACATAGAGTTACTGTATGACCCAACAGTTCTCTTCTTAGGTACGTACCCAAGAAAGCAAACATCCATGTAGGCACCACCATTGGCTTATCCGTTCTTCCATCCGTGGACATTTAGGCTGTTTCTACCTTTAGGCTGTTGTAAAGAATACTGTTAGGAACACTGGTGTATAAATATCTGTTTGAGTCTTTGCTTTCCCTTCTTTTCACCTAGAAGTGAAACTGCTGGATCTTCTAGTAGTTCTGTGTTTGTTTGTTTCTTTCTTTGTTTTGAGGAACTGCCATTACTGTTTTTCACAACTGCACCATTTTACATTCGCACCAGCAATGTCCAGGGGTTCCAGGATCTCCACATCCTTACCGACACTTGCTATTTCATGTTTTGTCTTATAATAGCCATCCTGATGACTGTGAGGTGTGTATCTACATATGGTTTGCGTTTGCATTTTCCTACTGATTAGTTTTGATGAGCATCTTTTCAAAACACAGGTTTTGAGTGCTTATTAGTCATTTGGATATATTCTTTGGAGAGTATCTATTCAAGTCTTTTACCAATTTTTGAATTGCTTTTTTTTGTAGTTGTTGAATTGTAGGAGTGAGTTCTTTATATATTCTGGATACTAATCCCATATCCTATGTATGATTTACAGTTATTTTCTCCCATTCTGTGGGTTGCTTTTTGCTCTGTTGATGGTGTCCTTTAATGCTCAAAAGTTTTCAGTTCTTATGGAATCCAATTTATTTTTCCCTTTGTTGTCTGTGGTTTTGGTATTATGTTGGTTAGGGATGTTTCGATTGCATACGACAAATGCTACCAATTTGAACAGGAACTGTTTTAGTGAATGTAAAGAAAAATTCAGATTCAGAAGTAGACCTAGATCAGATATGGTTAGATCCACCAGTTACAATGATGCCATCAGTATTCTCTTTTTATATCGTTGCTCCTGATTTTCTTTTCTTTTTTAAATATTTATTTTTTTGGCTACACCAGGTCTTAGTTGTGACCTGTGGGATCGACACCCAGGCTCCCTGCATTGAGAGTGCAGAGTCTTAACCACTGGACCACCAGGGAAGTTCTTCTCTGGACCTTCTGCTGGATTACTACATTCTCATCCAAGTCCTTTCCAGAAGCACCAGGCTTCCATGGCCCTCATGGCTAATAATCCTGGGAGGGAAACTTTCATGTTGATTCCACCAAAAGCCTGGGGTAGACCCTAATTTGTTCCCCCGAACCAATCACTGGTAAGGGGTCTGGATGGATGCTCTGACTGACCAGCTCTGGGTCAGGTGCCCACTTTGAATGAACAAGATTACCATGGAATGGAGGAGGCGGCTCCCCACAGCCAGAGGTGCTTGACAGGCAGAGGGGGTCCAGGAATCCACTGGGCAACTGGGCTTAGGAGGCTCTGTTTGAAAAGCCATACTTCATCTCCAATTTCCCGTGGGGGCTTCTGGAAGTAGAGGGAATCCTTCTAGTTGATTCCTTAAGACTTCCTGGAGGAGGCAGCATTTATGGGGCCCTGTGATTCGTGAGAAGGTGAACCTTAGCAAGCCAGGTCCCAGGCAGGTTGGGCAGAGCAGTGGAGAGGCTGGACTTGCCTGTCACCCGAGTGCTTCCCTACTCCAGCCCTGGTGCACTGTAGGAGCTAAGACTATAGGCTCTGATCCATACTGCCTGGGTTCATAGCCCATCACTCCTTCTACCTGTGCTACCTTGGGCGAATTAACTAACCTTTCTGTGGCTTAGTTTTCCCACTTGAAGTATAAATCGAAAACAATACCAGTATTGTCTCACAGGTCATGATGATTGTGTATCTGGCACACCGGGCTCAGTGCTCATATCATTATTGTTATAAGTTTGATCCTCTTTTCTGACCACATTTGCTGGTACACTGCCGCTCTAGCTGTGTTCACTGTCCTTCCACGCGCCTCATCCAGTCTCTGCCCTTGCTGTTTTCTCTGTCTGAAATGCCCTTGGCCTCTGTGGACACTTGGCCGTTTTGTTGCTGCCTCCTCTATCGAGACTTCCCTACCCCCAGAACCATCCCTCCCTGCCTGGGCTTCCACCGGGCTCTGGAACAGGATGTCTGCCTTGGATTGTGGATCTTCAGGTACTTGTATGTTCCTTTTCTATGCTGAGCTCCTGAGGGCAGGATCTGGGTCTCCCATGTCATTGAGTTCACAGCCAGAGCCTGCCACCTGCCCTGTAGAGCGACCCAGGGGCACAAACAGCACCGACTGGGACACGCAGGAGAGCACAGCTGGACTCAGGAAGTGAAAATGGGTTGGTGCCCTGTGGGTTATGTGTGAGTGGATGGGCTGCATATGAGTGCTGAGAACCGAGAGATCAGCAGAGACTAGGTTTGTTCTTATCCCCAGGCACTGGGAAGCCATACAACTGCTTGGACGGGGGAGCCCTGAGGTTAGGTTTTTGCTGAGCAAGGACCTCTCTAGCTGCAGAAAGGGGATGCATTGGCTGGGGAGGTGGAAGACACGGAGCAGGAAGTGGCTGCTGACTAGCCTGAGGCAGGGACCGCAGGATGAGAGGAGGGGACAGCCTGACAAGTATAAAGATGGAGAACAAGCAGAGCTTGGTGATTAATTTGAAGTGGGGCCTCGGGTTTCCCATCGGGGAAATGCAGCGAGTGGGGCCTTGCCCCCCGCCCCCCGCCCCAGCCTCTCCTCGTGAGACTGGAAGGCAGCCGTCACGTGGCACTGATCACTGTAACCAGTTAGTAACCGTCTCTCCGGTGCAGTCCCATATACCCCCACAGTCCATTCACTCTCCTGGGTAGGGTCACGGTCAAGCACAAGGCCAGACACGGAGGGGGCTTGGTCAGGTCTGCAGGCTCTAGGGACCAGAGCCGGGCCTCCTCGCCAAGCCCCCCAGGGAGACCCAGGTGTGCTGATGGGATCATTTGTCCCCTTAGGCAGGGTGGGGCCTGGGCTCCTCTGCCAGCCC
>NW_011494856.1:1881691-1892004 GCF_000754665.1 Bison bison bison
ACCCAAACCAGAGACTGCATGGTTTCTTCCCATTTTGACCTCCTCAGCCTTGCCTCCCAGAGGCTGCTAAGGAAGGGAAGTGTGCCCTAGGAACAGCACTGGAAACAGTGCTGAGCACTGGGGCCAGGCCATAGCCAGGTGCTGTTGCAGGAGGAATTCCACCCCTCCCCAGCTGAGTGTCCTCAGGAATCATGAGTCCAGCCCCTCGCAACAGGGCTGAGACTGGTGGTGATTCAGTTGCTCAGTCATGTCCGACTCTTGTGAGTCCATGGACTGTAGCCCACCAGGCTCCTCTATCCATGAGATTTTCCAGGCAAGAATACTGGAGTGGATGCATCTTCCTGACCTAGGGATTGAACCCCGTTCTCCTGCATTGCAGGTGGATTCTTTACCGACTGAGCTTCCAGGGAAGCCCTAGGGCTGAGACTAGGGCCCAGTGTTCTGTCTCCCACACCTGACACTCATTCCAAGGTCCAGAGAGCTGTGTTTATCCCAGGAGCTGAATGCCTCTCTTCTCTGGGCCCCAGTTTCCTTAGCTGCCAAAAGGGTGTGAAAGAGAAGAAGAGAGAACTCAGGAAGCTCTAAGACCCCTCTCCCCACTCAAAAATGGGAGGGCCCACTTGGGCTGGGCAGTTGTAACAAGTCATCCTTCTGGGCCCCTCTGAGTCCTCATCTACAAAAGCCGCACCCTTGCTTCCCCTGGGAAGAGACTGGGGTGGCAGACTTGGGAACAGGTTCAAGGCCAGATCAGATCAGTTGCTCAGTCGTGTCCAACTCTTTGCAACCCCATGAACCGCAGCACGCCAGGCCTCCCTGTCCATCACCAACTCCCAGAGTTCACTCAGACTCACATCCATCGAGTTAGTGATGCCATCCAGTCGTCTCATCCTCTGTCGTCCCCTTCTCCTCCTGCCCCCAATCCCTCCCAGCATCAGAGTCTTTTCCAATGAATCAACTCTTCACATGAGGTGGCCAAAGTACTGGAGTTTCAGCTTTAGCATTATTCCTTCCAAAGAAATCCCAGGGCTGATCTCCTTCAGAATGGACTGGTTGGATCTCCTTGCAGTCCAAGGGACTCTCAAAAGTCTTCTCCAACACCACAGTTCAAAAGCATCAATTCTTCGGCGCTCAGCCTTCTTCACAGTCCAACTCTCACATCCATACATGACCACAGGGAAAACCATAGCCTTGACTAGACAGACCTTTGTTGACAAAGTAACGTCTCTGCTTTTGAATATGCTATCTAGGTTGGTCATAACTTGCCTTCCAAGGAGTAAGCGTCTTTTAATTTCATGGCTGCAGTCACCATCTGTAGTGATTTTGGAGCCCAGAAAAATAAAGTCTGACACTGTTTCCACTGTTTCCCCATCTATTTCCCATGAAGTGATGGGACCGGATGCCATGATCTTCGTTTTCTGAATGTTGAGCTTTAAGCCAACTTTTTCACTCTCTACTTTCACTTTCATCAAGAGGCTTTTTAGTTCCTCTTCACTTTTACCGCCATAAGGGTGGTGTCATCTGCATATCTGAGGTTATTGATATTTCTCCCGGCAATCTTTACACCAGCTTGTGCTTCCTCCAGTCCAGCGTTTCTCATGATGTACTCTGCATATAAGTTAAATAAACAGGGTGACAATATACAGCCTTGACAAACTCCTTTTTCTGTTTGGAACCAGTCTGTTGTTCCATGTCCAGTTCTAACTGTTTCTTCCTGACCTGCATACAAATTTCTCAAGAGGCAGATCAGGTGGTCTGGTATTCCCATCTCTTTCAGAATTTTCCACAGTTTATTGTGATCCACACAAAGGCTTTGGCATAGTCAAAAAGCAGAAATAGATGCTTTTCTGGAAGTCTCTTGCTTTTTCAATGATCCAGCGGATGTTGGCAATTTGATCTCTGGTTCCTCTGCCTTTTCTAAAACCAGCTTGAACATCAGGAAGTTCACAGTTCACATATTGCTGAAGCCTGGCTTGGAGAATTTTGAGCATTACTTTACTAGCGTGTGAGATGAGTGCAATTGTGTGGTAGTTTGAGCATTCTTTGGCATTGCCTTTCTTTGGGATTGGAATGAAAACTGACCTTTTCAGTCCTGTGGCCACTGCTGAGTTTTCCAAATTTGCTGGCATATTGAGTGCAGCACTTTCACAGGATCACCTTTCAGGATTTGGAATAGCTCAACTGGAATTCCATCACCTCCACTAGCTTTGTTCGTGGTGATGCTTTCTAAGGCCCACTTGACTTCACATTCCAGGATGTCTGGCTCTAGGTCAGTGATCACACCATCGTGATTATCCGGGTCGTGAAGATCGTTTTTGTACAGTTCTTCTGTGTATTCTTGCCATCTCTTCTTAATATCTTCTGCTTCTGTTAGGTCCATACCATTTCTGTCCTTTATCGAGCCCATCTTTGCATAAAATATTCCTTTGGTATCTCTGATTTTCTTGAAGAGATCCCTAGTCTTTCCCATTCTGTTGTTTTCCTCTATTTCTTTGCATTGATCGCTGAAGAAGGCTTTCTTATCTCTTCTTGCTATTCTTTGGAACTCTGCATTCAGATGCTTATATCTTTCCTTTTCTCCTTTGCTTTTCGCTTCTCTTCTTTTCACAGCTATTTGTAAGGCCTCCCTGGACAGCCATTTTGCTTTTTTGTATTTCTTTTCCATGGGAATGGTCTTGATTCGTGTCTCCTGTACAATGTCACGAACCTCATTCCATAGTTCATCAGGCACTCTATCTATCAGATCTAGGCCCTTAAATCTATTTCTCACTTCCACTGTATAATCATAAGGGATTTGATTTAGGTCATACCTGAATGGTCTAGTGGTTTTCCCTACTTTCTTCAATTTCAGTCTGAATTTGGCAATAAGGAGTTCATGGTCTGAGCCACAGTCAGCTCCTGGTCTTGTTTTTGCTGACTGTATAGAGCTTCTCCATCTTTGGCTGCAAAGAATATAATCAATCTGATTTTGATGCTGACCATCTATAGAGTCTTCTCTTGTGTTGTTGGAAGAGGGTGTTTGTTATGACCAGTGCATTTTCTTGGCAAAACTCTATTAGTCTTTGCCCTGCTTCATTCCGTATTCCAAGGCCAAATTTGCCTGTTACTCCAGGTGTTTCTTGACCTCAAGGGCAGAAGACCTCCATAGACTCTACAAGGCTGTAGACCAGGGAAGCCCTAGGGCTGAGACTAGGGCCCAGTGCTCTGGGCCTTGGGTTCCTATCTGTGATCTGAGGACTGGAATGGGTTATTTCTGAGAACTTAACCCCTCCAGTCTGTCTTCCCATCAAGATGGCTGTCAAAGCTTGTCCAGGGGGTGCCAAAAAGGGGCGAGAGCCTGCTGTGAGCCAGGCATTCAAGGCCCCTGATTTGGCCCTACCACCAGCTGGCCCTGCAGCCTCCCTTTTCCAGGGCCAGGGCCCCTCTTCAGGCCCTGTTGTCTCATATTCAATCCGTCCTCCAGCCAGCAGCATAAAGAACCTCCTAAATCTCAAATCTGATCACACCTCTGCTCTGTTTTACAAGCCATCTAGGGCTTCTTGGTTGGAGCCCATGAGGCAGAGGCCAAATCTGTGGCCTGGCAATTGTGTGTTTTTGGTCCCTATTGGGACCTAGCTCTGATGACCTCTCAGCCTCACCTCCTGCAAACACAAACACTTGTGGATACCTGTGCCTTTATATCGCCAGCAGGTCTCTCGGTGGGGAACACCCTCCCCTTCCTTGTCCATAGTCCACTAAAGAATCACCTCCTCCAGGGAGCCTTCCTTGATAACCCAGGCAGGGATGGGGCCTCCTCTGTCTTCCTAGAGACCCCATCCGTCTTTCCATCAGCTGAGGCTTTTCAAGGACAAAAACCAAAGCCCAGTGAAATTCCTGCATATTGTAAGGCTCCCTGCAAATGCACGGCAAATAAATGAGTGAATAAGTGAATGAGTGGGTAGATAAGTAAAGATTGCAAGTGAGGCCATTTCTAAGCTGGCCTGTGATGAAATTATGAGTAAGAAGCACCAGTGAGTGAATACCTGCTTGCACCAGATTCTGGGCTAAGTGTTCTAGATTCATTACTACATTTGAGCCCCAGCAGTGCTGTGAGATGGGCACTGTTATCTCTATTTTATCATTAAGGACACTGGAGCTCAGAGAGGTAAAGTCACTGTTAATAAGTTGCAGAGCCAGGATGGAAACCAGGTCTGCCAGGTACCAAGATCTGCAGAGGGAGCTGTGATGGCTGGCAGAGGGTTGGAGATGCCAGGAATGGACATTTAACTCTAACTAACCTGGACCCCACCCAGGGGTCAGGGTAGGTTTGGCGAAGTATATGGGAGTGATAGGGAGAATCAGAATAACTGGGCTTGAATAGTTCTGGGTTTTCCAGGGAGCTCTGAGAAAAGACCCATTTGGGATTGGATCCTCGTGTTTTGTATGATCAGGGTGATACTGGGGACAGCCGAGTGAGCTTTGTGTCCCCACCCTCACCTGCTCTGTGATCAACAGCCCATCCTAGTCTGTGATACAGACAACTGATGTTTTCTCAAACAAGTATCAAGAGTTATGTAAAGGTATCAATCCTCTCACCTACCTCCTCCAGAATTCCCCAGTTCCCACCTAAACAGACGTTCTGGTCGTACCATGCCTATCCAGAGCCCCACCCCAAATTCCCAGCAGAGTCCAGGCTTTTTCCTGGAAGCCACCGATGAGGCTCCCCTCCCCCCAGCCCTGCACCAGCCTCAGCAGGAGTGACATCAAACGGAAGTCACCTCATAGTGGCCTGTTTTTTCTGAAAGCCTGTGGCATCAAGGTCACTTCTGAGATTGAGATTTCCTTGTGATGGAACTCAGATAGTCACTGGTTCCAAGACCCCATCTCACCTTGAAAGACAGGGTGCCTACTGCTCTCCCCTGAGCTGGGCCCAAAGACTCCCTGCTTTACCGTGCCCAGGGCTCAACTGTATGGGTGTGAGAAATGGGGGCAGAGGGGGCAGAAGTAGAAGCAGGGCAGCAAGGACTCTTCCAGAAGCTTGATTGTGAAGGAGGAAGAAGCACAGCTGGAGAGGCACAGGTCAAGGAAGAGATGTTGCTAAGAGGAGAGCTGAGGATGGGGAGTGTTGTGGGCTGAGGGAAGGAGCTGGCAGGGGTGCAGAAATGCGGTGGGTGGGGGGCAGCCTTGTATTTATTTCTGTGACCCAGGGAGTTGAAGGAGGAGCCTCTGAAAGGCGTTCCTTTGCTCTGAAGGATGAGTTGCAGGCTGTTGGGGTTGAGAGAAGGCCCAACAAGAAAGATGGGGTGAAGTCTTGGATGAGAAGGGAGAGAGGCTGCTCTGGGACAGGCAGAAGTTTGGGAGCCCAGCCAAGCTGGGTGGCTATCCGTTCCTGGGTCTCAGGGCCCTGGGCTGAGTTACATCCTTCATCCACATTTGGCTTGGCAATGCGGGGCTGAGCAGGCTGCTGGTGCCATGGATGAGGGATACAAATGGAGGAGCTGTGATCTCAGGAGTCTGGTGTCCTGCAGTGAAGGGCCAGGCTGGCAGAGGAAGGGAGAGGGGCCAAGAAGATGCTGGCCCAGTGCCGGAGGCCTCCAATTCAGAAGCCCTGGTGCAAAGGGAGTGATGGTGTGTCGGCTGGAGGCTCCTGGGGGAGAGTGGGGTAGAGCTGGGCCAGTGTAGGGGGTGGAGGAGATGGAGACCTTGGACAGGCCAGGAGGAATAAGCAGGCAGCCCAGGCCCAGCCAGCCATGTCCTGTTCACCCTTCTCAGCTGGAATTGCATACAGCCTGAATCTCAACGCACACTGCCAGTTAGGGGCACCTTCACGGGTCTTTATCAGCCCCCAATCCCCAACATACACACACTGCCAAGTACCTAAACAGATGTTCTGGTCGTACCATGCCTATCCAGAGCCCCACCCCAAATTCCCAGCAGAGTCCAGGCTTTTTCCTGGAAGCCACAGATGAGGCTCCCCTCCCCCCAGCCCTGCACCAGCCTCAGCAGGAGTGCTATATCGCAACTGCAGCTTGCGATATAAACACAGTCTTGAGTCAAGCTCCCTATGAGCCATCAGATTTCTGTTCCTATGTCTACTCTGTTCTCAAACTAGCCCTAGAAATTCATCCATCCATCCATCCAGTCAACAAATATTTGTTGAATACCTACTATATGTCAGGCACCACCCTAAGCACTGGGGATGCAAGAGTGAATAAAACATGAAAATCCCTGCCCTGATGAAGTTTATGTTCTGATGGGAGGAGATAGACAATAAGCCAACACATAAAATAATACATTTAAAGATAGTATGTGCTCCCCTTTCCAATAAACCATTGATGTCTCAAAAAAAAAAAAATAGATGATACACGCTAAGGAGGAAAATACAGCAGGAGAGGAGGTGAGTGTGTGCTGGTGGGAGGTTTAGTTTTCACTGGAGTGGAGGGACAGGGCCTCACCAGGAAGATGTCATTTGAGTGACCACCTGAAGGAAGTAAGGTCTGTCCCTATGTTTTTCATACATACTCCACACACAAAAACATACTCCACAGCAAGACCCCTGTGGCACCCAGTGCCCCTCCACTTAACACCCTGAGCCTGGCAGGTGCCTGACTTTGCTCTCTTCCTCACAGGCCACCTCTCAGATGCCCACAATGGACTGTTCCTCCCATACTGGGTTGGCAACAGATGGGACCCCAGTCCCACATATGAAGGTGAGGGAAGAGGCCATACCCCCCTCACAGTCCCCAGGCAGGGAGTGAGACACGATGGAGGCAAAGGGCTTTGTCCTCAGGTTTGGAAATGGTTATGGCCTCCTGACCTCTTGCCTGGTTTCTGGGCTGCACTACTAAGTTCCCTGGGCCTGGACATGAACCCTGGACTTGCTGGTGGGAATGAAGACAAGCTGATGAATAGACCTGGGAAAGTCTCTGCAGGGTGTCCTGAGGGATTGGGGGCAGCCAGCTTCAAGGCCCCAGAGGCAGGTTAGACTGGGGAACGGAAGCAGTGATGGGGGCAGCACTCAGGCTTGGTATGACAAAGCATATGTCTCAGTGAATTCTCTCAAAGTGAAATGCAGTGACCTGGGAGAACAGGGGGCTTCCTGGTAGCTCAGCTGGTAAAGAATGAGCTCCCTGTCATGGGGAGTATGTGAGCAGGGGCCAGACAAGCCTGTCAAAGAGGCTTCAGGGAGCCCCTTCTCTGATGGGTGGAGGAGAGCTCTGTGTCAGATGCTCTTAAGGCCTCTCTGGCCTAGTGATCCAGAACTCAGAGACTTATCATTGACCCCTGAGCTCTGGGGTCCAGTTGGGTCTTTTGTCTCTGCCAGGTGGGCTCAGGTGCTAGAGATGGTCAGAGTAGGGCCAGGCCAGAGGGCTGCCTTTTATGGGTAGTGAGGGGTTCCTCTGAAGTTTTCTCTGCACCCAAACCTTGCCTGTGACAGTTGGAGACATAGTTCCCTACCTTTAGGGCCTCAGTGTCTGTCTGTGAAAAGGACAGGACCATAACCTGCACATTCAGGCAATGTGGGTGGTCTGCCTTTCCTGAGGGTCAGCGCCTGGGGGATGCAGGTAGGCTCAGAGGTGCTACTCCTGTGGCCATGACCTTAATTCCCCCTGACAAGTCTTCTATGTCATCAGCCAAGATAAAGATTTGATTTTATTGTTTTGTTTTATTTTATTTTGCCAGGCAGCACCAAGGACAGAGCCCTGAGGCTCATCTTTACAGACTGGTCCACTCATCTGACATTTGCCAGTGCCTCTTGGGAGCTGGAGCCTGTGCTAGACTCTGGGGCCACAAAGGGAAAGCAGACCTTGTCCCCAGTCCCTAACGAAGCTAGGAAAATGAGGGTGTCTGGCTAACATTGTCCCTTGAGTTGTTCTTTTCTGCCCTGACTTCCTGGTCTCCATTCCTTTGTCCTGTCTCAGGCCACTGAGTTCCCGAGAGACAGGATGGAGTTGTGGATTTACTGTATACTTTGAGAAAATTCCTGATCTCTCTGGCTTCAGTTTTCCTGTAGGGAAAATGTCACCTCTCTTCCTGAGCATAGACTTTATCATTATTCAGATCTGTGTACAACCCCTGGCTCACCTCTGACTCACCATGTCACCTTGGGCAAGTCACCAGTCTTCTCAAAGCCCATTTCCTTGTCTTGTAAAATGTGGATAAACAGCTCACCACACAGGGCTGTCGTAAGAGTGAAAGAGATCCTGCCACAAAAGCACTTAGCTGTGTGGCTGGCACCTTCTGGGTAGCCAAGAAGCTATAGCAGTAAAGTTGTTTGGGAAAATGAGCCTTGGGGAGGTGAAGTGACCTGCCCAGGATCACACAGCAACTGAGTGATGAGTCTAAGATGAGACCCTGGATTTCTGCCTTTCTAGTTTCCTTCTCAGGAGATATTGAGATGACTGGTCACTCCAGAAGCTAATGGAAGAGGGGCTCTCCTCATGGAAAATGAATGGTGGCAGGGAGCTCCTGGCTGCCCTCATGGAATCCAGGCGGGACCTGACAGTCCCTCAGTCGCTGCCTGCCCCTCTGCTGGTATCCTTCAGGCTCATGGCCAGTTCCAGCCTCCACTGCAGGGATATTAGGATTCTAAGGCCAAAGCTATAAAGATGGGCTGTTGGGGGCAGCCCATGGGGAGGGGAGGCAGCAGGGTGCAGGACTGTAGACTGTAGGCAGGACTCCTGATTTTAAGTGACAATCCTAGGTTAAACAGACTGAAGCATAAGGGGAACATATTAGCTCATGCCTTCGAAAAGTCAAGTGCAAGGAAAAGCTCCAGGCATAGCTGGAATCAGGTGCTTGAAGGTGTTCTCAGGAACGCCTCTGTGTGTTCCCACCTCTCAACTCTGCCATCCCTTGGCTTTATTTTGGACAGTCTCCTCCCTAGTGGTAGTATCTTCAGTTTGTAGGATAGTGCCAGGCACACAGTTAACCTGGCTCCAGCAGCTCCAGGCTCACTTCCTACTAGCTTTGCAAACCCACTGGGAGACCTCACTCCTTTCCAGTGTTCTAGCAAACACTCCAGAACTGGAGGCACCCAGTGAAGGTTGCCCATCCACCCCTGAGCTAGTTACAGGGCCTGAGGAGCCCACTCTTGTCTCATTGGCAGACCTAAGTCACAGGCCTTTCACTCCCAGATCCTCAAGGCTCCAGGGAAAGAAGGAGGGAAGGCTGTCATCATGAGAGGGGTCTGGGAATTAGGTGGGAGAAACTACAGAGGAGCAGAACCATGATGGCCTGCAAGACAAGCCAGACAGCTGGACCCAGGCCATTTCTTCCCCAGTGGACTAGAGCCTGGTGATCTGGGAGGATAAGTGGGTTTTGAAGGTACTAGTGGGGGCTGTCAGCCATGTGCACCTTTGCAGCTAAACAGCAGGGTCCTTCATGAAGGGAGATCCAAGTGGCGCACCTCCATGGGGAGATTTTAAAAGTGGGACAGCCTGGGGGGGTCCAGGCAAGAATAAAAGACACTCTCACACTGGCTCTAGGGAAGAGGGCTTACTGAAAGGTCCTGGAATCTCCCAGAACCCTGGTCGGGAGGTGCTGCAGCCCCCATGGGCATGGACTTGGAAAGTCAGCTGTTATGGACTCTCCTTCTTCTGGCAGGGGTTGTCTGTTGCAGCTGGCTCTCTGGGCTGTGCTCTGTGGCATAGTTCCTCACCCCAAGACTGCCTGTGACTTCTCAGCTCTGTGCCCACCAGGTCACCATGATCTCAGACCTCCTCATACACACACGTGCCTAAGGGAGAACCTCTTGCTAACTTTGCCAGGCCTCAGCTTCCTCATCTGCAAAGTGGGGTTGGTAACTGTGAAGAGTAAATGAGATAATGGCATGTGAAGTACTGGTAACTCTGAAGAGTAAATAAGAGAATGGCTTGTGAAGTATTGTTGCACAATAAGAACATCTGTCCAGACTGTGGTGGGGATTACATGAGCTCACAGATGGGCAGCTGGGGCCTGTGCATAGTCAAGCTGCAGGAGAGCCAAGTTTCTTCTTTACTCAACCTGTAGAGGCCAGAGAAAGACTAGAAGCAGCAGCTTCAACTCCCCAATTCCCCAAAGCTGTGGCTTCCCCTTTCTTACATTCAAAATGACTATTTCAGTTCCAGCTTTAATCTCTGTTTAGCAGGAGGCGAGAACGGGAAGTGGGAAAAGAAAAATCAAGTTCCCTTCCCTCTGTGTGCCATCCTCCTGACAAGTTTTGCCTGCTTTTAAAGACAGCTTGATCCCACAGGTGAGACCAAAACCCCTCCAGGAGGGGTTGGCTGTGCCCCGGCCCACTGTTCTTTCAGTGCCAGGGAGGAACGGACTTCAGGAACGTAGCCATTTATTTAGTG
>NW_011494856.1:1892172-1906139 GCF_000754665.1 Bison bison bison
TGGGTGGGACAGGCAGAAAAGGGGGGTTTCCAGGCCTTGTTTCCCAGAAGGCAGGCAGGCCAAGGTTAGGAGGCCTCTTCCCTTGTCCAGCCTGGTCTGAGCTGGCTCCTGGCCGTCTGGCAGGTGGTGACTCAGGCTTCCAGCTCTTGCCTCTGGCCAGCAGGCCGCCTCATCCTTTCCCGATAAGAGGGCCTTGGGGCGAGGTTTGCAATGGGATGAGACTACAGAGTCATCAAAAAGGGTATCTTGAGACCCCAGGATTCAAGGGGCCCAAGGAGCTTCAACCCACCAGTTTTTTTCTTATGTCTAAACTGGATTGCTTCTGCTACAGGCAGAGACCAACCCCAGGTATTGTCGTTTGAACTGAAAGTAGGAAAGGGCAGAGATAGTCCCCTCCGAGGGGTGAGGGACTTCAGTGTTTCCACCAATAGCGTACATGGAGTGGAGCTGGGCGGTGAATGCTTGGTGTCTGGGAGACACTCCCTGGGCCTCTTCCTCAGCTGGAGGGCTCAGCCCTGGCTCTGGGCCCTGCCAGTGTCCCCATTGTCTCCTGAGAGTCACCTCACCCAGGTGGGGGATCTGAGAACAAGGCTGGAGCTTGTCCGGGCATGAGTGGGAGAAGGGCTGGGACATGGGTCAGGAGGAATTGAAGTTGGGAACCCAGTCCTGAGGTTGCTCAGCTCCAGCCCCAGGGGCCAGGCTCCCGCAGTGTGGAGACCTGCCTCCAGACCTCGTCTTAGGGCAGCTGTCCGAAGGCGGCAGGTTGACTAGCCTGGGTAGTCTCCTGGCGCCATCTACTGGCGCCATCTCCTGGCCAGAGGCCCTCAGTGCTGGGAAGACTGAGGGAATTCTCTGGCGGGACCATCTAAGCCAGGGCTTTGGGCGAACAATGGAAAAGGTGGCTGTATAGTGAGAAAGACCTTGTTGAAATGCCACCAGTCTGGGACTAGCCTTCCTGAGTCTTAGTTCCTTAATTGGTAAAATGGAGAGAATAATTTCCATCACTACCTGCCCAGAATGGCAGATAGAACATCCAGCACACGGTGGGCAGTGAAGAAATGAAAGATACCTGGTGCCGATGACCCAGATATCCTTGGAGACTGGGGTGCTCTAAGGGAGCCCAGAGCTGGGCTTGGAATGGATTCATTCCATTAACAAACGTTTATTAAGTACTTGTTGTGTGCTAGGGCCGCTCACATACAGAGTTTCATTTAATTCTTACAACAGCTTGTGTGGTAGGTCCAATGAACACTCCCATTTTACAGATGAGAAAACTATAAGGAAGGATAAATGGGATGATTCAGAGACAGTGAGTGAAAGTGTCCCAGGCAGAGGAAGCAGCATGCAATGGGCCTAGGGGCTGGAAAGCCTGGTGGGGAAAGCCCTGGTGGTGGCACCTGGGCTCTGCTTGAGGTTTTGTGACAGGCCACCCTTCCTCATGCTTCCCAACTGGTCCCCTCTTCACACAACTTATCCCGTGCTCTGGTTGCAATATTTTTTCTTCATTTCTCACATCCTGCCTGGGTTACCCTCTTCATTCTGTGTGTCCAGGTCGTCTCCACCCTTTAAAGCCCAGCAGCAGACATGCCTTCTCCAGAAGCCCTTCCAGGTGGACCCATGACCCCTAAGACCTGAACTCTCCCTCCTAGGCCCACCCAGAGGGCAGGAACTGAGACCCAAGCCCTATCCTGGGGCTGACACCTTCAGAAGTCCTTGGAGCTGCTCCCATTCTTGGGACAGACACCCTGGTCTGGGCTGGGGGTGACTGCGGGAGGTCGTCCTGGGAATCCAGCAGTGCTAGACTGAAGGCCAGGCATCGTTACCCTCCTGAGCTCCAGCACAGCACAGATCAGACCAGGACATCCACCCGCTCAGCTGGCACAAGCGACCTCCTAGCACAAGCTTGAATAAGCTTGTGCACAACTGACCAAGTGTTTTGTTTTTAAATATCTATTTATTTATTTGGTTGCACTGAGCTTAGTTGCGGCACGCAGGATCTCCACTGCAGCATGCAGGATCTTTGGCTATGGCACGGGGCTCTCTAGAGCACGCAGGCTCAGTGCTTGCTACGCTCCGGCTTAGCTGCCCCATGGCATGTGGAATCTTAGCTCCCCAATCAGGGGGTTGAACCCACATCCCCTGTGGATTGGAAGGCAGATTCTCAACCAGTGGACCACCAGGGAGGTCCCTGAGCAAGTGTTTATTGGCAGTTCAAACCTGAATTTTCTCAGTTTGGTCTAAACTTTTGGCCCTGCCAGAGTCACACAGTGAGTAGGCACCAAGATAGAATGAGAACCTGGACCTCAAACTCCTGAGCAGGGATCGTCCTCTGCACCATTCTGTCCCTGCTTCCCTATTTGCCTCCTCTGCTCCAAATGAAAGCCTGTCTCCTCCAGGTCACCCCCTGAGTACTGTCTCCACCACCAGAGCTGGCCCCCTCGGGACATCAAGGAGCCATAGCTCCTCCTCTGATTGTCCTAATAGCTGGTTCGGTGGTGAGGAGCAGCCAGGGGAGGGCTGGCACAGGCAGGGAGAATGCACCCAGATAAGTTCTTGGGGCATCAACTCTACCCCCACAACCTATACCCCTCAATCCCAGGGAGCTCTGGGCCTATAGTGTTAAAGGGACTAGTGACTGCTACATGGGGGAATGTGGGAGGATCTGATGGCATATAGTTGCTTAATGCATGCTTGTGAAGAGAGGGAAAGAGGAAGGGAGAAGGTGACTGAGTAAGTGAGTGCCTAGGTGGATTATCAGGAGTGAGCTATTGAATGAATGAAGAAAGGGGGGATAAGATTGGGATTGAGCCTATACACTATTGATACTATGTCTAAAATCGGTAACTGATGAGAACATACTGTGTAGCACAGGGAACTCTACCTAACACATTGTGATTACCTAAATGGATGCGAGTCCAAAAGGGAGGAGATACACGTATACATATGGCTGATTCGTTTTGCTGTACTGTGGAAACTAACACAACATTGCAAAGCAACTGTACTCTAATAAAAATTAATTTAAAAATCTAAAAATATCACCACCCCCCCCCACCAAAAAAAAAAAAAAGAATGGAGGGATGGGTGGAGGAGTGACCCAAAAGATGAGTCTGGGTATTACAGCTGAAGTGTTAGTCGCTCAGTTGTGTCCAGCTCTTTGCAACCCCATGGACTATAGCCTGCCAGGCTCCTCTGTCCATGGAGTTCTCCAGGTAAGAATACCGGAGTGGGTTGCCATGCCCTCCTCCAGGGGGATCTTCCTGACCCAGGGGTTGAATCTGGGTCTCCTGCTTTGCAGGCAGACTTTATCTTCTGGGCCAGCACGAAAACCCCTCTTTAGGGGTTAAAGAGGGCCCGAAAGTTCTGTAATCACCAAACTACTTATCTGATAGATGAGAAGACTGAGAGAGGGCCGAGGAGAAAGGAAGCTGCCAGATCTGTGGGGCTGGCCTTCCACCAGCAGTCTCTGTCCTCTCCCCCTCTCTCTGCATCCTCATCACCCAGTTTCTTCTGCTGGGGTGAGGAGGGTTCCGGGAAACAGAGCTTTTCTCCGCCTCCCTGCTCCTTAGATTCAGTTTCCATCAGGCTTTGGTGTGGAGGGTGGCGGGGAGGGGGCAGCCCCCGCAGGGACTATTTCAGTCAGAGACAGACGTGGCAGGAAACAGAGGAAGCTGCCCTTTCGGAGGTGTTACAGCCCAGGCCAAGAGCAGAAGAGTGGAGAGCTTCGTGTCTGGCCTCCCCTTGAGCCAACATACTTGGGGCTACTAAGGCGTGTGTTTCGGGGACAGGAGGCTGTATGTGAGTATTGGCGCTTCTTGGGGGCCGTGGGCCAGGGCAGAGAAGGGGGCAGGCAGGCAGGCTGGGTCCAGCACTGACCTCAAGAAGATCCAAGATTTGGGCAGGGTGGGTGGGCAGAGAGGAAGGGACTCCACCCACCTGGGGGATCAGAAAAAGGAAGAAGTAAGCTTAAATCTGAAGCTTGATGGACACTGGGTTTTGACAAACAGAGATGGGTTAAATGGCATTTTGTGTGGAGGGCACAGCAAAGATGGGGAGGCTGAAGAGGAAGTCTGGATCTGTGGCTGTGGATGGCTGTGTGGCGGTCTTGGGCTCTTGATAACTGTGTGGCAGGAGAGGAAGCAGCAGAGTGAAGCATTTCATCTGGGTGCAGAGCTGAGGTCCTGGTGAAGCTGGAGGGCTCAGCAGGAGCCTAAATGTCAGGACAAGAGCATGAGTTTTTCTCCAAAGGGCCAAGGGATCCAGAGAAGGCGAGCACCTATTATAAAGCACCACGCACCACACCCCACACACATACCCACATGCACACACGCTGCAAACAGAGCGGCTGGAGCCCAGGAAGAGGCTGGGGTGTGGGCTGGTCCAGGGCACAGGACCCAAGAGTGAGTGACAGATGTGAGGGCCCAAAAGAGCCTACGTCAGCCGCGGCCTAGAGGCAGGGACCACACAAGCCCTCCCTGGGGACCAGCTTTTGCCGGGAAGTGGAAGAACTGCTCCCCCCGCCCAGGTCCTCAGAGGCCTAGCAGATAAGGAAGCCAGGGTGACAGTCTGGCCCATCTTTCCTGGATCTCCTCGAGCAGCCCCTGCCTCCTTCCAAGAGGACCAGTCTTGCCAGGGAGTGGGAGGCAGAAAACACCCAGAGCAGGAGTGGGATGAACCGGGAGATTGGGACCGACACTACTATGTATAAAATAGATAACTAATGAGAACCTACTGTATGACACAGGGAACTCTACTCAGTGCTCTGTGGTGACCTAGATGGGAAGGAAATCCGGAAAAGAGTAGACTTATGTTTACATATGACTGATTCACTTTGCTGTACAGCAAGAAACTAACCCACCATTGTAAAAATTAATTAAAGAGGGAAAAAAAAACACGCCTGGAAACTCCAGTCACCTGAGTCAGAAGGCTGTCTCTCAGGGTGGTGTCTGAGGGCAACAGACCTCCCCAAAGAGAGCTCAGGGGCGCAGCACAGTTCCTTCTTCCCAGTTCCTCCTCCTCACCACGACCTTCTGCCGGCCTCTCGGACTCTGCCTGCTCCCACTTCCTCCCCACCTGGGGTGACCCCGGGGGCCTCTCACCCCTCTCCACCCATGCAAATCTTCTTCAACCACCAGGGACTTGCTCCACCCTTCATCCTTCTCTGGAAATGTCCTCTATCCTATGTCTCACACTGGTCTCCCCCTTCAGATTGATATGTGAATATGAATACGTATATGTGTATGCATGTATCTGTTTCTGTATCCACCTATCTACATTATACGCTGTGCCCCATGCAGTAAGCAAGTAGTGAGTACCCATTAAATGTCTGGCATGTGAAAACATGAATACTGGAGTGGATAGCCTTTCCCTTCTCCAGGGGATCTTCCCAACCCAGGGATCAAACCCAGGTCTCCTGCATTGCAGGCGGATTCTTTACCAGCTGAGCCACAAGGAAAGCCCCACGTGAAAACAGGAGAATGAGAGAATGGCCGGAACAAATGAATGAAGAGATGAATGAATGAACTTTCTCTTGCCTGAACTAATCTTGACTTCTTGGCAACAGTGGGGGGACCACTGTACTTCCTCCTCTGGCCTCCGCCTTGTGCTTAACTGGTTAGCTGGGTGCCCCACACTCCCAGCACATGGACTGTAGCCCCAGGAAGAATGTTTGATAATTAAAGGTGATGTGGGATACAGACTAGAGAATCCAAGCATCATCATTTTTCAGTTACCCAAAATCTGGGTAACTTTGATTTCATGGAAATCAAATTTTAAGTTGGGATAAATTAGTTTGGGGAGTTACATTTTACTGTAATATAACTTTTAAAAATCTTATAACTTTATTAGGTATATTCACATTAAGAGTAGCTCACACTTGCTTGTGCCAAGCACTGATCCTCATGACAAGCCTATGAGGCGGGTCCTGTATTATCTCTTTTTATAGATAGGGAAGCCAAGCACAGGGGTTCACTAATGGGCCTCAGGCCACACAGCTCATATGTGGCAGAGCTGGTATTTGAACCTGGACGTCTGGACCGGAGCCCACATGCTTGGCTTCAACCCTCTATTGCTCCTGAGTGTATTGGCAGGACTTCATGTTTTTTCTGGGCCTCAGTTTCTCTCATCTGTAAAATAAGAAGAGGGGATGATTTGAGTCACTATCCCAAAGGTTTTCCTTTATAGGACCATTGGATTAAAGTTGTGAATTCTCTCTGGACGTCAATAAATATGGAAATGCCATTGGGGAGGTAAGTATCAACAAGTCAGACTGATCCCAAAAGGGGACCTCTTAAAACATTTGTGCAGCTGGCTGCCCCAAAACTCAGCCTGAAGGGACGAGTGGAAGGACAAGGTGTAGAATACAAAAGCATGGCATGGCATTTACTAAGCATACCGTGTATCAGGTCTATAACAGTTTTACTGACAAGCACACAGGCCCAGCTAAGGCAAGCAACATTCCCTAGGTAGAACAGCATAGAAGTAGAGGAGCCAGGATTTGAACCAGGCCTGCCTAGCTCTGAAGCTAGATTTATAAGCTTTCAACTCCAGGTCCATGGGTCACGCTAAGTTGCCTCCTCTTAGACAGGCAGTTGGGTTCTGGCTCTGACTCTCCTAACTCTCTGAGATTGAGCAGCCAGTGCCCCTAACTGTGCCTGGATTTTCCTCTCTGTAAAGTAGCTGTAGACTTCATAGGTCCCCCAGCCACTTGCCTTTGTGGGGAAACTCTTTTCTCTGTGGCCACCAGAGGGCACTGTGGCCTCAATGGCTTCATCAGACCCGCCTTTGTAGCCTCAAGTCCAGTAGAAGGACATAGGGAACTCTTAAATCACCTCCTTTATAACTGAGCACGCATACACACAGATCACCACCTTCCCCCCATTTTACAGATAAGTAGACTGCAACCAAAAGAAGGACCATGGATTTGGAAGATGGAGTCCAGGCTGAGAAGGTGAGCACAGCCCTTAGCCCAGAAGTGTGACATTCTGCTAATATTGATTAATTAATTAACAGGGTCTTCCCTGCCCCAGTCCCCAGTTTGGGCTCTCAGACACAGACCTGGCACTTCTCCTTAAGAGCTTTTCAGTCTGTGGGAAAGAGATAGACAGGCAGGCCCACCATGACTACTATTCCCAAACTCCAGGGAGCCCAGGGAAGCCCTGACTAGCATGATTTAGCACCTCTGACTATATGACATCCTGAGAGATGGGTGCATCATCCCCCCATTTTCAGATGGGAAAACTGAGACTCAGGTAAGGTATTAATATACCATGTCACTCGACCAAAGTCATATCACTAGTAAGTAGCAGAAAGTGAAAAATGAAAGTGTTAGTCACTCAGTCGTGTCTGACCCTTTGCAACCCCATGGACTATAGCCTGCCAGGCCCCTCTGTCCATGGGATTCTTCAGGCAAGAATGGAGTGGGTAGCCATTCCCTTCTCCTGGGGATCTTCCCCACCCAAGGATTGAACCTGAGTCTCCTGAACTGCAAGCAGATTCTTCCCTGTCTGAACCACCAGGGAAGCCCAGTTGGGATTCAAACCAAAGTCTGTCTCTCTCCTCTTACAGAGGAGCCATTTGACTAGCATTTTGAAGGATGAATAGACATTCATCAGGAAGGTTGGTGGGAAATGAATATTATGGAAAGAAAATGAATTGGATTTCTCTCAAGTTTGAGCTTTATTGTATTCCGGATTTTGTGAAAGTAAGGGCTGTGAGGGGGTTTGGTGGGGTGGTGAGTATCGGAGATGGTCCAGGTGGGAAAATCAAGGCCCAGAGAGGGACAGGGGCCTACTGGGTGGTCCACGAGTGTGGTCACTGATGGATCGTGTGTTGCTTCCCCAGCCTCTCTGGATGTAGGAAGCCCAGGTGAACAGGCATGGCATGGGACAATGGCACAGGCCAGGCCCTGGACGCGCCGCCCACCAACTGTGTCTACCGAGAGAACTTCAAGCACCTGCTGCTGCCGCCTGTTTACTCGGCGGTGCTGGCAGTGGGCCTGCCCCTGAACGCCTGTGTCATCGCCCAGATCTGCACGTCCCGCCGGGCCCTGACCCGCACAGCTGTGTACACCCTGAACCTGGCCCTGGCTGACCTGCTGTATGCCTGCTCCCTGCCCCTGCTCATCTACAACTATGCCCAAGGTGACCACTGGCCCTTCGGAGACCTCACCTGCCGCCTGGTCCGCTTCCTCTTCTATGCCAACCTCCACGGCAGCATCCTCTTTCTCACCTGCATCAGCTTCCAGCGTTACCTAGGCATCTGCCATCCTCTGGCCCCCTGGCACAAGCGTGGGGGCCGCCGGGCTGCCTGGCTAGTGTGTGGAGCTGTATGGCTGGCCGTGACAACCCAGTGCCTGCCCACTGCCCTCTTTGCCTCCACAGGAATCCAGCGGAACCGCACAGTCTGCTATGACCTGAGTCCGCCCGCCCTGGCCACCCGCTACATGCCCTATGGCATGACCCTTACGGTCATCGGCTTCCTGCTGCCCTTTGTCGCCCTTCTGGCCTGCTACTGCTGCCTGGCCCGTCGTCTGTGCCGCCAGGATGGCCCAGCAGGGCCAGTGGCCCAGGAGCGGCGTGGCAAGGCAGCCCGCATGGCTGTGGTGGTGGCAGCTGCCTTTGCCATCAGCTTCCTGCCTTTCCACATCACCAAGACAGCCTATCTGGCGGTGCGCTCTACACCTGGTGTCTCCTGCCCTGTGCTGGAGGCCTTTGCAGCAGCCTACAAGGGCACACGGCCCTTCGCCAGTGCCAACAGCGTGCTGGATCCCATCCTTTTCTACTTCACCCAGAAGAAGTTCCGCCAGCGACCACATAAGCTGCTACAGAAACTCACGGCCAAGTGGCAGCGACAGGGTCGCTGAGTCCACCAGGGCAGGACGCCTGGGGGCAGGGCAACCATTCTGTTTGCCACTGTGACTGGGGCACCCGAAGCTCCACCAGCTCCAAAGCATGCAGAGAATTAGAGTTTAGCCCAGATGGGCATAGACTGAGGCCCTCACAGACCCCAAAACTTCAACAACTATTTATTAAACCCTTTTTCTGGACCAGGCTCCACGGGTACAGAGAGAGACAAGCCTGGGCCTGTTTCTCCAGAAGGCTCCAAGAAGCCATGGAGAATTCAGAAGTCATGTTAAGCTTCTCACAAAAATACAGTATAACATGTACTATGATTGAGGAATATGCTGCATACTTTGGAGTCATCAATAAAGGGAGTAAAAGAAGATGGGAGATGGAAGTGAGAGCTTCTGGGAAGGGCCATTTGACCTGGGTTTTGAAGGATGAATATGAGCTGTTTGGGGTATGTGCTATGTTCTATTCATTCAGTATATCTTTACTGACACCTTGTGCTTGGGCCTGATTTGGTTCCAGGCCCCCAGAAGAACCATCTCAAGCCCAGCTCCATACAAGCTCTCAGTTACTGGAGGTACAGACACTGATACAGTCATGCCAAGACTGTGACAGAGGGAGGCGTGGCTGGGGGGCAGGGGTGCCCAGAGGATGCCCATGACCCAGTCTAGGAGTCTCTCAAATGGACTGGGGGTGGGGGCATTTGAACCAGATATTGAAGGCTGAGTGGGAGCTCTGAAAATGGAAGTGGGGAGCACTGGTTAGTGCAGCCTGGGCCATCCCTGTGCCAGGCTCTGCCCTGGGCGGATAGGCAGAGAGCTGGAGTGGAGGGCATGTGGCCTCTTGTGTGTGAAGGCTGAGAAAATAAGAGCCGTCTCATGGCCACCCTCCAGACAATGGCAAGAGTGGGGCAAGTGCTCCAGGCTGGGGGGCTCAGCGGAGGAATCAGGGAGCACATTTTAGAAGGGGTGGGGCCTGAACTGGGAGGAATCTAAAAGGCAGAGTGGAGGAGGCTGAATCTGGTAGAAGCACTGTGTCTTCAAAACCCAGAGGCAGAGATGTGCCCAGGCCGATTATAAAGTGCCGGTGAGTTGCAGATAAGCCTGGGGTTGGTGTGTGGAGAGGGGTGCCAAGAAATGGAGCTGGGTGGGACTAGGGCATTAAATGCCAGGAAGAACCCAGATCCCACCTGTCCTCCACTCGCCCCTCCAAATGTGCCTCTGTCAGGCTCAGGGTATCCTCGGTGCCTGGGGACACCTCCACCAGGGCCTCCAAGTGAGGGAAAACAGCCCTTAAACACCTCTTCATTCCTTTGTTTTTTCCTGAGCTTTTTATTTTTTTAATTTATTTTAATTGGAGGCTAATTACTTTACACAGAGAAGGCAATGGCACCCCACTCCAGTACTCTTGCCTGGAAAATCCCATGGATGGAGGAGCCTGGTAGGCTGCAGTCCATGGGGTCGCTAAGAGTTGGATACGACTGACCGACTTCACTTTCACTTTTCACTTTCATGCATTGGAGAAGGAAATAGCAACCCACTCCAGTATTCTTGCCTGGAGAATCCCAGGGATGGGGGAGCCTGATGGGCTGCCATCTATGGGGTCGCACAGAGTCGGACACGACTGAAGCGATTTAGCAGCAGCAGCAGTACATGTGTTCCCCATCCTGACCCTTCCTCCCACCTCCCTCCCCATCCCAACCCTCAGGGTCATCCCACTGCACCAGCCCTGAGCACCCTGTCTTATGCATCAAACCTGGACTGGCAACCTATTTCACATATGATAATATACATGTTTCAATGCTATTCTCTCAAATCATCACACCCTCGCCTTCTCCCACAGAGTCCAAAAGTCTGTTCTTTATATCTGTGTGTCTTTTGCTGTCTCACATATAGGGTCATCGTTACCATCTTTCTAAATTCCATATATATGCAATAACGTACTGTATTGGTGTTTTTCTTTCTGACTTACTTCGCTCTGTATGATAGGCTCCAGTTTCATCCAACTCATTAGGACTGATTCAAATGCATTATTTTTAATAGCTGAGTAATATTCCATTGTGTATATGTACCACAGCTTTCTTATCCATTCGTCTGCTGATGGACATCTAGGTTGCTTCCATGTCCTGGCTATTGTAAACAGTGCTGCGATGAACATTGTGGTACACATGTCTCTTTCAATTCTGGTTTCCTTGGTGTGTATAGCCAGCAGTGGGATTGCTGTGGATCATAAGGCAGTTCTATTTACAGGTTTTAAGGTATCTCCACACTGTTCTCCATAGTGGCTGTACTAGTTTGCATTCCCACCAACACTGTAAGAGGGTTCCTTTTTCTCCGCACCCTCTCCAGCATTTGTTTGTAGACTTTTTGATACAACACTACTTCATTCTTAAAGGAGAAGTCAGAAGTTTGAGGAGATGCAGGGCTATCCCCAGGGCCACTAAGAGGCTGCTACATGGAGATCCTGTGGCCTGGAGCCTGCAGATCAGCCTTGGGACAGACTGCCTCTTCTAGGTTCTACCCCTGCGCTCTCATCTCCATCATTCTGGCCTGTGTGTACCTGGAAGGCTGCCTGGAGGTACCCTCATATCTCAAACACAGAGCTGAGCTTATAAAACCCTGGAAGGGCTTCTGTCTTGCTGTATCTCACTGTTCACTGAACCCAGGGTAGGCAAGGCAGGAGTGGGGAAGCTAGAAGAAAACTCAAGGAGCCATAGGAAGTGCAGGCATTCTTTATTCGCAGCAGCAAGGGAGACCTGCTTTACTCTCTAATGGCTGACACAGCAGCAATGACGACTGTGCAGTTCAACTCCACGTGACC
The DNA here is from genome assembly GCF_000754665.1 of Bison bison bison. NCBI lineage: Eukaryota > Metazoa > Chordata > Mammalia > Artiodactyla > Bovidae > Bison > Bison bison. The sequence continues at coordinate 1,903,839 of NW_011494856.1, forward strand.
CGCCTCGACTTCACTGGACTCCACTCAACTTGTCCCCTGCAAGAGCTTTCCAGGTGGTGCTTATATAGGTTAACAGAACAGAAGTGGCCTGTGGTCAAGTGGGTCACCATGATGTGCATGCACAATGCTGTAAGTGATCTCAGCTATTACATAACCATGTATTTACAAACGTGGGGTGAGAGAGCCTGGCCACCACCATCTTGGCTAATTTGCTCTTTCCCTACAGCATCTTCACTGAAGGTCCCCGAGAAGGCAACAAAGGAGAATTATACCACACAAAGCCCTTCCAAGTCATCTTCACTTGTTTCCCCCCTGCTCACATCTCTTTCAGGCACTCCTGCTGGCTCCTTGTCCTCTCTGCTCCTTGTCCTCATCTCCACAAACACCCACACTCCACCCCCATTACTCCTCTAGTCCTTATTCCTTTCTCCCAGATCTTAGTTTTCCTCCCATAGAACAGCCTAGCTGGCCCATAGCTGCTGGTACATTACACAGACCCAGTACTGACAGAACTGGTCATGGCAAAGGAAATGTTCTGCCTTAGAAGGTAGAATGGGGAGAAGGAAGGGCAGAGGGTCAGGCAGGGAGGGGAAGGATGGAATAACTTCTTCAGTATTTTTCCTTTCACTCTGTCTAATTTCCAAGGCTGTTCAGCCACAGGGACATTTAGAGAAGGGCTCTGCAGGGGTGAAACGCCACAGTAATGTCAGAGGTGTGCTTACAGCTGGTGGAGGAAGTAGCCCAACCCATCTTGGGAATCCATTCAAAGTGCCCTTGCTGGAGAGGCTGACAGTTTGGACAGAAGGCAGTTTGATTCTTTGGGTCATGGTGAGATGGATGTATGGGGACATGAGAAGACAGAGACTGGTTCTTAGTCCCTATATAATGCAGAGCTGTGCCAAGCAGGCCAGGTGTTATCCATCTTGCTTCTGAGTCCAGGCTCTTCAGCTGCCTGTCACGGGGGGTAGGAGATGGAAGAGCAGAAGGCAGAGGGCCTCCACCAACAGCCAATCCAGTGAGTCCCAGAGGACTGTCCCAGCAACCCACAAGAACTGTGACCCCCTGGTTACTTTTTCAAGAGTGAAAATTGTGGGCCACAGGTAAATCCCATTCCTAGTTTTCCTTGTAAGGCAGAATAGCATAAAGGGTTCAGACCCCAGAGCTAGATCACCTGGGTGTGTATCCTGGCTCTCACTTACTAGCTGTATTACTCTGGACAGGTTATTTAACTTCTTCATACCTTAACTTCCCTAACTGTAAAATGGGAGTAATAATGGCACCTATTTCATAAAACTGTTGTGAGGATTAAATTAACTAACACATGCAAAGCACTTAGAATGACGCCTGGAACACAGTAGGCATGCAGTGAATGTTACTGTACAGTGGTTTCGCCTTTTGTGCACACAGCTTCCTCTAGGGTCCGTCTCTAAGAATAGGCATAGCAGGTTTCTAAACAAGGAGCTTTAAGCAGAAGATTGCAAGGGTTTTTCTTTCTCCTTTACCTAGAAGGCAGCCAGTCTTTAAGGGGGAAAAAAAAACAGCACACTTTTTTGAGAACAAGAGCCATAATCCATGAGCCCTATCTGTTGCTGTAAGAAGGAAAAATCATTCATTACATGCCAGGACTGGGATTCCAAGCACCATTTGGGGGCTTGAATTCCTCCTTCTCTTCTCCTGCTTTTTTTCTTTTTCCTCTTCCCTATCCCCCTTCTTCCCCCTCACTTTAACCCAGAGCATTCTTAGTGATGGGGGGTAGGGGTCAGCGTAGGGGCTTACCCTGGGCATGTCTACTTGCTGGAATGGGGACAGAGAAGACACAGACAGGGGTGGAGTGCAGTGAGGGGCAGGAGGGACCATGCTGGTTCAGAAGGGTCCAAGGATTCTTCTGTGGGTTAGGGAAGATTTTCTGGGGTTGAAGCAGTGCAGCTGGGTCTTGGATAGTTGTAATTAGACTGAAGGAAAGGGGATAAGAGTGTTGCTGGTGTAGGGAACAACACAAAGGCATGGAGGCTGCTGGAGGAGGGATAGGAAGGGCTGTGGCCTGATATGAAGCTGGAGAGAAAAAGGCTGCCGGCCAGGGAAGCACTGGGGGCCATGAAGACAGTAATGTACACTGCCGGGATTCCAGGTACCATCAATGTGTTGTACACTCAGTTTCTTGTTTAATCCTTATAATATCTCCTGTTACAGATGGGGAAGCTGGGACCTGAATGTGGGAACTGACTCACGCAGGTCACATAGCCTCTCTCTAATCCAGATACTAGATCCTCCCTCACTTCACCCTCCCTCCCTCCCCTCCCC
>NW_011494856.1:1906239-1909762 GCF_000754665.1 Bison bison bison
CTCCCCTCCCCTTTCCTCTCTTCACCTGCCTTCCAAGTACCCACTTGCCCCACCCAGTCCTAGTAAGTGGGGACCCTGAGGAAGTTGTGCCAACTATAATGTCAAATCCGTTTTAGTTAGGCACAGTCTCCTAGGGGGCTTCCCAGGTGGTGCTAGTGGTAAAGAACAATGCAGGAGACCCAAGAGATGTGGGTTCCATCCCTGTGTCGGGAAGAGCCCCGGAGGAGGAAATGGCACCCCACTCCAGTATCGAGGTGGGCTGGCTAGAGCCTTTGGACCAGGAATCCCTTTGGTGGAGAGGGAGGGTATTTAAGGATCTAAACTGGGCCTCCACCCAGTGGGAAGCTCACCAATCAGAGAATGGCTTGCCTGCTCACAGCATCTCATGAGTGCTCCATGGACACCTCAAGGCCAAGCTGCACGGTGCTGGAACCTGTGACCTGAGTCTCTGCTCCTCTCCATCAGCTTCCTCATCTGTGATTTGGGAATAAAAACCTCTATCCTCTAGTCCAGAAGTGACATGAAGACAAAACAGGACCAGGTGTGAAAGAGCTTGGAAAATTACAAATTTCAGGACTTCCTTGGTGGTCCAGTGGTTAAGTATCCACCTGCCAATGCAGGCGACATAGATTCAATACCTGGTCCAGGAAGATTTCACATGCCATGGGTCAACAAGCCTGCGAGTCGCAACTGTTGAGCCCTCGACCAACTACTGAAGCCCATGTGCCCTAGAGCCCATGCTCCTGCAACAAAAGGAGCCACCGCAATAGAAGCCCACACACCACAACTAGAGAGGAGCCCCAACTCGCTGCAACTAGAGAAAGCCCGCAAGCAGCAACAAAGACCCAGTGCAGCCAAAAATAAGTAAATAAATATACAAAAATGACGTTTAAAAAAATAAAATCACAAATTTCAGATGGCAGGGGCCATCATTATTATTGGAGAGGAGCAGTGACTTCCAGGAAGACGATCCCTGCACCATACCAAAATTTCCTCAAAAGACTAGAAAGAAAACAATCTCCAGGAGACAAGAGTCTGATTTCAAATAGAGACAGAGAAAGGCACCCTTGGGGAAACTTAAACCCACTCCACTTTTCAGATGAGGCCCAGGGAAGTGAAAGGATTTACCCAACGTCACACAGCAAGGAAAAGGCAGAGAGGTAATAGGCCAGACAGAGCTCTCTTCCTTACTATCAATTTCCCATTAAAGAGGGAGAGATATGCTGGCCACTTTGAGGCAGAGCTGAGACAAGGTTGAGGTGAGGGACTTACTGGAGACTGGTCTCAACTCAAAGGGGAAGAGCTTTCTCCCTACAGCCATCTCCTGTAATCCAAGGGAAGCAGCAAGCAGGGCCCTGAGGTCCTCCCAGTCTCATGAGGTAGTCAGGCAATCCCTGAGTGTCTCCCATCCTACACTATGTCCAGCCATGCCTGCTCATCTGGACACATGGGATGAGCAGTGTGTGTTTAGGGGTGGAGGGGGTTGATGGCAGCCACAGTCCTCTTGGGCTAAGGGGAACATGAGTATCCTCTCTTTCTAGGAAGGCAGAACCCAGGCCCAAGGAGGAGGACAATACTGCTGAGGGCTCATCAGGGATCTGGAATTAGCAAAGGCTGTCTGGAGGAGCATGGTGTCTGAAGCTCCTGAAATCTGAATTCGCCATTGCCATTGGCATCCTGAATTTGCCAAGGCTATGGTTTTTCCAGTGGTCATGTATGGAAGTGAGAGTTGGACTGGGAAGAAAGCTGAGCGCCAAAGAATTGATGCTTTTGAACTGTGGTGTTGGAGAAGACTCTTGAGAGTCCCTTGGACTGCAGGAAGATCCAACCAGTCCATTCTAAAGGAGATCAGCACTGGGATTTCTTTGGAAGGAACGATGCTAAAGCTGAAACTCCAGTACTTTGGCCACCTCATGCGAAGAGTTAACTCATTGGAAAAGACTCTGATGCTGGGAGAGATTGCGGGTAGGAGGAGAAGGGGACGACAGAGGATGAGATGGCTGGATGGCATCACTGACTCGATGGACGTGAGTTTGAGTGAACTCCAGGAGTTGGTGATAGGGAGGCCTAGAGTGCTGCAATTCATGGGGTCGCAAAGAGTCGGGCATGACTGGGCGACTGAACTGAACTGAACTGAACCATTTCCTGACTTTAACACTGGTCAAAGTTACTTTGCCTTCATGACCCATAGAGAAGGCACAGTGAGATCCACCTTCAAGGGGCAGAGTGAAACAGTAGAAGCCACCCACACCTTGCCTATCAGGAGGGCAGATCGGCCTCAGGTAGGAGTGTAGGTTTTGCAGTGGTAAATTGAGGACGTTGCGTGAAAGCGCCTAGTGTGAGTGGAGTCGAAGGAGGGACAGTGCACTCTGCGAAGGGAATAGGTTTGAAACGGCTCTTGAAAGGACTAGATAACAAGAAGGAAGTAAAGGAAATGAAGTCTTAATCAGTTCTCGGGGTCTTTTTGTGGTGGGTGTTGCTTTACTCGTTCAAGGTTCCACGCGGGTTGAGAGGAGCAGGGTAGGGGGGATTGGGGAAAACCGGCCAGAAGAGGGCGCAAGAACCGCGTACCCCAGAGCGCCGCCGGAGAAGGAGGGGACAAAGGGGCGCAGGGCGTGCCTCTGGAAACGTGGGGGCGTAGTCACAAAGGGTGGGGCTCCTGGAGCCGCTTGGGGCGGATTGGGGGGGGCGGTCAGAACTGGATTGGCTGCAGAAGCGGGAGGGGCGGGGCGTTTGGGGGCGCCAGGGGCTGGACCCGGTCGCAGTTACAATGGGATTCGCCGTGAAAGACCTGATAGGAGGCGTGGCCTGGGCGGGGTGAAGGGGCGGGACGGGGAGCAGCGAGCGCCCAGGTTGGCCTGAGGCGCGCACTGCTCCCCCTGGTGGCGGGTCTCTCGGCTGGCGGAGTGTTTCTCAGAATACCTGTGTCAGTGGTGTTCGTGGGTCTGAGGTTGCCATGTTGGGGGTCCCTGGGGCAGGAGGCGTTTCTGCCCGAAAGCAGTGGGTGCGCCACCCTGACTGTATGCCCGCGGAGCTGACCACACTCGGACGATTCGTGTTGCAGCGAGTTCTGGGGGGAGGTAGCTCTGCCCGCCGAGCTCCCAAGGGGCTCATCTGAGGGCTGCTTCAGTCAGCCTCTGCTCCAGCGGTCTTTCGGCTCCTCCCCGATTCCCTCCCCTCCCACCCCCCACCAACTCCCGATTCCCAGCCTAGCGCGCTCCCGGAGCCCACCCCCTCTTTTGGGCGCGAGGCCCCGCCCCCCACCCCCTTTCCTCTGCCACAAAGTTTATTTGCAACAAAAGGGAGCTAGGAGAGAGCAGCTCAGAGGGAGGGAGCGGGAGCAGAAGCTCGAGGAGAGGCAGGCCGGCCGGCTGAGGAGGGGGCGCAGAGCCGAGGAACTAAGCGTCGGGATCCTGCCGGGACCGGGTCGGGCAGAGATGCTCCGGGCCGCACCGGGCGAGGCGGGGGCTGGGCCCAGGAGTCGACGCTGAGGCGGGAGGGGTCGCGCGGGATGGAGCCGAGG
>NW_011494856.1:1910604-1912674 GCF_000754665.1 Bison bison bison
CAGGAGCGAGCGCAGCGTCCGGCGGATGGTTTACATTCTTGGCATAGCTTCTCCCAACCGCAGGCCTGGGCCCGGGCCTCCTCCTCCTCCTCCTCCATCGTTTCCTCCTATCCTGTCAGCCGCAGCCGGGCTGCCAGCTCCAGCGAGGAGGAAGAGGAGGGCCCGCCGCCGCCGCTGCCCGGGGCGCAGAGTCCGGCCTACCACGGCGGCCACTCCTCAGGCAGTGACGAGGACCAAGACGGTGAGGGTGGCCACTGCCGGGGAGGGAGGACGGGACCCAGGCCTGGAAGCTCCTCTTTGGATAAGGACTGTAGGCCGGACAGTTATGGGTTAAATCCGAGCAGCATGGACTCGGCAGGGGGATCTGGGAGCCCCGATCCCCCAACTCCTCCAAGAGCTCCTAGCGAGGAAGGACCCCAAGGGTGGGGTGCTGGCTCTCCCCCCTGTGTACCAGGCCCCCAGGAAGGACTTCGGCCCTTGTCAGACACTGTGGGGGGAACGTTCCGCGTGGCCAAGGTGAGCTTTCCCGCGTACCTGGCCAGCCCTGCAGGCTCCCGCGGTAGCAGCCGTTATTCCAGCACAGAGACTCTCAAGGATGAGGAGCTGTGGGCTAGCCGGGGTTCTGGGAACTGGGGTGTGTATCGCTCCCCCAGCTTTGGAGCCGGGGAAGGGCTCGTCAGGCCCCAGGTGCGAAGCCGCACCAAGGGACCTTTGGGCACCACGAGGGTATCGAGGGATGGAGGATTGGATCTGGACAAGAGCCGGCAACGGAAGTCCCTGTCGAATCCAGATATTGCCTCGGAGACCCTGACGCTACTCAGTTTTCTGCGTTCAGACCTTTCAGAGCTGAGGATCCGAAAGCCTGGTGGGCGACCTGGAGACCTTGGAAGTGGCCCGGTAGATGGCAGAGATTCACCATCCGCAGATAGCTCGGTGGGGCAACTTGGGCCCATGCCTGCCCCAGCCCCAGCATCATCTGGCACCCGCCCCACACTGAAGGACTTGACGGCCACCCTCCGAAGGGCAAAGTCCTTTACCTGCTCTGAGAAGCCCATGGCCCGCCGCCTGTCCCGCACTGGTGTCCTGAAGCCCAGCTCTTCTGAACTCCTGCTGGCAGGCCCAGGTGCCGAGGAGGATCCACTGCCCCTCGTCGTCCAGGATCAGTATGTTCAAGAGGCCCGTCAGGTTTTTGAGAAGATCCAGCGGATGGGTGCCCAGCAGGATGATGGCAATGATGTCCCCCCTGGGAGTCCTGACTGGGCAGGAGACGTGACCGGAGGGCAGCGGTCTCAAGAAGAACTCTCCGGCCCTGAGTCGAGTCTGACAGATGAGGGCATTGGAGCGGACCCTGAGCCTTCTGTTTCAGCATTTTGCAGCCTGGGTCCCACAGGTGTTTGGCGACCCCTCTCCTCATCCTCAGCCCAGACCAACCACCATGGCCCTGGGGCTGAAGAGAGTCTGGGAGGGTGGGCCCTGGTGTCCCCTGATACCCCTCCCACACCTGGTGCCCTCCGCCGCAGACGCAAAATCCCACCTTCAGGCCCTGGTGGGACTGAACTGAGCAATGGGGAGGCAGGTGAGGCCTACCGGTCTCTGAGTGACCCAATTCCACAGCGCCACCGGGCCGCCGCCTCTGAGGAGCCCTCTGGGTTCTCTGTGGATAGCAACCTCCTGGGTTCACTGAGCCCCAAGACAGGGCTTCCGACAGCCCCAGCTATGGATGAGGGCTTGACCAGTGGCCACAGTGACTGGTCTGTAGGCAGTGAAGAGAGCAAGGGATACCCCGAGGTTATTCAGAGCATTGTTCAGGGCCCGGGTGCCTTAGGGTGTGTGGTGGATGACAGGGTTGCTGGCAAAGCCCCCAAGAAGAAATCTCTGAGTGACCCCAGCCGCCGTGGGGAACTGGCTGGGCCTGGATTCGAGGGCCCTGGAGGGGAGCCCATCAGAGAGGTCGAGCCCATGTTGCCTCCATCCAGCAGCGAGCCCATCCTGGCTGAGCGGCGGGCAGAACCAGAAGAGCCCAGTCCTGCCAGGGGCCGGGCACAGTCTGAGAGGGCCCTACCTGAGGCC
>NW_011494856.1:1912774-1917214 GCF_000754665.1 Bison bison bison
GCACACGCGGGGGGGGCCCTACCGGAGGCCCCCCCTGCCTCTTCCACTGCCCACCATGATTTCCACCTTGACCCGAAACTTGCTAACATTCTGTCCCCACGGCTCATTCGCCGTGGTTCCAAGAAGCGCCCAGCCCGGAGCAGTCATCAGGAGCTCTCAAGAGAGGAGGGCAATCAGGACCAGGCTGGCAGCCTGTCTCTGGCCCGACCCTCCTCCAAACACGTTCGCCATGCTAGTGTGCCTGCCACCTTCACACCCATCGTGGTGCCTGAGACACCGACTTCCATTGGCCCCCCTGTGGCTGTGCCAGAGCCCATGGGCTTCCCTGCCAAAGCCCACCCCACGATGCAGGCACCATCTCTTGAGGACGTCACTAAGCAGTACATGCTGACCCTCCACTCCAGTGGGGTCCCTGCCCCAGTGCCCTTGGATATGCCCTGCCTGACTCCGACTGCACCACCATCTTCGGAGGTCAAGCCCCCTGAGGCAGCCCGGGCTCCAGATGAGCCTGCCCCAACCAGCAAGTGCTGCAGCAAGCCACAAGTGGTGAGTCTTAGTAGGGGGCCTTCGGGGCGGGGCTGAAAGAGGGCTGTGAGTATGACTTCTGCAGGAGTCTCTTGAGTGTGCTCATTGGGCAGGTGCCCAGGTGTGAGGGAGCTTCTCAGGTCCTGGAAGTGCCCAGGCGGTTTTAAGAGTGTTAATGACATATGGGCCCTGTCTACTCAGGCCTCAGAGGCTTCTGCTGGTGCTAACTCAGAGGTTCTTATCTGCTCCAGTGTATTCTGGGTGATAATTACAAAGGGTTCTAATCTGGTCCTTTATATGTTTTTCAGGGAATGGTTTTAAAGATTCATATTTGGTTTTTTATCAATACATGAGGAGCTGTGAGGGTGGTGGAACTTTCTCAAGCGCCTTGCTGACCTCCTGTAGGATGTTTGAGTTCAGAGGCCCACAGATGACATGGGTTTGCCCTTCCTCAGGTGGCTTGCCTGTGGTAGATCAAAATCTGGGTCTGAGCCTGGGCCTGGGAGAATTGAAGAGGTACAAGGCATGACTTTATCTCCATAAAGTGGAGAGGGCTTCATAAGGTACATTGGCAGCCCTGGCTTTTCTCTGTAACTCAACCTTCCCATCCGTAAAAATCGGGGTATTTGGACAAAGTGGTGCTTCTATCTCCTTCCAGCTGTGCTATACAGATTTGTGGGGAGTCTGTGGCATGGCACACTCTTTGGACCTGAAATCTGCCAAAGCCTCCTCCAATTAGAATGAGGACCTCTCGGGGAGGGCAGGGTCAACGGAAGGGCTGTCAGTAGACAAGACTTGGGAGCACTTGTCCCCTCATCGTGCAGGCTTGTATCTTCTCCCTGCACCCCCATTTTGCTGACTCTCAGATGCTTCCTCCTTCCTCTGCCAGACCCCTGGCGCTAGGACTCATTCTCTCAGAGACTACCTCTCTGCTTTCTGTCTAGCTGTTTCTGGAGTTTGGGCTGTTGGGTTCACTTGGGTTATAGGCAGTGTGATGGCCTGGCATCTCAGTTGGAAGCTAGATTTGAGGCTCTGGCTTTGAGTCTGGAGTGGAGATGGCCTGGGGTTATTTCAACCATGGCTTACACACCCACTGTGTTCCCTGCAGAGTGAGGAACCTAAAAACCCTGAACCTTGGACTAATTTGGTCACTGCCGGTTCTCAGTGCTCTCACGGCCCGCTCTGAACTCTCTCTCTTTGTTTCTCCCTCCTGTCTCTAGTTTTTTCTAGTCCTGGCTCTGGTGTCTCTCACAGAGGCTGCAGTCAGTGGGCAGGGAGAGGGAACATTTGGGCCCTGTCCTTCCTTCTCAGAGCTTGGTAGGGTAGCTCAGGTGCCTGTTGTCTTTGTTGGGGTGGGGAGGGATGACAGCAGGGGCAGCTCCTGCCAGGGACCCCCTCCCCAGATTCTTTTCCCATGAAATTATCTCCTCTGGGAGCCTTGAGGAGTAAGTTAGGGGAGTGAATCGAGGGACTTGGGGAGACTGCGGGGAGGGGGCCCTACTCCTAGGAAGAGGCAGTGAGAGGAGGTGGGAGTTTTTGCGGAATTGACTCCAGGTCTACTCTCATCACATTGTCCCCCTGCCCTGCCTGGTCTCAGGGAGAAGTTTAACCCCCCTCAAGCGCCCCACATGCCCCAAGCTGCCCCCAGAGGGGTATGAGGTGGGACACACCTGCTCATAGCACAGGCTGCTCCCTGTGCTCAGTGGAGGCTCTCTCCAGCCTCCAAGCCTTTGCTCGCTCCAGTCCCCTTCTCTCTCCAGGCCCAGCGTAGTGTCCCCTCTTACCCCTTAGAGAACTGGTGAGTTTGTCGTTGGAAGAGCAGCATTTGAGTCCCTGCTCCAGATCCCTGTGTGGCCTAGGGTCAGTCACGTCCCTGATTTTTGCCTCACCTTCGCCTTCTGTAAGTAATGCTCTCTACCTGGCAGACTTGTGTATACTGTGCGTGGGTGGTATGATCACGCCCTTCCTGGGGGCAGGAGAAAGGGGAAAAAAACAGGGTTCACTGTCCCAGCTGCTTCTCGGTGACCAGCCTTGTCCCCTCCTCCCTGCGCCCTACTACTTTCTGAGCACAGGACTGGGCATTCTGGCCTCAGTATAACCTGGTGGACTTCAGTCAGCTCAAAAGAGATTCACCATCCCCTGACTCCCAACTCACTCATAAAGCCTGGAAGTTCTCCCATCTGCTAGCCCAAATCCCTCCTGCTGTCCCCTTCCTTCTGGCTCCAGGAAGATGGGGAGCAGCTCTCCAGCCCTCCTTCTGGCCTCCGTGGAGGAGACAAGGTTCCTTTGTTTCAGGCCTGGGGTTCCAGTCACGCTCCCTGGGCTGTGGGTAGAGATGATGTGATGTGGGCTCCAGAATAAAAAGGGAAGAGGCTGTTGCGCTTTGCTGATGAGGCAGAAACCAGTGTGAGCCCAACCAGGGGGCCAGCAGGAGAGGCTCCGGGGACGGAGGGGGCTACTACCCTACCCTTGGGCTGCGAGGAGTCCCTCAAAGTCAGGTCTCTCCCACCCCAAAGTCCGTTTCTGCCCTCTGCTTGGTGCTGCCCGCTCAGCTCCGCTGAGACCTGAACAGAGTCGTCTTGGGTTTCACAGTTTTCCCATCTATACAGTGGGTGATTAGACTGCCTAGTCTTTCAAAGTCTATAGGATGGACTCAGCCTGTAGGGTGGTCAAGGGAAACAGAAGGAGTCAGGATATGGCTGGAAGGGAGAGAAAGGCAGCTCTATGCAACAGCTGTAAGGACCTAGGAGCCCAGGGAATAAGGGATCACTCATGGTCACTTTCCATGAACACCTGCTTGCAGATGTACTGGGTGGAGGAGGCCCAGCTGTGGAGCATTTCTGCCCTGCCTCCTCCCACATGCCTTGTCATTTCCATTTAGGCCCACAGTAACCTGGAAGATCAGCAGTTCATCCCAAGGCTGCCCTGTCCTGGCCCTAAAGTACAGAGTTGATCCAACCTTCTGTCCTCAAGTACCTGATACCCATTTAAGAGAAGAGGCAACTCTAGTCCAGAAACAGGAAGTGACTTGTGTCTCAGAATCAGATGGATGGACTCAGAGAACTTTAGCATATTGAAATGGCAGTAACAGCGGCTGACATTTATCAAGTGCATACTATAAAGAATCCGCCTGCCAATGCAGGGGAGGTGGGTTTGATCCCTGGGTCAGGAAGATCCCCTGGAGAAGGAAATGGCAACCCACTCCAGTATTCTTGCCTGGGAAATTCCGTGGACAGAGGAACTTGGCGGCTACAGCCCATGGGGTTGCAAGAGTCGGATGTGACTTAGCAACTAAACCACTACCACCATATGCCAGACTCTCTGAATTTTTCAGTCTTCAAAAATGAAAGCTGTGAGACTCTCACAAGGCTGAATTCTTAGAATTGCAGGCTCTTAGATTCCCACTGAATCCTAGTTTTGGAGGTGAAGGGGCTTGAGCGTCCCTGTTTCTTTTCTTGATGGAATTGGCCTGCCATCTGAGTAATGGGGTAGGGTCAACGGTTAGTGGGGGCCTTTCCTGTACTCCCAACTGTCTCAACACTTTCATGGTAGTTATTTAATGCTCTGGGGCCAGGGTTTGTGGTGGGAAGAACTTCAAGACTTAGAAAGGAGAACGCTGACTTTAAGGTCACCTAGTATGGCAGGGCAGAGCTGGGCTCATGCACCAGTCTGACCTTGCCCGCACCCCCTGCCCCCAGCAGACATGGCCCCTATCCCCCTCTTGCCAGGAAGCCCCCTACCTTGCAGAGGACCGCCTGGCTACAGCTCTTTGTCACCTTTCTTCTCTCTGTCTCTCCTTGGCAGGGAACCCACGGGGTGGGGGTTCTCTCCTTTCCCTCCTTGGCTCTTCACTCTGATTTTTCCATGGAAACTGCTCTGGGAGGGGAGGCGATTAGGACATTTGGAATTCTGAGC
>NW_011494856.1:1917626-1927601 GCF_000754665.1 Bison bison bison
TCCCAGTGCCAGGACTTGCCCCTCCTGCTTCCTTCCCTCCCATCTGCGATCTCTCAGGCTACACGTGCTGCCCCGCAGTGGGGTGGAGGCACCGCCAGGCTGCCGAAGCACTCAGAGAATTCAGGATCTAGTAGCTGACTGGAAGGGGCTGTGGGATGTTGAGGGACTGGCCTGGGTGCTGGCAGGAGACGCTCCCTGGAGGAGGCTCTGTCTGGAGCTCGGCTTTGAATATCCAGAGAAGAAAGGGAGAGGTTCTAGGAGGAGGGCACAGCATGGGCAGAGGCTAGTAGGTAGGAAAGAACAGATTAAACTGTGTGTCCTAGGCGTTTGTTTCAGAGACTTGGGTGAACTTTGATAAGGCAATGCATCCATCCTTGCAACAAATGCCTCTGAACCCCTGGACACTCGGGCACTCTTCTAGGCCCTGGGATACTGCTGCAAATAAAACAAAGGCCTGACCTCATGGAGTTTCCAGACTAGTGAGGAGACCGGTCTATAAATGGATACCTTGTGCTTCAGAGAGAGATGAGGGCTGGGAAGCACAAGAAACCAGGATAAGGAACTAGAGGTTGACAAGAGGAGAGGGGAGGGATATATTAAATTAAGAAATCTGAATAAGGTCTCACTGAGGAGGTGAGACTGGAGAGCAGAGGCTTGAGGGGAGCAAGACAGGCAGCTGTCTTTCGGGGAAGAGAGGAACAGCAAGTGCAGAGGCCCTGGGGTAAAAGTCAAGAGGACAGTGTGAATGGAGTTAAGTGGAGATGAGGTCAGAGTTAAGGAAGGGTGGAAGTGGGCTGGGGCCAGATGAGGTAGATTTCAGAGACCAATAGGAGGTCTTCCGTGTTTACTTGAGGTGAGACAGCAAGCCGTATTTTGAGGTTCTGAGTTAGAGTAGTGACCTAATCTGACTTAGGCTTTCACAAGTCTGCTCTAGCCACTCTATGGGGGTAGACTACAGAGGCCCAGGGGAAGGGGCATCAAGAGGCCACTGGAACAGTCTGGGTAAGAGATAAGGGGGCTTGGGCTAGGGCAGAGGCAACAGAGTAGGGGGTTTCTGCTGCAGCTCCTTGTGGCTGTGAGGGGTCACTTAAGAGTGGGGAGGGGGAGACTGACAAAGCCCCCGGGGTCACCTGGAGCTGTCGGCTGCACCAGACGCCCCTGTAGACCTCTGTTGGTGTGGCTCAAAGGCTAGGAGGGTGAGGTTCTCAGGGCCCCAGTGGGGCAGGTGACAGTGCCTTATCCCACTGGTGGCTCCTCTACAGCCGCTGTGACGCCTGTCAGCTCCAGCTTGCATGTTACCTGAGACAGGAAGCTTGCGCCACCCACAGGCAGTGCTGGTTCCCCCCCCTCCCCTCTGGGATGCTAGGGGGGCATCCCAGTACGTAGATGAAGCAGGCCCAGGATGGGCAGAGACTTGTCCCAGCTCCTGGGTCTCGAGTGGAATTGGGCCCAAGGTGTCCTGACTCCCAGGCCATACGTTGGCCCCACAGAGTTCCCACTAAGCAGAGCTGGCAGGGATGATGGTAGTAGGGTGGGGGGAAGGGGGAGTCCATGTTTCCCAGAAAGGCTTGCAGCCCTGGCGTACTTATTGGGAAACGTGCCCAGGCAGCCTGGCGCCTTGGCTGGCAGGCCCTGAAACGGGGGCGCTGGGTCTCTTGGGAAGCAGGAGCCTGTTAGAACCATGCCCCCCCATGGGAGTTGATCCTTCAGGCAACCCCCGCCCCCACCCCCAGGCCTCTGGGGCATTCCAGGGGTGGACAGAGGCAGAGGACGACTGCCAGGCTGCCATGCTCTGAGCTGAGACTGAGCCCCAGCCCATCACAGGCAGGGGCCTAGGGCCCCAGCCAGGGTATCTGAGCCCCCTCCAGTAGCTTTGGGGCTTATGAGGGATGTCGTGGTATGACATGTGAAGGTTGGCACTAGGCATCAGGAGACCTGGGTTCTAGGCTTGGCCTCTCCGTTTTCCTGCTGTGTGGCCTTAAGTAAGTTCCTTCCCTTCTCTGAGCCATAGATTCCTTCATGTTCTTGGGCACCAGGAAGAACTCCCACTCCGGCTGGGAGAGGTAGCAGCTGTCCTTAGTAGGATCCCAGCTTGTATTAATAGACTGAAGTGCTGGTGGGTGGGATTCACAGTCCCCTTTAGCTTGCTGAGGAGACTGAGGCTCAGAGTGGGGCTGGAACTCACCCAGGCTTGGCCCCCAGGGACCCTATTCCCTACGACCAGCAGCTGCTCTGCACCCTTCCACACGTATAGAGGGGGCCTGTCCCCCACACTGGTGGCAGATTGTGGGGCTCACTCTGGGGCCGGCACACAGAAGTGTTGATGCTGCTGCTGTGTGATGTTAGTACTTTCTTTGGGGTTTAGGGCAGTTGTGGAGCTCTGAAATACTCCTGGGGCAGGGAGAAGGGGAGAGGGGAGTCTCCAGAGGTACCTGAGGTGGGAGGAACATGAGCTAATTCCAGGGTCTAGGCTGGCAGATGGGTGGTGTATTAGTTTCCTATTGCTGCTGTAGCAAATTACTACGTATTTAGTGACTTAATACAAGTTTCATTTTATAGTTCTGGAGGTCAGAAAAAAATGGGCTTCACTGAGCTAAAATTATGATGTTAGCAGGGCTGAATTCCTTCTGAAACCTTTAGGGAAAAACTGCCCTTTGTCTTTTCCATCACTGGAGGCTGTTGGCTCTTATTGGCTCATGGCCCCTTCCTCCATTCTCAAAGCTGTCAGTCAGGTGGCACAGTGGTAAAGAACCCACTTGCCAACGCAGGAGACATAAGAGATATGGGTTCGATCTCTGGGTCGGGAAGATCCCTTGGAGTAGGAAATGGCAACTCGCTCCAGTATTCTTGCATGGACAGAGGAGCCTGGCGGGCTATAGCGCATGGGGTCATAAAGAGTCAGACACGAATGAGCGGCTCAAAAACAGCAACGTAGTGTCTTCAGATCTCTCTCTCACACTGAACTGAACCTCCTTCCTCCCTTGTAAGGACCATTGTCATTACTCTGGGCCTATTTGGATCATCCAGGATAATCTTCCCATCTCAGAATCTGTAATTACGTCTGCAAAGTCCTTCTTGCCATGTAGGATAACATTCACAGGTCCTGGGGATTCAGACCATTGTAGGATAACATAGTCACAGGCCTTGGGGATTCAGACGCAGACATCTTTGGCCTTTATTCTGCTTTTGACAGGTGGGCAGATGGGTCAGGCTGTCAACTTCTGGAAGCCAGAGCTCGCAGTAGGTGCTGGTCACCGGGTAGAGCTGGTGAACTCAGGCCCCCTGCATTTATCCTGTACTCATTTCTTTCCCTGATCATTTGTCACTTTCATTTCTCCATTCATTCAACAGTCGTTTGTTGAGCCCTTGATGGGCAATAAGAACACACAAGGAAAGTTTGGACATCATCCCTGCTTGTCAGGGGTTCTCAACAAGGGTCTTAGCCCGCTAATGTGGGTGGGGTCCAGAGGGTGGCTGAGCCCTGCTCTTGTGGGAGAGGGACAGAAGAGCCAACGTGTCCCCTGTGGATGGGTTTGCCTTCTAGAGTGGCTGCCTAAAAATTGGGATGAAGTAGCTCCCAAGAAGGCAGTTGGCAGGAGAATGTAGAGCCAGGGCAGAGAGAGAAGAGTGGGATCTAGGGTGGAAATCACATCTCTGCTGGACTGGCCCTGGCTGGCTCAGGGCAGATGGCCAGGAGCTACCCCTCCACCTGTGCTGGGAGCTCTCTGCCAGGCATTAGAGACCCTGGTACTGTTGGACCAGAGTCAGGCCCCTAAGGGCCGAGGTGCTGTCTGAGGTGGCCCTGAAGAGTGGCACGTGGAGGGTAAGGAGCATGGTCTGTGTCCCTTCTCAGGCTGGCTTTGGGACCCAGGGCAAGCATTTTCAGACCCCTCTGAATCTGTAAAACAGGTGAATTATCCCCTCACTCCATGAAAGATTATGATTAAGATTGAATGAAATCATGCCAGGAGGGTTTCCTAAATAAATGTTAGCTCCTCCCCTTGTAACTGAGATGCTAGGATTCTGTGATCCTAAGAGACCCTGATTCCAAAATGCTCAGGTTCTCAGCATCTCTTTCCAGCCATGAAGCAGAGGACAGAGCTCCAGATAGGAGGGGTGTGTGGGTTCCAGGCTACGTCTGTAGGGTGGGTGACCCAGCAGCCTGGGCCTTTGGAGGTGGGCAGAGGGGCTGGGCGGTGAGGTGGAGCCAATGCCCACTGACCTGGCTCCTGGCTCCCGCCCCCTCACCCGTTTTGTCACCACCAGCCCCAGTCTAGAAGCCGAGTGAGGTCCCAGACCCATTCGAACTGGCCTGTGAAGTGGATCTCAATCCCCTCTGCTACCCATCCCGGGCTGAGAGGCCCTTCAAAGTGGGAAGTCTGAGGTCCATGTGCCTGGTGGGCTTTGGGGTTAGACAGATGAGGGTTGACATCTCAGACCTGACCCTTGTCGCACAGCTGGGTGGTATCTAACAAGTCGTTGCACCTCAGCTCTGAGCCACAGTTTGCTGCTCTGCAAAGTGGGAATGCTAAGGAGTTACTGTGAAGGCCAAGAGAAAACTTATGGATCGAATCCTCAGCCCATGACCCCATGTCTGGAAGCTCTCAGAATTGTGGCCAATTTAAAGTGTATACTTCTGAGATTGCCAGTTCAGACCACAGAATCTCGTGGTTTCAAGATGAAGGAGTCTGAGTTTTGTTTTGTTTTGTTTTTTCTGCAGAAGACGTAACTTTTAACTTAATTTTTTCATACATTTGAGATTATTACTTCTTGGTTCTGAGATTCTGGGGCCGGGGAGAAGCGAGGCTGTCTTAGGCCAGTGGGAGAGCAGTTGGGGGACTGTGATGGTGGGGGCCAGGCTGAGGGAGCAAGCACCAGGTTGGTGTCTGTTTCCTGTTTATTGGTTCCCAGGGGGTGAGCAGGCCCTGCTCCCCGAGCAGCATGGAGCAGGAGGGAGGGAGGCCTGGGGTCCTGGCTGCCAGCCAGCCCCACAGCCTGGCCTCCTGGGACTGCCGAGACCACCCCCCCCCAAGCCCCCTTGGACAAACATCCAGTCCTTTCCCAGGACAGGGCACTGGAGGTCAAGGAGCAGATGTGAAGGGAAGGGGCAGAAGGACGGGAAAGGACTCCCCCCACTCCCCCCAGAAAACCCTACTGGCTCCATCTTTTTTGACTGCCTGTGTCACCGCGGTCTTGCTCTTGGTTCCTCACTGTCCCTGTCTGTCTCTTCCTGTGTCCCTGGGGTGGGACCTGGTGTGAGATGTCCAGCTTTTTGGCAGACCAGGAGGCAGGAGAAGGAAGAGGGACAGGGCCTTGAATGCCGGGATGGCCCACCCAAGAAGACCTTTAGAAACCAGTGTGTCTTCTAATCACCCCTCGCCCCTGCATTATTCACCAGGGAAACTAAGGCACAGTGAGGGAAGGGGTCTTGCCCAAGACCACACAGTAGAGGACCAGGCCCAGCTATCTGCCTGTGCACCTCACAGCTGGGTGTAAGGGGCCGCACTGGGGAATTCTTGAGAGGACAAGGGACATAGTCCCTTGGTGTTTTAGAGAATCAGGCTGAACCAGGCAGGAAAGAGAAGCCTCGATGTATGTTTGGGGCCAAGAGGGCAGGGAGATCTCTGACCAGAGCGCATGGGGAGGGGCTGTGTGTGCAGGAGCCAGGTATAAAGCCTCAAGGCCGAGTGAAACCTCAAAGGCTTTGTCCTGTGGGCAGTGGGGAGCCATGGAAGATAAGGAGCTGAGGAGGAGGAGGAGAGCCAGACCGGCACATTGAAAAGCATTCTCTGCTCATGGGGGGATGATTGGACTGGGGAGCAGGGAGGTTAGAAACCTGAGCTTAGGGGAGCAGGTGATACAGGGGTGGAGAGAAACTTACTAGGGCAGTAATTTGGAGGTAAAATTGAAACTTAAATTTAGAGGCCCTGTCCGAAGCTGGAGTAGGGGGAGTAGGGCCTGCTTTCCTTATTGGAGTTAGAGAATGAGGCAATGGACGAGGTGCAGGGTCATCTGAATCAACCTCCTGCCTCGGGACAGAACTTCCCTCTGCATTTCTGGAAGGGCGAGGGAGCTCTGAGCCAGCCTGGGCCCCTGCCTCTGTGTTCCATGTGCTTTTCGTCTAACTGGATCTTCTTGCTCCAGTGGAAGTGCCCTGTTTCTCAGCGGGTTCACCAGAGAACAGCACAGCTCCAGGCTACACCCCCAGCCAGCTCTTCTGGGAGCAACCTGGGTGGGGAGCGTCTGAGAAGAAAAGGAGCAGGCCTGTGCTCCCTGGCTGGCTAGGACCCAAGACAAGGCACTTGGCTTCAGTCTTCCCATCTGTAAAGTGGGAGTCCCAGAGGTGGCAGAGCCCAGAAGAGCTCTGGACTCTGCAGGCCCTCAGGAGCTGGGGGAAGAGGAACTGGTAGGTAGACAGGCAGACAGCCTTGCCAGCAGTGCTCACAGTGGGTCCTGTAGTCGCAGACAAAGTATCCTCATGATGTTTGTGTCACAGACCCCAAGACAGGTGCTGTTCTGTGGCCCTGCAGTCCTGGAGGCCTTCCTGGAGGAGAGGAGGGCAGAGGCTGTGGGAAGAGTAACTCAGATTTGGGGCCTGCTCCTGAGCTTCAGTTTCCTCATCAGAGCCCTAAGTATCCTTCTAGCTCTCTGCCACTTCTGGTCCCTCCTCTCTGCTCCTGCCTGGACCAGAGCTTCTAGGCTTCTCCCCAAGGCCAGCGGGGGCGTTGCCTGGGGCGGGTGAGGAATTTCCGAGGGAACAGCTAAATTCAGCCCCAGCTAAAAATAGTCTGGGCCTGGCCCAGAGGCTGAAGGAGGAGGAGGAGGAGGGCAGAGCCATGGAGCTGCTCCTCCACTTTACCCCGCCTCTTCACCTGGACCCTGGGCTTGGGCTGGGAGAGCCTCCTCCCGCCTCCACCTCTTTCTTCTGCTCACCCCAGGCCTTTCCTCACTGTGGGCACTGGCTTTCTGTTTGTTGTTCATCCTCCGCTCCTCCCGCGGTCTTGCTCCTCTGTCTCGTGTCTCCTCTGCGTCTCTCTGCCTCCAGCAAAGCTGGAGGCACCTGGCCAGGACCAGGCCTCAGGAAGAGGGCCCTGTATAGGGTGATGTTCCTTTACTGTCCTCGCCTGAGAGTCAGGACCCCTCCCCTACTCAGGACTCAGAGTATGAGTGAAGATGGGGTGGAGCCTCCAGTTTACCCTGTAACTCAGTGCTTGGTTCAGGTCAGGTGACTCCACCTGTGGCAAGCCCTCCCATTCCAGGCATGTGGTAGGGCATCAGAACACATTAAATGACACAGAGGGAGTGGAGAAGCAGGAGGAGAAGAGCCGGCTGCTGCCCCCGGGGAGTTCCCAGGCTGCTCTGAGCTCTTTCCACCACCCGTGTCCAGCCCTGTGTGGGCTCTGCCCTGGGGATCACAGGCCCGAGCAGTCAGGCTGATGGGCAAAGGGTGCTTCCCGAGCCCAAACTGATTGGGGATGAGGGTGGGGACTAGACACTGAGGCCCAGAGTGAGTAAGGTACCCAGCTCGGCTCGCAGAGCTCGGGAGTGAGGAATAGAGGCCGACCTCCCTCCAGGAGATGCAGGAGAGAACCTTGTCTAATGCAGAGAGAACCGGAGAGAGGTGATGGAAAGTCTGAGGAGGTCTAGTCCATAGCACCTGCCTGAATAAGGTGCAGGCGAGGGAGTGGAAAGCCACTAGTCACGGCCGCAGAGCTTGGAAAGCTCTTCCCATGTGCCTGGCACTGGTCTGAGCCCTTTCCACATATTCCCTCATTTAATCCTCACGACCTGTCTTTGGGGAGGGGTCTTTCCCTGTTTCACAGATGAGGGACCTGAGGCACAAGTTAGGAGTTGGGATCCAAGCCCAGACAGTCTGGTTCCAGAATCTGTGAATATTACTTGGGCTCCTGGATTTCAGGACTGCCAGGGTTGGGGGTTGGTGCCGTCGCCAAGGTGGGCATGTGGGAGGAGAAGGGTGGGTTTCGCTGGGCATGGGGAGCCCCTGGGACGCACGGGCCACAGTCCTAGGCCTCAGAACTAGCACATAGTAGTTGCTCAGTAAGTATTAGTTGCCTGGCTCAGTTGAACAGGAGAGGTCCCTGGGGACTGAGAGTGGGTGATGTGCAGGCAGAGGGAATGTTTCTTCCTGTCCTGGGCCCAGGGACCTTCTCGGGGTGCTCGAGAGCCGCTGAGGTGGGTACTGGACTCCGGGCTGGTGGAGAAAGCTTGGGCCCAGGAGGTCGGAAGGGTGCCGAGCTGAGCCACAGGCAAGAGAAGGAGGGTGGGGGCGGAGTGCAGGCCCGGCAGGGCTGGCGCAGTCCCGCCTGCAGTATCTGGAAAGCAGATCTCTTGGGCCATGGCCGGCGTGACTCAAATGGAGACAAAAAAACCTTCCATATTTGGACAAAGAGCCCAGAGAGGCCCGGACCCACAGCCAGCCCAGACTGCTTCCCCCACCCCCAGCCTCCTGCCCTGTCTCCCCCTGGGCCCCTAGCCCTGAGCCCTGTCCCACAAGTTTAATTCTTGGTCCTCAGGCAGCACTGTGGCCCCTTCCCCTCTGTCATCAGGCCACCTTCTGTGTGGCCAGGCCTGGGCCGTGTGTGCTGGGGAAGAAACACCCAGTGTTGGTCTCAGCTCCGCCTGGGTGTCCCTGGCAGAGCCTGCGGGCTGGATGGGGGACATAAAACCAATAGTTACCGTGAGGTGGGGGGTTGACTGTAGACCCCCATCACCCCAGCGTGAGCATAGCCTGAAGTCACAGCATGTAGACACACACACACACACACACACACACACACACACATGCACAATCCCCAGCGGACTTCTGTCCCCACAGACATCTGGGCAGATCATCAAAAGTGAGGACCTAGCCTGAGTATCCCTCCTACCTCGCCTGGAGCAAGGTTTAATGACAGTGAAGTGGGAGTCAATACAGGTGGCCAGGTGTCAACTTAACAAGGGATATGAGTTGGTGTTACCCATCTGGGGAGATGTGAACAGAGCATGGTTGAACAGAGCAACAGAGCAATGGTGAACAGAACAGAGCAACAGTTCTTCCTTGCCCTGGAACCCTGAGTGTCCAACATGGGGCTAAGTTGGACAGTGGACACTGGAACCAGGTGCCTGGCGAGAGGGCCTCAGCTTACCTTATGCCTGGAGCAGGACCTCGCTCCCAGGGGGAAAGTCCGGCAGTTTGACTGAGGACTGGGTGCTCATTGTCACTGGTGAAGTAACTGAACTGACTGCACAGCTGCTGCTGGCTTTTATAATTAGCCCTGGGTAATTAACTGTGGGATCAGCCTGGTAATGTGCTTGAAGAAAGCCTGGGGTAACCTTTAAAATTCAGTTCCATTTCCATTCACTATATATTGTGCTTGTATATTCAGGGTGAGCATGTGGAAAGGGGTTCCTGCCCTAGGGAGTCCCATCTGAGAACTCAGACTCAGAAGGAGGGTAAGGGAGGCTGATGTGGGGCAGTGGCTAGAGCATTGAAGAACCAATAGGGCCCTGACAGACAGAAATGGGGCCAAGGGCTTCACGCAGAAAGAACCAGGAAGGCAGAGGCCTGTGATGGAAAAGCTCTGGTGCATTTGGGGTACCATGAAAGCTCCCTGGTTCTGAAGAAGTCAGGTGGGTCCTGGGGAGTCCAGAAGGCCAGCACTGAAAGTCTGGATTTGATCCCAGGGCAGTAATTTCCACGCTTTTAAAAACAGTAGAACCTTTTCTTCTAGGGGAATCTTGTCACAGAGCTATAAACTAGGTCAACTTGGAACCTTGTTGATTTAAGTGAAGGTGGGGGCCATGGCTGCCCTTTGACCATGTCTTCCTCATGATGTACTTGCATGGAGCCCCCTGGGACTCAGGCAGAAAATCTCTATTTGGGGCAGTGGGCTCTGGTGTAGAGTTTAGAGCTGAACAACCTCTCCCTTCAGTTTCTCTGCAGGCTCAGAAGTTCAGCACCCCCCCACCCCCACC
>NW_011494856.1:1927701-1932481 GCF_000754665.1 Bison bison bison
ACCCCCCCACACAAAACCCAAGGTTAGCCCAGCCAGGCTCCCTGGGCAGGGACAAAGCCCACTGGGAGCCAGCTCTCCAGGGGGAGCCAGGCTGATGGAGCACCCCACCCTGAGGCTCCTGAGCAAGCAATTCCCCCCATCAGGAGCCTCTAGAGCTGGGTAGGGCTCCACTTGACCAGGAGGATGACCTGTGGGAATGGTGGAAAGACCCCCATTGCCAACTGCTGCTGCTTGGGAAGGTGCAGGCCCCTTTGTGGGAGGTGGGTGCTGTCTGGCCCGGCTTACTCACTCACCTGGAGTCTGGTGGAGGCAGATCCTCTAGAGGTGCAGGAGTCCCACTGGTACCTCTGGGGTGAGGTAATTTAGGTTAGAGTCAGGGAGACTTCCTCAGAGTTGAGAGTGAGTAAAAAGGAAGTATGAACAGATGTTGGCAGGAGGAAGCCTGAGGTCTGAGTCTGGCAATTCCAAGGCCTCAGGAGCCAGGCTTGCCCGCCTTGGGCACTGGCCTAACCTGGCCCAACACACAGCCTGTGCTCCCACTTCTTTGGCCACCAGAAACAGGAAATGAGTAGGAAATTGCCAAGTGTAAAGATAGGGGAGGCTGCACCTGGCAGAGAGACTAGCACATGCCAGAGTCTAGGGCATAGAAGAGTGTGATGGGTTGGAGGAAGTACCATAGCCAGAGCATGACACAGTCACTGTGATACAGTGGGGAATTTGATGCTGGTGGGTCAATAAGGACCGGGTCACCCAGGAAGTCGGGGGCCAGCCTGAGTGCTTGAACTTGACCCTGCATCCAGTTGTGTTGGTGTAATGGTTGGAACAGATTGGAGCCAGATGGCTAAGGCTCACATCCTGCTCTTCCTCTTAGCTCTGTGACAATGAACAAATACTTAGTCCCTCTGTGGATCAGTTTGTGCATCTGTAAAATGGGAATAATTGTGATGGTACCTGTTACAGAGTTTTGGTGAGAAATGTGATAATGTATCTGGTGGTGGGGCTGGACCACTGACCACTGAGGATCAGTAGGAAGTCATAAAGTAGATTGGAAAGAAAAGGGAGGTTAGTAGCCTGGCCTGGCTGAGGAGGGTTCCTGGGGGTGGAGAGAGTGGATGGAGTTACCAGGAATATCCTAGAGGGTCATCTTTGTGGGAGGAGGGAGAAACTGAGTTTCCCAAGAGAGGCTCAGAGTTTGCCCCCAGGCAGCTGCCCTAGGAGCAGAGCTAAGGATCTACCAGAGGTGGGGTGGGATTCTGTGGGCTTGAGGCTCTGCCAGTTTCTCAGTGGCAGAAATCCTCACCCTGCTGTAAAGCTGCCTGGTGCCAACCTCACTTTACAGAGGGTATCTGTGGCCCAGAGAGGAGCAAGATTGTTCACAGTTGCCCAGAGGGTTCCAGACCCCCGGACCTTAATCCAGGCTGAGGACTCATTTCCAAACTCTGGTTCAATCAAAGCCCAGCCCTGAGGTTGCTCAACCTAAGGAGTGGGTGTGGGTGGGGAGGTGGCCTGTGAAGGAGGAATTTAGCAGTTCTCTGAAGAAAGGACTTTGTCAAGCCCCTGTATGACTACAAGTTGGGCAGGGAGAGCATCTTGGAGGAGTTCACAGGTGGGACTGGAATTGTCCTAGAGACCGATTAGGAGAGCAGAGAGAGAAAGCAAAGACAAAGGTTCCAAACCCAGGGTCCAGGGCAGCGCACCATTCTTTCATTCCTTCTTCATTCATCTGGAGCCGCTCTGGACTTGGTGCTGTGTGTAGGCGGAAACGCAGGGCTGTAAGCAGACACTCACAGAGACAGTGACCGCAGGGGTGATCAGGGCTGTGACCGAGATGTACAGCTACTGGGAGCCCAGAGAGTACCCACCCAGGAGGGAGTGTACAGAAGTGATGGTTCATGAAGAAGAGGCTGAGGCCTCTGATGGGTGAGGAGGATAAGGGCTGCAGAGGCTGTTCAGAACTGAGATGTGAGGCTGGAGCAGGCTTAGGAGCCAGACTGTGAGGGGAAGGATTTTTTTTTTTTAATTCAATGTATATATTTGAAAATTTGAATAGGTAATATATTCACAGGGTTAATAAAAATCAAAATGGGTAAAAAAAATCTCCCTCCAATAGCCTCCCTGACATATCCCAGGAACTGAGTTATTAGATCTTGTGAATCCTTGTATATGCAAATACCAGCAAATGCACTGACTTTGCCCACAGATAGTAGCTCATGGTCCACACTTCTCTCCACTGAATATCACTTGGAAGGCTGCCTCATCATCTTCCATATTCCCTCTTGTACCACCTGGTGTCTCACTGCACAGATTACCAAGCGGTATTTAGCCACATTATAAAGGATATTTTGGTCATTTTCAGTCTTTTGCTGTTACAGATAGTGCTGCAGTAAATCAACTTGTTCATAGGTTCATTTGTATGGGGCCTGGTGTATGTTTAGGGCAGTTTCTTGGGAGTGGAATTGAAGGAACAGAGTGTACATGTGATTTTAATTTTGATGCTGTCCACAGGGGTCTGCTACCTGAAAAAGATACCTCTTTCCCACTGCCTCACCGAGTCAGACCTTTGAGAGTTTTTCCCAATTTGGTGGGTGACATGATATCTCAATATATTTAATTTACATTTATCTTATAATGAGTAAGGCTGAGCATCTTTCCACTTGTCTGAGACATTTGGATTCTCTTTTCTGTGAACTGTTTGCACCCTTTGCCCATTTTTGTGTTGGGTTATCGGCCTTTTGTTTTTTAAATTACTAGGAACTTTTAAAATATTAGGGAGGTTAGTCCTCTGTCTAGGTTATGGATTGCAAATATTTTTTCCTGACTTGTCACTTCACTTTTGACTTTGTTTATGGTGTATTTCTGCCATGCAGAAGTTTTAATTTTTGTGTGGTCTAATTTATCAAGCTTCTATTTTATGGCTTCTGGGTTGGGAGTCATGGTTAGAAAGGCCTTTCCCTGTCTAAGCTTATAAATCCATTTTCCCATGTTTTCCTCTGGTATTGATATTTTATGTTTTCTTGTTTTATTTTACATTTACATCTTTGATCCACTTGGAATTCATCCTGTGTAGTGTGAGTTATGGTTCCAACTCGATTTTTCTTCCAGATGGCTGGCATTTTCAACTCAGGCCTTACTTGGTCAGAATGGGAGCATCTTTTTGGAGTGGGAGGGGAACAGGGCTGTGGCTGTTGGGGATCAGTGGCCAAGAGTTGAGGAAGGCTTGGGGCAGCATGGAATAACTTGATGGACAGGTGGAGACGGGGCAGAGGCGGATGGCACCACATCCCCAAATCCTCATCTGTGCTGTGTGACTTTGGACAAGTCCCATCCCTCTCTGGGCCTAGAGTATCATAGATGAAGGGGCCCTGAAGATCACCCTGATCCCAGGGTTGAGTGTAAGGAAGGAGGAAGCCAGCAAGAGAGGGCTGCCTGGAGGCAGGGGCATAGAGGATGGCCAGCAGTCCAGCCCCGACTCAGGCTTGGCTGAACTGGAGGGGAGCTGGCAGTAGAATTCACTGTGTTCCTGGAGTGGGCAGGTGGGAAGGTGGAGATGGGCAGGCACCCTAAAAATACCCACTATAGCCCGGCACTGCAAGCAGAGGTGGGGGCAGGCCCTTTGCCAGCCCACCAGATCCAGGAATGCATGGGGTTGCTGGGGACAGACACATCGTCTGTTGTCTCAGGACTGTGGGCTGAGCCAGTCATAGCCATTCTTAGAGGTCCTCTACCCCCAGACATGAAACAGGCATCCTTGGTCCTCACCAGTAGAGAAACAAGAAAGTCAGAGTGGACAGATACCACCCCCCACCCCAACCCAGGATCTAGTCTTGGCTCTGCTCTGGACTTACTGTGTTACTGGGGTAGGTCTCTGTTCCCTAGAGTCTCTATCCATCAAAGGGACAACTGACCTTGCTCTGGTTACTCCCCCCACCCCTAGCCCTCAGCCAGATTCCAGTTTTATCTTGAGGTCCATGCCTCTTCCCCTTTACAGATGGGGAAACTGAGGCCATGGAAGGACCTGACCCCTGCCCTGCCTTTGCTCTCCTTGGCTTTCCTGGACCTATGGACCCTCCTCCCTGCCCCCAGCATGGCCTGTACCAACTCCCCACCCCCACTCCTGGGCCCCAGTGGTCAAATTCCAGGGCTCCATTGCCATAGCAACACCCAGCTCACAGGGCCCCTCCTCTTGGGGGTTCTCTGCTAGTCCAGGGAGGAGACAGAGAGGGCCTCTCGCCCCTGGGAGGTGGAGGGGTTGGCGGTGGGGTTGGGGGAGGTCAGACCCAGCTGGCTCTCGTTTGTTTTCCAAGGAGAAAATGGAAAAGGCACAGAGTGTTGCAGTAAAGATTTCTCAGTTATCCCAGAGACAGTGGAAGGGACAGAGGTGGTGTCCTGGGCTGGAGACAAGACAGACACACCCAGGAAGCCCCTCCCAACCTTGTTCCTGGAAAATAACCCCATGGCAAGGTCTGAGACCAGAGAATTTAGGATGGGAGATGGACGATTCTTCCCAAGGTCACCACTGTCCAGTACTAAGGCCACTCAGGGACTGAGGGACCCAGCCCAGCTTGGCCTTTCCCCTGCACAGACCTGCCCATAGTACAAGGAGCTGCCAGGGGACCCTTGTAAGGGAGCTGCTTGGTTCTGGGGTCGCAAGAAAGGGCTGCCAAGGGCTGCCTGCCCTGGAAGAGGGCCGGTCAAGATTACCTCTGAGATGACCTGCCTTCTAAGCTTCTCTGGTTATTCATAACAGCCAACATTTATTGAGAGCTCTTTGTTCCAGGTC
>NW_011494856.1:1932581-1934900 GCF_000754665.1 Bison bison bison
GAGTGCCCAGGGCAGCCATCAGTGCAGGCTTTTCTCCTTGCATATTCCTATGTATAGTTCATGATGCTGACATGGTGTGCTACATGTTTCTGGCCTCTTTTGTAAATTTTTATTTATTTATTTTGGCTGCACTGGGTCTTCACTGATGTGCACGGACTTCTGGTTGCAGTGAATGGGAGCTACACCCTAGTTGCAGTGCTTGGGCTTCTCATTGCCGTGGCTGCTTTTGTTGCGGACCATAGCCTGTAGGATGTGCAGACTTCAGTAGTTGCAGCACGTAGGCTCAGTCGTTTGAGCACGGACTTAGTTGTCCTGTGGCATGTGGAATCTTCCTGAGCTAGGAATCAAACCTGTGTCCTCTGCATTGGCAGACAGATTCTTAACCACTGGACCACAGGGAAATCCTTGCTTCTTTCATTTAAGATTATACTGAATGTTTCTCCATGGCATTTGAAAGAGCTCTGTGGTCAGTCTCCGCCTTGTGAAGAAGGCAGTGTGAGTGTCCTCCTCGTGCTGGGGGCCTGGCCTGCTATCTGAGTTTCTCCATTGGGCCGGAGGGACCCTCTCTCCTGCACTGTGGAATAGGTATGGATATCCAGACTCCTTGGCTCCCCAGATGCACAAGTCCTGTCTTCTGTGAGACCTTGAGCCAGGTCCTGGACTTCACTGTGCCCACCATCCTTTTGTGTAAAGCAGGAAATAATAGGGCCCCCCCAGGAGGCTGATCTGGAGGTTAAAATAAATACCCGTAAGTAGCACATTATGAACCTCTCAAGGGAGATCAAGTCCTGTTTATATGCCATTGCTCTCTTCCTGTCTTCAGGCACAGTAAGGTTAATCGATTTACCCAAAGACCCACAGCAGTTCAGTGGAAGAGGGGCATTTGCACCCCAGCCCCACAACCTCCTGCTCACAAGAACCTGAGCAAGTTATGGGTCCTCACTGAGCCTCGATCTCCCCACTGAGTTGCTGTGAGGATCTGATGACATTAGGCCCTGTAAGCGTTTTGTAAACTAAAGTGCTGAGTTGGTGTCTCTTATTGTTAGTATCACAATAGTAAGCCCAGAGAAACGCTGAGATTTTAAGGCTGGAACATCAGAAGCCCAAGGAGCTCAGAAAAGGAGCGGGGAGTTGACAGATCTGGGCTGTCAAGACAGCTTCCTAGATGTAGTGGTCCTAACTCTGATGCCTTGGGAGAGTGGCTCAGGACCTAGACGTGGCTCAAGCTGACCTTCAGCTATAAATCTTGTTGTGTACTGCAACCGCCCACCACAAACACGTTTGACACACAGACACACACCACACACACAACACATGGTGGGCATTAGGGCTGGTCACCAGTTGCTGACACAGTGCAAAAGGGCTTAGAAGCCATGGCTGCCTCTGGTCAGTCAAGGCAGAGACCACTTTTGTCAGCATGGCCCCAGCCCAGTGACAGCCCCCTTGAGGTAAGGTTGGAGGGATCATTGCGTAGGGTATAGTCACTGTCCCTGAGCATCTCGGCCACCCTTGGTTTGTCTGGTGTGATGGTGGGGTTGGGGTAGGGGAGTGGTGGCGCTTCCCTGGTCTCTGGGTTGGGCCAGGGTCACCGGGGCTCAGGGCTCACTCCAGAGCCAGAGTAACGGATGGAACTTGCTCCTTTCTTGGGAGTGTCCTCTGGGTCCTGGAATAGGGCAGGGGCATGACAGGTAGGGGCCATGAGGCCTCCCAGCTGGTTGGGTCCCTTTGGATAAGCTGTGGTAGTGGAGCCCCAAGGGCCTGGTTCTGGCCTCAACTGCCTACTACCCTGGGGGTCAGGAGACACTTTCCTCTCTGGGCCTCAGTGCCCATACATAAAATGGGAAGGAACAGTCCCTTCCCTGGCTCCCTCCTTCAAGGGAAGATTGGATGTGGACATTCTAAAGGTGCTGTGCACATTCAGTACACTGATACTTGCTTCATTCATCCACTAATTCACACACATGGAGTTTACTGATCATGGGCTGGCTCTGCTCTAGGCATGGTTTGTGAGCTCAGAAGGGAAGGGAGCACCTCTTCCTTCTTCAGTCAGCATCCATGTCTAGAACAGAGGCCAGATTAGTGGGTTTATAGGAGCTGATAGGGGAGAAGGCAATGGCAGCCCACTCCAGTACTCTTGCCTGGAAAATCCCATGGATGGAGGAGCCTGGTAGGCTGCAGTCCATGGGGTCGCTAAGAGTTGGACACGACTGAGCGACTTCACTTTCACTTTTCATTTTCATGCATTGGAGAAGGAAATGGCAACCCACTCCATTGTTCTTGCCTGGAAAATCCCAGGGACTGGGAAGCCTGGTGGGCTTC
>NW_011494856.1:1935000-1944923 GCF_000754665.1 Bison bison bison
CAGAGTCGGACACAACTGAAGTGACTTAGCAGCAGCAGCAGCAGGAGCTGATGGACCCTCAAGTTTCCCTGGGCCTTCATTGGTCTAAGTAGAATTTCTGGCACTGTGGGAAGTGGGGAAGATGAGCTCTTCTGGCTGCGGAGCTTTGAGAGCCCCCAGGATGATGTCTGTGGCTCAGGCAAGCCCTGCCCCGCCTCCTCCCTGCCTCCTGGCTCCCCAAGGCTCTGGCCTGAGGCTGGCCTGGCCTTTCCCAGGGTGCCTGGACCACAGCCTAGTGAGTCATCTTCCGCTCTAGAGGCAGGACACCCCATCCCACCCCGACAGCACACACAAATGGAGGCTTCCCCCCACAACTGTGCCTGGGTTCGAGGGAAGGAGGGAGGGAACAGGATGGGCTGGAAACAGGCACTGGCTAACTTCCGTTCCCACGATCCTTCACCCCAGCCTGCCTGCATGCTGGAGAATGGGTGGAGGTGAGGGAAGCGAGCTCTCCTTTGCAGAGCACTTACTCTGCAATAGATGTTCCCCCTCATTTTAAAAAAGATTTATTTATTTATGGCTGCTCTGGGTCGTCTCTGCTGCACACAGGTCTTTTCCAGTTGTGGTGAGCGGGGGCTACTCTCTAGTTGCGGTGTGCCGGCTTCTCGTTGCAGTGACTTCGCTTGTTGCTGAGCGCAGGCTCTAGAGCTGGCGTTAGTTGCTCAGGCTTAGTCGTCCCACGGCATGTGAGATTTCCCCAACTAGGAATGGAACCCGTGTCTCCTGCACTGGGGAGCAGATTCTTTACCACTGAGCCACCAGGGAAGCCCCACCCTCATTTTTGAAGTGAAAAAAACCAAGGCTGAGGGGAAGGGATATTTGCAACAGCTGGAAGATGGTGGTGCGGGGCCCAACGCGTAAGGGCCCGATACGCTGTGCAGTGGTCTGTGCTGAGCAAGGTTTAAACATTTTGAATGAATAATTTTTAGAGCTGGTAGGGAAGGGCTCTGGAAGCTGACCTCATCCACAAGTTCTGAGCCAGGACTGGGACCAGGGGCCAGACCACTGCTGTGAGCAGCGGTGTGCACAGGGTGGGTGGGTGCATTTCCAGGGAGCTAGGGTTGCTAGATTTAGCAGTTCAATGGACATGAGTTTTAGCAAGCTCCGGGAGGTGGGGAAGGACAGGGAAGCCTGGTGTGCTGCAGTCCATGGGGTCGCAAAGAGTTGGACATGACTGAGGGACTTAACAACAACTTTAAGACTTTGGGGTTCCCAGGTGGTGCAGCGGTAAAAAATCCACCTGCCAATAGAGGAGACACAGAAACACGGGTTTGAGCCCTGGTTTGGGAATATCCCCTGGAGTAGGAAAATGGCAAGCCACTCTGGTATTCTTGCCTGGAAAATCCCATGGACAGCAGAGCTTGGCGGGCAGCAGTCCCTGGGGGTTGAGAAGTCGGACATGACTGAGCCTGCACACGCACTTAAGACTTCATCAGACTCCCAATGGTATTCCTGCCTACTGCCCATCCACCCTCCCAACACACACACACACACACCACAAGTGGGCGCACACACACACACCCCCCGCATAAGCACACGCACATGCACACGCATCCCCACTCAGATATGGGACCCAGAAAATCTGGGTTTTTGTTTCTCTGCCTATAAAGTGGTGGTGACAGTCCCAACCTCTTGGGCCCTGGAGATGAGTTAATTCAGAGTGTACTAGCTCTTCAGGAGATGTTTTTCACATCTGTTGGGGTCTGTCTATTCTCCTACCTCCTAACCTCCACCTCCTGCTTCCGGCCATCATCCATGGTGTTAAGAAACCCTTCCAAAAAAAAAAAGAAACCCTTCCTTCCCAGGCTGGAGGATCCAGCTGTATCTTCTTCAAATTAAGGCGTGGGGGTGTGGTTGTGGGAGAGCCCTGGAAGAAGAAAGGGAAAAAACCCACATGAAACAAGGCTGAAGTTAAATTCAAACCACATGCACCGCAGCCCCATGCCATGCGGGCCTCTGCTGCCACCCATGGGTGTTTGGAGGAAGTGCAGTTCCTGGAGCTCCAACTTCCTCAGTCAAGCAAGAAGACTGGGTCCTGGTACTGAAATCAGGGAGAAAGGTCAAACTGTCCACCCCCCATCTCCGGGCATGACCTCACTTATCCCCCTCCCTCAGGGAGCCTGGTGAGGAGTTTAGAGTCCACCTGTACCTTCCCTCCTTCCCCATTTGTTTACAGAGGAAGAAGCTGAATCCCAGAAGGAGGAGCAACTTGACAAGTCAGAGCAAGTCAATCAACAGATATGCATGGTGCACCTGTTGTATGTCAGGGACACAGCTGTAAACGTAGAGAGGTCTGGTCTCTGCTTCTATGGACATTATCCAGGGGACAGAATAGAGAACACAGCCCATAACCATCTAATTTAAGGTACTCTAGGCCTGGTCCCGGAGAAGGCAATGGCACCCCACTCCAGTACTTTTGCCTGGAAAATCCCATGGACGGAGGAGCCTGGTGGGCTACAGTCCATGGGGTCGAGAAGAGTCAGACACGACTGAGCAACTTCACTTTCAACTTTTCACTTTCATGCATTGGAGAAGGAAATGGCAACCCACTCCAGTGCTCTTGCCTGGAGAATCCCAGGAATGGCGGACCCTGGTGGGCTGCCGTCTATGGGGTCACACAGAGTCGGACACGACTGACGTGACTTAGCAGCAGCAGCAAGCCTGCTCATTTATGTTTTCTGTGACCCTGGTGAAGTCATACAACTCCTCTGATATGCTGATTATGCGGCATCAGACCCTAGCTTTGCTAAATTCCAGCCAGTTTTGCCACATCCAACTTCATAACCTCAGACAAGTTGCTTCACTTCTCCTCGCCTTTGTTTCCTCACCCGTAAGATGGCAAGTTCTTTACCTCTGAGCCACCAGAGAAGCCCGTAAAATGGCAGTAATAGTGATATGTAACTCAGAATTGGTGTGAGGATTACATGAGATAATACATAAGAAACAGTGCCTCACTGGACATGACTTGGAAGTAAAAGTCCCCACCAACGGTATACGGAGTGCATGTCATTCCCTGAGATGAGGGGTCAGGAGTACAGTGGGTGGGGTGTCCCTTCTGGGCTGAAAGGTGGGCAGCATGGTTGAGCCGCCA
Organism: Bison bison bison; assembly: GCF_000754665.1. Classification (NCBI taxonomy): domain Eukaryota; kingdom Metazoa; phylum Chordata; class Mammalia; order Artiodactyla; family Bovidae; genus Bison; species Bison bison. The sequence goes on from NW_011494856.1 coordinate 1,938,131, forward strand.
GAAGCTGGGCCTGAGTCCCAGCATAGAGAATGAGAGCTGCCCCCTCAATCCTTTCAGCCATCAGAGGTGGTTTCTGGAAGGGTGGGGAGATTTTCTAGTGCTACAGAGGTTGGGGTCCCAGATGGACCCCTCTGGACCAACAGTGAAATCTGGGTCTGTGCAGAAATCATTCTCTTACTTCATGTCTCCCATCAGGACATTAAGGACTCTGGGATCTTATCCCAGCTCCGCCACTTACTGACTCCATAACTATGGCTTCTTCACTTCTCTGGGCCTGCTTTCTCAGCTAGGTGGCTCTTACTCAGAATCTTTTGGGCAATCACTGTCAAGTAGTAGCTGGGCTGGACTCACCTTGAAGTCATGCTCATTCACAAGTCTGGCAGTTTCTGCTGGTATTTGAGTAGGACCTCATCGGTCTGTCAGCTGGGGTAGCCTGCACATGGCCTCTGCTTGTGACCTGGGCTTCCTTACAACGTGGTGCTGGGCTGTAAGAATGAGTGACTCAAGAGCAAGGTAGAAGAACATGGCATGGGTGTGGCCTAGCTTTGTTTTTGCTTTTTTTAAAGAGCATGGCATGGGTATGGCCTAGCTTTGTTTTTGCTTTTTTTTAAGATTCTTTTTTAATGAGCATTTTTTAAAAGTCTTTATTGAATTTGTTTCAGTATTTCTGTTTTATGTTTTGGTTTTTTGGCTATGAGGCATATGTGGGGTCTTAGTTCCCCGACCAGGGATTGAACTGGCATTCCCTGCGTTGGAAGGCAACGTCTTAATCACTGGACCACCTCGCTTTGGATGTCACATAGTATCCCTTCTGCTGGACTCTATTGGTTGGGGCAGTCACAAAGGTCCACCCAGTTTCAAGGGTAGGGAACATAAACCTCATCACTCTGTAGGAAGAGTGTCAGTACCACACTGTAAGAAGACCATGTGTCATGGAAGATACTGTGATAGCTATCTGAAAAATGCAAGCTGCCACACTCCCCTGGACTGCTTATGAGGATAAAATGAGACAGTGATGTAAAGTACTTCTCCCATGCCTGGCACATGGTGAATGCTCAGCTATAGCTGTTTTTGGTTTTTACTGATGTGGCCCCTTCACTTTCCACCTCTGCCAAGAACCACAGGGATCACCACCCACAGAGGTGCTGTGCAGTCGCATGGCCACAGAAGACCACTGACAGGGACGCACAGACACTGCATGAGCCTGCACAGCTGAAACACGTATTGTCTCTCATAATCCCACCTCCAAGTGCGCACTGTCTGACCTGAGTGGGGCAGTGACCCTGTGGCAGGAAGGACCTGAGGCTCCTTAGGCCCTTGATCTCTCCCCTTCCTGTTCTCAAAGCACATTCCCCAGAATTCTGGGGCCCATCCAGAGCAGCCAGTCCCAAGGGAGTCCTGTGGCTTGGAGACTGCCCTTGCAGCTGCCTGAGGCCTGGGAACTCGGTGGAGCCTTGAGAGGCCCCTCCTCCCAGAAGGGAGGGTCTGTAAGGGACAGGCTGTGACGTGGGAAGGGATGGATGATGGGAGGAAGAGGGAAGGGGTCTCAAACAGGAACAGATGGAGAGACCGAGGCCCCAGGAGGGGAAAGAGTCTTGCTCAAGGTCATATCACCTGGTCGTACCAGGATTTGAGCCCAAACTGTCTGGCTCCACAGTTTGCACTCCTAATTGCTATGCCCAGAAATCCCTCTTTTGGAACTTTCATTGATGAACCTGAGGACCTGAGAAGGGCAGCAGCCATCAGCGAAATGGATAGCCCATTAGGTTGGGAACATCCAGTACTAACTCCATGCCCGTGGACACTGGTGGGGTCAGGAACGCAGACAGTCCATCTGGGCCATTAGCCAGGGCTCAGTTCCCAGGGAAGAGGCGCCTCCGTGATCCCAGCATTGCCTGTGGATGGACAGCATTTTGTTTTCTATCAATTCCGACCTGGGTCAGGAGAATGTGTCATTGTCTCAGTACAGATGAGGCTGCAGAAAGGCAATTCAGGCAACTAGGGCACCAGGGAGGCAGGTGAGCCCCAGGGGAAGTGGAGGGGGCTCTTCCCAGGGGAGGTGGTGGTTTAAGAGCACGGGCCCTGAAAGCAGCCACCCAGGCTCCACTGCTTACCGTGTAGGTGACTTCCCTGAGTCTCAGGTCCCCGTTTGTAAAATGCAGGGATAACAGTATCGAAACCCTTTGTGTAGGACTGCCGTGGGGATCAAAAGATCCAGGGCTTGGAAAGCAGGGGTGGGGTGCTTGGCACCTGAAAAGTGTTTAAATAACATTAGTGATGGTTAAGAGTGCTGGTTAAGATTCTAAGATTATGGAGTTCCCAGTGTTCTGATTTGAGCAGCTCTGGGGCCCAGACATTCTGCTGGTAAATACTTATGTATCTGTGCTCATGTGAAAGGCTGGAGACCCCTCCTGGCCTGCAAGAGCCTGATGGGACCCACCACCCCTGAACCTGTACTTGTCATTTTTGTTTTCAAGTTCCTATCTTCCCACACAGACTGTGGTGCCCAACAGGGCACAGGCTTTTTTTCTTACCTCTGAGTCTCCACCCAGCACTATGCTTGGTACCTGGAAGGTACTCAATAAATATTTGTTAAACTGTCAACAAATGAATAAAATAAAAACTCGGTTAACTTCTCATCTATTGGATCATGTGTCTGTGTGTCCATTTGTGCTCATTTATTGATTCATCCTTCTGTTCTTCCACCCATTTATTTATTCATCCATCATCAATCCGTCCTGTTATTTTTTCAGCCATTACTCATTAGCCATCCATTTGTCCATCCATATGTCCTTTTTCATCACTGGTCCCCCAGTTGGCCCAGCTCACATGGCCCTAAGTGGGCTAGAGGTCTTGCAGGTGATTTTGGTGGGGCTCGGGGTGGGAGTGTGTCCAGAGGCAGGCTGGTGAGTTGTTAGACTTCCCTCAGAGCTGGGGAAGCAGTCACAGACTAGGTCAGGGTCGGGAGGATTGGTGTCGCCCAGGGCTGGCAGTGGTGCCCAGCTGGCCTCCTGGAGTGAGGCGGTGCCCTCATGGATCAGAGCCCTTTCTGCCACTGGGGAGGGTGGTGTATGGGGTGTGGTGGGGTTTAGGGCATGAAGAGGGGGGCTAGATGGGCCTATACCAACTACCTGAACAATTAAAAACTATTCTGAGCCAGATTCGCTTGAAACAACTGCAGATACCCAAAAGGAAAAGAAATCTGTGCCTGAAATGGGAGCTCAGAGGAGCTCCAACAGAATCCAAGCTGCCCAGGCGTATCTTCAGCCTCCACCCCAGCTGACTGGACTCTGAGGAGTTCTGATACCTGTGCTGTTATCAGGGAGATGCCTGGACACCCTGATGCAGCAGCTCTGCACTCCTGTTCTTTCTCTCAGCTTCCCTCATCTCCCCACCCCCACTAGCCCCTGTGTTGCCACGGCAATGGGCTTGGATCTAATTAGCCGTCTTTAATGAAGCAGCCACAGCCCACAGTGCCGTCAGCACCAGGCCTCACCCCACTCTCCAGGGCGGGGGCCTCTGGTGAACTCTGCCTTCTGGGCACCCACTTGCCTCTGGATCTCTTGACCTTGGGACCTGCCTGGCTCCTCCAGGAAGCCCTCCCTGAATACCCCTCACCCCCATTTCCTGAGGCATGAGTGATTCCCTCTGCTGAGCCCTGTGTGTTGTCTGGGAGCTCCTGGGTGCCAGCCAGAATGGATTCATCTCTGCAGGGCCTGGTCCCACTGGAGGGAATGAGTGCAACTCACTAACAAGCCCCAGCTCTGCACTGCCTCGCAGCCACTTAGAGGAAAGAAGACCCAGGTCATATAGCTGGAGAGGGTCAAATAGGGGAGGAGGTGTTCAGAGAGAAAGCCAAATGTGGAGTTAAGTAGCTACAGTGATCAAGCAATGGGCCTGGGGTGAGGCCTTCGGACCATCGGCCCTTTTACTCATGTGGGATTACCTTTGGGACCTGGCTATTTGGACTGGTGTCCATCCTCCTTGCTCAAACCATCACTCAGTTAACTGGTCTGGCTGTTCCCAACCTTCCCTGCAATGTTATGAGCCCAAGAGGAGGAGGAAGAGGAGCAGGCCCTGCCCCTAGGGAAGTCCACAGTCCATCTCACTCAGAAGGTGACAAGTGGGGAGTCTCACTGGTCCCAAACCAGAGGCAGAAGAGGGCTTGGGCTCTCCCGGAGCACCCCTGCTTCTGCCTCCTTGGGTGGTGTCAGGGAGGCTGAGAATGCGCATTTCTAACAGGGCCCCAGGAGTTGCACTGCTGCTGGTGCTACTGCTAAGTTGCTTCAGTTGTGTCTGACTCTGTGCAACCCCATAGACGGCAGCCCACCAGGCTCCTCTGTCCCTGGGATTCTCCAGGCAAGAACACTGGAGTGGGTTGCCATTTCCTTCTCCAATACATGAAAGTGAAAAGTGAAAGTGAAGTCGCTCAGTCGTGCCCGACTCTTAGTGACCCCATGGACTGGAGCCTACCAGGCTCCTCGGTCCGTGGGATTTTCCAGGCAAGAGTACTGGAGTGGGGTGCCATTGCCTTCTCCAGGAGTTGCACAGGGACGCACTTTGAGAACCACTGCTAGAGAGGGACCAGGAAGGGAGTTCATGCAGAGCACCCACTCTTGCCTGCGTTTGTTCTTTCACTCAGCAGACTGGCTCAAGAGTTGCTTAGGATGGGGCTCTCATGAGACCCAGGAGAGACAGATGGGTTCATCAGTGGTTCTCTCACTATGCAGGGCAGACTTAGCAAGCACCCATCAGGTGTCAGGCTCGGCCACCTGGTGCAGCCTCTGGGAGCACCCCCACCTCTGGGTAGTTAGTGCTCACTGCTCTGGGACCCCCGCCAGGCTCAGGTCACCCCGGTCTTCTCTTGCTACTTTCTTGGAATTCCCTATGCCTGTTTTCATTGTTGGCTACATAGGGTTGGTCTGTTGGGGAGTTAAAATTTTAGTGTTGGATATCTGGGGACTCTGAAGATGCTGCTACTGGCCAGGGGTGTGGGGTGTGGACTCACCTTAGTTGAGGGCCAAACAGGGGGGTGGGGAGGCACTGGGGCAGAGCAGGATAGGAGGCTGCAAGGGCCAGCAGGAAGGGTTGATCCTGTGCCATGGGGATGCCAGGAAAGTTTCATGAGCTGGGACCTGCGTGGGCTCTTTGCCTCTGGGTGGGGACTGCTTGGTGTGTGGGGAGAAGGGAGAAGGAAGAATTGCTAGAGTTGTTGTTTCATTAGCCAGCATCTATGTGCAGAGGGCTATGGCTTATGAAAGGGTCGTGTGCCCTGCCCTCAAGGAACTTACAGTCTCTTGGGAAGAGAGGAGCATCAATCTAGCTCAAGTGTATAATTTTAATCTGTGATACCTGGTTAAGAAAAACTGAGGCTCTTTGAAAGCATAGAGCAGCTGCACCTGACCTAATCAGAGGTTCAGGGACCGCTTCCCTGAGGTGACATTTGCACTACAACTAGTCTTAAAGGAAAAGAAAAAGCACTTGTAGAGACTTCCCTGGTAGTCCAGTGGCTAAGACTCCATGCTCCCAATGCAGGGGACCTGGGTTTGATCCCTAGTCAGTGAACTAGACCTCCCCCATGCTGCAACTAAGAGTTTTCATGCTGCAACTAAGACCTGGTGCAGCCAAATAAATAAATTTAAAAAAAGAAAAGCACTTGTAGGCGAGAAAAGAGACTTGGGCCAGGGCCCTGGGGTAGGAGAGAGCCTGGTTTGTTTCTCGCAGTTAAGACAGAAGTGGCAGGGGAAGGGGCTCTCAAGCATGGGGGAGCTGTGGGGACTGGGACTGACCTGGTTGATGGGGTCAGGAGTTTTCTGTGCAGGAAACCCAGAGGGAAGCAGGTTTGGGGAGGGAATCCGTTAGGAGTGTGGTGAGTGTGGGAGCCTTCAGTATACTAGGGAATTATGAGTTCCCCAGGCAGCTGCAGGGCACATCAGAGCCCCATGGTGAGGTAGAAACTGGTACAAAACCAAGCTCACGTGTACCCCTCATGATTAAATCAGTCTGGAATAGGTTTGGGCACCACCTGGGATTTAGGGAACAGTTTCTGAGGATCCCACCAGGAGGCATCCTGGAGGACAGTCTGGTGGTGGTGGGGGCTGTGCCTATAAATGCCTGAGCCCCCTACCCGTGGGGGTAGTGGGATGGGGTAGAGAGGAATAGGACTCAAAGCCTCTTGGACTGTCTCAAGCACAGGACACAAGGTCTACTGGGTGGAGCAGGTGTTGGAGTGACTCAGGGTACGCCGTTCCCTGGTAGTCCCCTCCATGGTCCAAGTGCTGTGTCCCTGGATGGAGGACAGCAGCAGTTTCCAGGGATGTGTATGTGTGCACATCCCTAAATTTGTGTGCCTATTTGTGCCTGGTTATAGTTGCATGAACACGGAAGCGCGTGTGGCTGCCTGCAGCACTGGGTCGGTTTCATGTGTGTGTCAGTGTTCAGGTCTGTATGGGATTATGTTGTGTGTGTCCTTGGCTCTGACCCACGCGTGTATACTAGTCGAGGACCGAGGGCAGGCATCCATGTATGTGGGCTGGTTCTCTGTGGGCATTTGCATGCCCCTGCGTGTGCCTCCGTGCGTACAGGTGTGGGAAAAAGTGTACTCGCCTTTGTCCACGGGTGTGCGCAGACTTGTGTCCACAGAGGGAGATAGATCTGCGACCGGAGGCCGCCGTGTGGCAAAGCTGCGGGGGCGAGGCGGGGCGCCCTTGGCGGGTTGGGAGAGAGGGGCTCGAGTGGCGGAGGCGGGGTGGCCCGGGGGCGGGGGACTCCTCCTCCCCTCCGCGCTGCCGGC
>NW_011494856.1:1945240-1948924 GCF_000754665.1 Bison bison bison
ACCCTGGCCCAGTTCACCATCGCGCTGGAAGACATGCGCGATCTGGGCCCAGCCGCCGCCTCCGGGGAGCCCGCCGGGGGGAGCAACAGCGCTGACCCTGAGGAGCCTGGGGAGGCCCAGGTACGGGGAGGGGGAGGGGCATTGAGGGACCTGGGCCAAGGCTTAGGAGTCTGGCGCCCCGGACTGGGGGAGGCACAGGCAGAGACGCTGGGGCCCAGCCTGCCTGGCTGTGGGGCTGGGGACTCAGTGATCAGTGATGGTGGCAGGGAGATGGAGGGTGTGTGAGAAGTCCTGGGTGTGAGAAGTCCAGGGGTGATGTGGCTAGCAAGATGCTGAGGTTTGGTGCCACCAGAATGCAAACTGGGGATGGCAGAAGGGCTGGCAAGCTCAGCTGGGTAGCAGGCCTGCACCCTGAGACCCAGCAGTGCTTGGCAGTCCTGTGCTGAGCGCCGATACAGGTCAGCCTGGAGGCTGAGGCTGTCACCAGGGTACCCTGGGTCCACAGGCTTTTGCCAGTCTCTGTCTCAGGATGAACGTATGTGCTGGGGGCTAAGAGCAGTCAGTTTTGCTCCCCTCCTTGCCATCCTCTCCCTGGAGTCACTGGGCCTGGGAGGTGTCATGCTGGGGTGGCAGGGATGGTGTCCCCATTTCTGGCTCAGTGTGTGCTCCCCTGCGGGGGAGGGGGAGACGTCTCTGTGCTTTGTGTGCCTCTCTGGGCCTGGACTCTGATTGTTCACTCTCCTGGGCTCCAGTGGGGGCTGTGGTTTTGTCCTCCTCCCTGTGCTGCATTGTGTGTTTCTCTAAGGACCTGGATGCATTCTTTCTCTTTGTGGGGTGTCTGGCCTTACGGCTCTCTGTACACATGTCTGCGTCTTCATGCCGCATATGTAGGAGTCTCGGGCTTTGGGTCATGACGTCCCAGTTATACTGGTAGGAGAGCCCCCCCGCCCTGTCCTCCTGCTGTATCCCTTGGGCCCCACGTCCCCTCCCCCTTCAGTGCCCCGTGTAGTGAAGGTCTGGGGTTGGGGCTGCTGAGGGGTGAGAGGCTCTGGGGGAGGCTGGACCTACAGGGCTGTCCCGCCCAGAACAGGTGTGCCTGCTGATCTGGTTGACAGCTGCACTGCCTGTCCCCTGCTTCCCCTGGCCCCCACTGATACTCACACCCGTGTCTGGGCACGTGCGGAAGGGGCGCTCAATGCAGTGACAGGGAGCTGGCCTTGTTTTCCGTACCTCTACCTGACAGCTGAGTGACGGCCTGCTGTGCTTTTGAGCAGGGAGGAGGCTGGAAAGGCGGCTGTTGCAGCGTCAGCCTTGCTGCATGAGTTACTAAACCCAGCTCTGGGCCATCAGGCCCAGTGCCCGCCCTGCCTCCCTCAGGAGGCCTCCCTGCTCATGACCCTCACTGCTGGGCCTGGGGAAGTGCTGGAGGAGGGGGCTGTGCCACCCAGGGCCGAGTCTGGCCTGATCCTACAGGGAGACGGATGTAGATAAGCAGCCTTGCCGAGACACAGTGAGGATGGTCCTTAAAGACCCAGTGTGTGCAGAGAGCTGCCCTGCTCCTCAGGTCCTCGCTTTCCCAGCACTGGGAGGGAGGTGTTATTTGTTCCATTTCATAGAGGAAAATGTAGAAGTCCAGGTGGTTAGGTGACCACCCACAGTCACACAGCTGGGAAGGGCCAGGCTGGGGACCCTGTGGCTCATGGCTGGCTGGGCAGTCTGAGTGAGAACTCCGAGTTCTTGGGCCCTAAGACTTAGCATGAGGTGACTGAAGAGACTCGCTTACCCACTCTGCCAGTCACTGGCTGTGTGACCTCTGACAAGTCAGGCCACTTCTCTGACTTGACTTCCTCATCTCTGTATTGGCGATGATATGTCCTGTCATAGAGCTGTGAGTGTGAGGCTGAAGTGAGGCCACATCTGTGACACGCTGAGGTGTTTCCCTGCAGGAGGTTGGGCATCTGGGCCTTTCCTTGGGAGGCCCTTCTGGCCCTTGATGCCCTCCCTCCCAAGCTTTCATCCTCGACGGGCCTAGGTGGTGCTGCCTCCTACTGGAAGCTGCCCTGGTTTTTTAAGGCCTCAGAAGCACTATCATAGGTGGTCTGGCTGTAGCTGGGGGCTCTGAGACAGAATCCAGTGCCTTCTTACCCATCAGAGCACAGCGCTGAGGAGGGGGCAAGCTAGCCTCTTCCCCTCCCCCTAGGGGGTGTTATTCACACCCCCACCCCGAGTTCCTAGCATAGAGGCCTGCTTTTTAAAGTATGCCTTGTGGTAGTACAGACTTGGGGACAGGCCTGACCTCTAAGTCCCTGAGTCAGAGGGAGGGGGGCACCTGCGGTGTCTACGAGCAGAGGGGTGAGCAGTGGCTGAATCAGGCCGACTGGGCAAGCCCAGTGCTTAGGCCACTCAGCAGACACAGACTGGTGCACAGTAGTGATCAGCCCTGCTCCACCGGCTGAGTCCCAACCCTGAGAGGCTCCTGGGGTGGGGACTAGAGGGAGGCCACAGACACAGACACTCACCATGGCATCGTCACACACGAAGAGCATCCATGCTGACTGGCAGGCCTTCATGGCTGGAGCCCAAGCTCCTGTTGAGGCCAAACTGAGGACTGACTGGGAAGGAGAGTGGTGAGGGGAGAATAAGCCCTAGAGATCTGGGGCCCAGCGGAGTTGGGACTTGGCTTAGGACCACTCCAGGAGCTTGGAGGAGGAGACCTCGAGTGGAGTCCTTGCCTGGGGAGAGAAGCTCTTAGAGCTGTGCCATCTGGGAAGGCTTCCTGGAGGAGGAATGGGCCAGAGGCATAGGAACTGGTGGCAAGGGGCAGGGGAGCTGAGTCCCAGGATGGAAAACAGAGAGGGCATCCCTAAACTGACTTCCAGAAAAACCTTGCCAGAGAACAGGGACTGCCCTGGCAGGGATGTGCACCTTCCCCTGAGAGGGTATGGGTGTGAGTCTCCATAATGCAGATCATCAGAGCCTCGGAATGGAGATATCGCTGCCTGGATCTCCTTAAAATGGGAAGAATAATCACACATACCTCACAGGATGGTCAGAAGGAGAAAATAGTGCACGACATTTAGAATAGTGCCAGGCATGGAGTAAGGCTCAGTTAACCTCTTTCACTGAGTGAACCAGGACCCAGCCTTGTCTGAGAGGGGCTGAGCCCTGCCCCTGCCTTGCTGCGTGACATTTAGCACTGCCCTTACCTCTCTGGGCCACCTTTTCTTTATTGTAGCAGGAGGTGACAGTTTTGACTTTCTGGGATGATATGAAGCCCTGGGTAGGGACTGACCCCATAGTACTCAGTCCAGAGGTGGGTTTTTCGGAGTTGGCAGCTGGAGTAGGGGTAGCCTGGAGGCATTGCCCTTCGCAAATGTGAGAAGCTATTGACTTTCTTGAGTCCTTTTCAGGAGTCCAACAGGGGAGCCAAGAAGTAAACAGGAGATCTCCAAAGCTGCCAATAGGCCTGGAGAGGGGAGCGGAGAGATGAGAGTTGAGGAGCGCGGTCTGGGGAGGCAGGCTGGGAGTTGCAGGGACAGGTACTGTCTGCAGGGGGAGCACGCGAGCACAGACCTGGAGAGTGGAGGTCCAAGGTGCTTTGGGGAGGACAGACCTTGAAGACCTAGGAGAGGGCATGGGTGGGCTCTCTGGGCCCCTGTGACTGCAGGTGGCACGTGTGAAAGG
>NW_011494856.1:1949024-1949436 GCF_000754665.1 Bison bison bison
GTGTGAAAGGAACAAGGCACTGCTCACCCTCTGCCTTCTGTACCCCCAGGATATGCGGAAGCACGTGACCATGACCCTGCTGGACACAGAGCAGTCGTATGTGGAGTCACTGCGCACTCTGATGCAGGTGAGACCTGGGGTGGCCTGGGTCCCTGAACGCAGCCGTTCTGAGTTTGGGTGGCTGTTGGACATGTGGGAACACCGGGGTCCAGGTTAGAGAGGAATGACTGTAGGGCACACCACCCATCCGCAGAGGACGCTCCCTCCAGGGCAGGAGTGAATGCAGAGGGGCCGTAAGGAGGCCAGACTGGGGCACCAGCGGCAGACGCTCCCTCCTCCTGCTGACCTCCTACCTCTCCTGGCAGTGCTGGGTCTGAGCTTAGGTCTGTGAACCCCCTCTGGTCCCACCACC
>NW_011494856.1:1949626-1962999 GCF_000754665.1 Bison bison bison
GGAATTAAATGTTAGCATGCACTATGTGTCAGGCCCTGTTCCAGGTACAGGAAACACCAGGACAAATAAGAGACAAGCCTCTGCTGCAGGAATTGACAGTCCTGCTAGGGACATAGTTGAGTATATGGGCTCTTAAGGCATCGGGTTGGAGTGGGGGGCACTTGGGAGGTAAAGGGTGAAGGAATTTTCCCTGGAGGACGTGCTGGTTTTCTTCTGCCCTGTCTTCTCAGTAGCGGGAACAGCTCATGCAAGGTCGAGTAAGGAGAGACCTGGCCCTTTCAGGAGTCCATGTGGCCAGCACAGAGCACAGGGGTCAGTCCTGTGGTGATGCTGAGGGAGCCAGCAGAGCTCATGTGGTAGGGACCCTCAGTAGCAGGAGGAGAATTTGGACTCTACCAAGGGTCCCAGGAACTACTGAAAGGCTTTGAGCAGGGGCAGTGTGTAGTCTGACTCACGCTTTATAAAGTCTATCTGACTGCTGGGAGGAGGGTGCAGAAGAGGAGGCCAGGGCCACTGAGGCCAGGCAAGGGAGAAGAGGCCACCCCCCGGGGGGAGACTGCAGAGAGGGGAGTTGGGGACAGATATTTAGGAAGTGGACCAATCGGGCCAGACATGGTAACTGGTTGGGCATTGGGCAAGATGGGGAAGCCCAAGTCATGGTGCCTGGGCTCTGGCCTAGGTGACTAAGGCACTAAAGGAGCCTTCTGTGAAAAAGGGGAGTGAGATGGTGAGTTGAGGTTCAGACCTGGGGGTCTGGAAAGCCCAGGGTCTGGAGCCCAGGATAGAGAGTGTGGGTCTGAGCTAAAGTGGGACCTAGTGGTCATAACTGGGGACAGGTTTTCTCAAACCACCTAGGCAGAGCAAGAGCGAGGGGTAGAAGGGAGAGGCTGGGGAAACATCCCAAGGATTCACTCATTCACTCCACAAACCCACCATGAAGCAGGCAGTGTTCTCTGGAGGGTTCAGCAGTGAATGTGAGTGATGAGGTCCTGTCTCCCAGAGCTCACAGTCTGTGGCAGAGACTGACAATAACCAGACAGGCTATGCGTGAGGACACATGGTGATGTAAAAGTACACGGAGAGTATTCTTAAAACAGAATATTGTTCAGCCAAAAAGGAAATTCTGACACATGCTACAACAAGTTCTTGGACATTATGCTAGTGAACTAAGCAGGTCACAAAAGGACAAATACTGAATGATTCCACTTATATGGGGTACCTGGAATGGCCAACCAAATTCATAAAGACAGAAAGTAGAATGGGGCTGCCGGTGGCTGGGGAGGGGGACATGGGGAGTTGGTATTTAGTGGGTGCAGAGTTTCAGTCAGGGAAGATGAAAAAAAGTTCCAGAGATGAATGGTGGTGATGGTCCATAACATGAATGTACTTTAATGTGGGTATACTGAACCAGTCACTTAAAAATGATTAAAATGGCAAATTTTATGCTATATATATATCACACCACAAAAATACATCATTTATGTGTGTATGTGTGTGTGTATTTTTTAAGATGCATAGAGCGTTGAGAACTCAGAATGGGGGTCTGCCCTAGTGTTGGGGGCAGGGTATGGGGTGTTTAGCTGAGACCTGACGGGTAGGTAGGATTTAAGCAAGGGGAAAGCTTGGAGGGACTTGTTTTAGGTTGAGGACACGGCAGGAACAGGGCTGGGCGGCTGGAGGAAGCCTAGAACAACTAGGAATAGGGAGGTGGCCAGTGTGGCTGCTGGGCAAGGAGCTGACCTTTACTGTGAGCCCAAGGAAGTCACAGGAGGGCCACACCGGAATTCCATTTTTACGAGGTGTCCCTGGCTGCCAGGCAGGAATGGATGTGCAGGGGTCTTGGGCGGTCCTTGGTTGTCCCCTAAGTGGGAGTCAAAGGCGTGGGAATCAGTCCAGGGATTTAGTCACTTGCTCCCTTCTGGGTGATGCCTAGTCTAATAATCTCACTCCTCTGAGCCTCTGCATTTTTGTCCTGTAAATATAACTAATCATGCCCTCTTCTCAGTGTGAAGATTGAAAGGTGATGGGGTGGGCGTGCCCTCTGCCTCTGAATCTCAGGGCTGCCGGGCTGCACACGTGGAGGCTTGCAGGGCCTGCAAGTGGAAGAGCTAAGGGGGGACGGTGCTGAGGACACCAGCTCAGAGTGTCTAGAGGGGAAGGGCGCGAGCAGGAAAGACAGTGTCAGCTGAGACCAGCTCGCTCGACGCAGCCCTGCTGTGTCGAGGACTGAGGTCCCGCCCACGGGTCCAGAGCATAGCTCTGGAGCCAGGCCGCTGGTGCTGAAACTTGGCACTACCTCCTGACCAGCCATGTGATCTGGAGCAAGTTATAGATCCAGTCTCTGCCTCTGCTTCCTCGTCTGTTGAGTGGGAATGATAATAAGACCTGTGTCAGGTGCAGATTACGAGATGCATGTATAATTTAACATACTGCCTGGCAATTCTGCCTGCATGCATGCATGCACATTTGTGTGTGTATCTATAAAATCACCTTTAATCCTTGTATTAAACTTGTGAGGCAGAAATTATAATAATGCTCTTCCTCACCTGAGGAAATGAAGGCTTAAGGAGGAAGAAACCTGCTCAGAGTCATCTATCTATTAAATGATATCCTAGTCTGTTTGGGGTGCTATAGTAAAAATTCCATTGATAGAGTGACCTAAACAAATAGAAATTTACTTCGCATAGTTTTGGAGGTGGGGAAATGCAAGATCAAAGTGCTGGCAGATTAAGTGCAGATGAGGACCGGCTTCCTGGTCTGTAGACAGCTGTCTTTTCACTGTGTCTTCCGTGGTGGAAGGGCTGAGGGAGCTCTCTTTCAAAGGGCACAAATCCCATTTGTGAGAGCTCCACCCTCATGACCTGCTCACCTGCCAAAGGCCCCACCCTGAAATAACCACCACATCAGGCCTTACGTTTCAACATATGACTTCTGGAGGGAACATAGCAAGCAGTAATACTAAGAGCTAACATTTATTGGGTGCTTAATATGTGTGCTTTATATAAGTTAATTCATATAAACCTCACTATAGACCCCTATTTTACAGATGATGAAACTGCTCACAGAGAGGTAAAGCAACTGGTTCAGGTTCACAGTGGGAACGAGTGCCATAGCCCGGGTTGAATCCCTGTCAGTCTCACTGTAGGGTGGAGACTGGACTCTACAGCCCTGGTGATCCCTCGCAGTGACTGCTGCCACTCAAGTTGATTTGTATTATTCCTGAGGGCCAGGAGTTCACAGTGAAGGAAGAAGTTAAATGCCAAGGTTAACAGCCAGAAAGAGGTGGGATTTGAACCCAGCTCCTAAGGGTGCACCCTTTCCTCAGTGTCACCGTCACCCTTTGAGTCTTTCTGCAACCTGCAGATTCCCAACTAACAGCACTGCTTTCCCTGACCAACCGCTCTGTCTTTTTTCCCACTGCACTTACTACCTTCTAATGCACTGTAATAATCTTGTCACTTAGGATGCTGTTGTCTCCCTCCGTCCACTAAATTGTCAGATGCACAAGCACAGGGACTTTTGTCTGCCCGCAGATGCAGCTCGTGCTTAGAAAGCAGGACGCACAGTAGTTGCTCAGCAAGTGTGTGGTGGGTGAGTGCAGGTGTCGGCTCCTAGCAGGTTCTCCATCGAGGTCCCTGTCGCTGTTTATTCTTTCCTCCAACTGGTATGCAGGCTTCTGTGTGAGGCGCTAGGACCCAGAAGTGAGCGGTTTAACTCCCACTCCTCGGGCAGCGGACCCTGGCAGAGATCCTGCCAGGGCTCAGACTAGCCTGGGAGCTGTGAGAGAAAGGCTGCGTGTGTCCTGTCACCCCCGCCCCCTCTGCCTTTCCAGAATCTCAGACCAGGCGAGAGCATTCCGTTGAGCTTTACTTTCTCAAACTTGTTTTAGAACAAGCTATTTTTTTTTTTTTATGTTTGATGTAAATTTGATTGCAGCATTCCATATACTTTTTCAAACAGCCTAGTTTCTTTGGCTTGTAGTTACAGTTTAGGCCAGTAGAGGGCGACATCTACATGAGCCACTAGCCACTGAGCAGGGCTATTCAAGCTCAGGAAATAGCTCTGAATGTGGATTTGAAGTGAAAAATGGGAGTTTTAGTCATTAATTGACCAGAAGATCTGAAAACAGTGTTTCGGATATTGTCAAATAAGCCTTCAATAACTTTCCATATACCCTTCCATACCTCTCTCTACTTTATTTAACCCACAGCAATTATGGTCTTTTAATTTACCACAGGATTTCTGCATGTAATTGATTCTAAAACACATTCTTCACATTTTACCATCTCTGAAATCCAGGTTCATCCCATAGTTGATGGCCTATAATAACTTAATTGACAGCATTTTTTTTTTTTTGAGGTAAAGAAGAGTACTGATGCATCTTAGATTCGATGACATGGTTTTTATTTATTTATATATTTAATTTGTGTATTTCATCTGACTAGATTGTAAGCTCGATCTGGGCAGGGATTTTGGCCTTTCTTGTTCACTGCTGTCTCCCAGTTTTTAGAATAGTACCTGGCACATAGTAAATGCGCAAAAAAAAATTTGCTGAATTAGTGTGTGGAGTCTCCCAGGAGCCCAGTCTTCTTGCTTTCCTCACTCTAAGCTCTGTTCATTCACACATCCAACAAATCTTTCCTGACACCCCTCACCCCCAACTTGTGCCAGACCCTGGTTGCTGAGTGAGGGTGATGGGGCTAGATCTTTCCATCGCCCTCCTGGAGCTCCCAGGTTAATGAGGGAGATCCTGGAGGCAGGGCCACTGAGCAGCAGGCCCAGGTGATTTTGTGTATACCTGGGCCGGCGGGCTGGGGTGCCATCTCTCTGAGGGGACTGGCACCGACCCTGTGGCTCCTCCAGGGCTATATGCAGCCACTGAAGCAGCCGGAGAACTCCTTGCTCTGTGACCCGTCACTGGTGGATGAGATTTTCGACCAGATCCCGGAGCTCTTGGAGCACCACGAGCAGTTCCTGGAGCAGGTGCGGCACTGTGTGCAGAACTGGCACGCGCAGCAGAAGGTGGGAGACCTGCTTGTCCAGTCGGTGAGTGGCCCTGCCGTCCACTGCTACACCCCCGCCCCACAGCCCTGCCGCTCCGAGAGACCGGATACGGCCTTGGACCCCACCCCCACCTCCGAGAGGGACTCGGATCCCCGATCCAACCCCTAGAGCTTTCGAGACACTGGCACTGACCCCCGATCCTGGGTTGACCTTGACAGCCCAACCCCAGCTAGACACCCTGACCTTGGACCCAGCCCCAGTTGCTGACAGTTTCCCTGGTAGCTCAGTTGGTAAAAAATCCACCTGCAATGCAGGAGACCCAGGTTCGATCCCTGGGTGGGGAAGATCCCCTGGAGAAGAAAATAGCAACCCACTCTAGTATTCTTGCCTGGAAAATCCCATGGACAGAGAAGCCTGGCAGGCTATAGTCCATGGGGTTGCAAAGAGTCGGACACGACTAAACCCCCAAACCAGTTGCTGACACTGACCTGACCCTAGTCCTGCCTGACCCTGAGCTGCCACTGACTATGACCCAGACCTCAAATGGATGATGGTACTGACCTCAACCCCTACTTTAACCTGAATGTAAACAGTTGTCCTGGTCCTGACCCTGGACTTGGGCTTGATGCTGACACCGGCCTAGTCCTGACTAGCACTTTTCTCCATCAGGCGTTTTAATAATAATGGCTATTTGGCATTTATTATGTGCTAGGTATTCTAAATACAGTATATATATATCAATGACACTAAGGAGGTAGCTATGATTGATTATTCCCAAGTTTAAAGCTGATGATTCTGGGAATTCCCTGGAGGTCCAGTGGTTAAGACTCCATGCTTTTACAGCTGAGGGCCTGAGTTCAAACCCTCATCTGAGAAGTAAGATCCTGCAAGCTGTGTGGTGCGAGGCCAAAAAAAAGAAAAAAACCCACAAGCAAAAAATAAAGTTGATGACTCTGCCACATAGAGAGAGAAAATAACCCGATCAAAGTGACAGTTAGTAAGGGACTTCCCTAGTGGTCCAGTGTCTAAGACTCCATGCTTCCAATATAGGGGGCCCGGGTTCAATCCCTGGTCAGGGAACTAGATCCTGCATGTTGCAACTGATACCCAGTGCAGCCGAATAAATAAACGAATGATATTTTTTAAAAAATCACAGTAAGTGGTAGAGGATTCAACCCAAAAAACCTGGTTCCAGCGCCCATGCTCTGCCCCACCCCTTGTCCCTTTCACCATAGACAGAATTCCACCTGCGAGCTTTTTAAAATCCTACAACAGTGATTGAGACCTTAGGAAAGGCATTGGTAATTTAAAAAGGACTGTAAAAGTGAAACGAATAAACATTCAACTAAATGTCTGCAAAACATAACATGCCATTTTCTGTAATTGTTAAATTTAGTATTCATTTACATAGTTTAATTACATTTGAAAAAATTTAAGTTACATTTTATTTTGCCAGAATTCCAAAAAAAGCATGATGATGAATGAGAAATCATAGTGAAACACAAACTAAATGCTTACTCAGAGCCAAATAATTTCAAAAATAAAACTCTAAAACTCCTTCCAGAAAATTCTACTAGTGAAAAACACTTAATCTATTTCTATGGGATGTGGGTGTGTTTGCATGTGTTTGTGATGTGATGGGGTGGGCCTTGGGCTTACTAAGAAGGTCTTGGAAGGTGCCTGCTGACCTGGAAACTGCTGTAACAGGAACCTTGGCTTGGCGGTGGTGGGACCCCAGCTTGAGTGCTGACATCTCCAGTCTGTCTCAGCCCTCAGTGTCACTGGGTTTATCCCCTCCCTGTCTGGACCTTGATGTTAACCAAGGGTAGCAGTGGAAGCCCTGGTTCCCCCGGAGGGGTCGGCGTAGGATGTCCTGTCCCAGGACTGGGGGGAGTTCAGGGGAGGCTGTCTTTATCCCTGAACTGCATCAGCCTCTGCCCTGCAGCACATCTGATGGGGGGTGGGGATTGGCATTAAGAACCTAGAAACATGGATTTGGAGACCCAGAGGGGACCAGAAACACCACCACAGGTCAGCTAGTCACTCCATGGCGCAGCTGAGACAGGCACTGGGGTGTCCTAATGCCCAGCTGGGGCTTCTGCCGAGAACATCCACATTGAGCCCAGCCATCAGGTGTTAGCCACCGGGCAGAGCATACTGGGAGGGATGGGAGCACCTACTCCCTGGAGCTGGCAGGCTTGCCTTGAGGGGCCAGGGAGGCCAGAGGCCAGGTATAGTTCCAAGCTGAGCCTTCTTCAGGGTAGTAGTGCTTCCTGGAGGCAGCAGAACTGGAGCTCCGCCTTGCCAGGGTGGGTGAGATTTGGATGGGGGAGGGGCCTTCCTGCTGGAGGGAATTACGTGAACAAAAGCCAAGCAGCAGGAACAAGTTTGTGTCACTCAGCTGACAGCGAGGAGGGAGACCTGCCTGGTTGGAGACCAGGGGATGAAATGCCCCATTGGGAGGGAGAGAGCCTGGTCTGAGTGCACCTGTGTGTCTGCACGCACATGCACACGCCTAATCACACAGTCATACATATGACATGTACAGACATCACAGTGGTAGCACATGCCCCATCCCTTAGAGACCGTGTCATTTTCAGATGGAGGGAAGAGTTAGATGTTGGCTCGTGAATCAGTGGAAACCTGGACAGGGTGAGGTGGGGAGGGGACACCTTGAGGGTCCCAACCTGCCTCTTCATCCACAGTTCTCCAAGGACGTCCTGGTCAACATCTACTCTGCCTACATCGATAACTTTCTCAATGCGAAGGATGCCGTGCGTGTGGCTAAGGAGGCGAGGCCTGCCTTTCTCAAGTTCCTGGAGGTACCTGGGCCAGGCAGGGGGATGGAGGCCACCCTTCTTGGGTCAGCTTTGGGGGTCTCAGGAGCCCCCAGCCTGGACCCCAGAGCCCTAGCTTGTGGGTCCGTGTCTCCCCTCAAAGCTGGAGGGGCTCACTGGGGACCTGTCTGTCCCTGGACATTTCCATCTTTGCTGGTCATACCTCACTTGGGTGCCCATCAACCCTATTTCGGGTTTCAGCAAAGCATGCGTGAGAACAAGGAGAAGCAGGCACTGTCCGACCTCATGATCAAGCCTGTGCAGCGGATCCCACGCTACGAGCTTCTGGTGAAGGTGGGCATGGGGCTGGGTGGACAGGTAGGCGTGGGGCTGGGTGGGCAGGAGGTCATGGGGCTGGGTGGGCAGGTGGGCAAAGTCTGGAGGCATGTGGGGATGCAGGGGGCTCAGTGGTCCCCACCTAGTGGAGCCGCAGGGTCCAGATAGGAAAGTTCTCTCTAGAGTCTACCCACAGTCTCTTCTGTTCCAGCAGTCACTGTGGGGCTCCAGAGCCTGACAGGCTAAACGGGTTTACCGCCCATTTCCACCCAGGACCTCCTGAAGCATACGCCTGAGGACCACCCGGACTACCCTCTCCTGCTGGACGCGCAGCGGAACATCAAGCAGGTGGCCGAGCGCATCAACAAGGGTGTGCGAAGTGCTGAGGAGGCAGAGCGGCACGCCCGCGTGCTGCAGGAGATTGAGGCCCACATCGAGGGCATGGAGGATGTGAGTGCCGTCTCGCCTGGCCCCACCCATGCCTGTGTCCACATCTGCGGCCACCTGGAACCGTGCTCATGGCTGCAGTGTGTTTGCGTCCATCGCGGTTCGCATCTGTGTCCTCCCCCATGTCTGTTTCTGGCCATATGTCCCATGGCCTGATGACACAGCATTGAGAGGGTGGACAACGTGTTGCTCCTACTGACTTGGCCCATGAGTGGGGCCAAGGGTCACTAGGGTCTGGGGAGGGGAAAGGATTCATAATGAGCCTTCAGGACGCCTTGTCCCTCCTGCCCCACAGCTCCAGGCCCCTCTGCGGCGGTTCCTGAGGCAGGAGATGGTCATTGAAGTGGTAAGAAGTGTCCCATTGTCTGCCCGCCTGTCCCCACCTCCCTGCTTGGTTACCTTCTCTGCTCACAGCTGCTGCCCTCTGGCCTCCTGCTCTTCCACCCCAGCAGGAGCCCAGGGTCAAGTCCCAGTTTGCTTCTGGGCATCGGGAAGGCCCTCCCCTCCCTCGTCCTGGCTGTCCGCCTTGGGCACGGTGGGCAGGAGGGAGGGCCTCTGGGCCTGAATCCTGTCTCGGGCCCCACAGAAGGCAGTCGGTGGCAAGAAGGACCGGTCCCTCTTCCTGTTCACGGACCTCATCGTCTGCACCACCCTGAAGCGGAAGTCGGGCTCCCTGCGGCGCAGCTCCATGAGCCTGTGAGTGGCCAGGGTGCTTGAGGCCATTGTCCTTCCCTGGGCCCACTCCCCCGCCTTGGCCAGAGCACCCCTGTTGCTCCCCACAGGTACACGGCAGCCAGCGTCATCGACACGGCCAGCAAGTACAAGCTGCTGTGGAAGCTGCCGCTGGAGGATGCGGACATCATCAAAGGTGGGGGTGCTGGGTATTAGGGGGTCTTCCTCTGAGAAGCCCACCTGGAGGATTTGAGCCGTGACCAGGCTGGCTGGCTGTGCACCTGCTCTTCTGCTTTTGGGCCTCGCTTTCTCATCCTGTCCAAGGGTGCTGGCATGCAGGATCCAGTTTGTGTCCCACGGAGCCAGACCGACCACCTTCTGATTGGGCAGGGGCCTGCCGTGGGCTGGCGGGGGACTGGGGCTGCAGTGCTGCAGGGAGCGCAGACACGCCCGTAGCAGTTGATTCACTGCACAGGTGCCTGTATGCACCTCATCTTAGATGATGGCGCACTGTTCTGGTCCAGCAGTTTGGTGCCTGGGGAACAGGCACACTCAACTCAGGCCAATCAGAAAGCTGGCTAGAATGATCCTTTGGTTTGGGGCTGAGACTGTCGGGAGCTGAGGCAGCTTCAAAGAGCTGTTCCTCCTGCGGTGTGAGCGTGTTCCCCCCACCCCACCCCCGCCCACCCCCTCTGTGCCAGATCTCACTGCTCTCAGCTTTCTCGCCTCCTCGTAACTCCCGTGGTCCATCACGGCCTTGTCTGCCTCGTGGCCTTTCTCCCTCAGCTCTCAGCCCCAGTTGCTCCAGGAGGCGCAGTCCACCCTCCGGAGTAGGGTGGTCATTTGGTGGTGAGGGCACCTTGGGACTGGCAGGCAAGTCAGACCCAGTGAGGCAGGGGCTCACTCAGCCCCTTGGTGAACCCAGGCCTGCCCCACACCGGCCCCTACGTAGGAAGGCAAGCTGGTTATTGGTCCAATTCATCTCTTCTCACTAAAGAACAGGCTGGTGGATAAAATGAGTGCCTCTAGGTCAAGTGTCTACCCCTGGTCCAGTCAGCTGTGGCCAGAGACTGGAAGGGTCATAGGGAAGAAAGCGTGGCTGCCCGGGTGGTAGAGGGTTGTTAGGGGACAGTTTCCCTCAGAAGGAGCAGATGTCCTCAGGCCTCTCTTGTCTAGTCCACTCCACTGCTGTCTACTCAGCCCATTTGTGAACGCTCCTAGCCAGGCAGTGTGGAGTGTGCGGGATGCTGAGCTGGTCTGTGGGGCCCGTACTTGGCAGGGATCAAGTATGGGACAGGACCAGGGAAATCTAGGTCATCAGCCCATTGCCCCTCCTTTGTGGGGGGAGTTGAGTCCCTGGGTCAGCACATTTGACTGCCTGAGGCTCTGCCTGCCCAGCTGACTTCCCCTGTGGGAGATGGCACCACCACAGCAGTCCAGCATCAGCTGGAGTCTGCATAACCTGGGAGCTGTCTGCTATTTGTTCTATGTGCTCTTCCAGGGAGTTCTCCAAGGGACCGACACCCTGTGGCCGGTGGCTGTGAACCAGGCCCAGGCCCTGCTTTCGGGCCTGGAGTTTCTCTCCAAGCTGCCCATTAACTTTGGGGTTGATGCTAACCCGAGGTCCGGCGGTTTACAAGCTCTCAGTTTGTCAGGCTGCTCCCCGCACCCATCTGCAAGTTGGGAGGAAGGGGAGGAGTGTCTGTCCAAGCCTGACCTTGTCTGTCTCTGGATCTGCCCATGGCCTCCCTCTGTCCCCACTAGGGGCATCTCAAGCTGCCAATCGAGAGAACATCCAGAAGGCGATCAGCCGCTTGGACGAGGACCTGACCACCCTGGGCCAGATGAGCAAGCTCTCGGAGAGCCTCGGTTTCCCCCACCAGGTCTGCTTCTTCTGCCTAAGATTCCCTCACCCGGTCTGAGGGGGAAGGGTACAGCCTCATCCCATCTCTGAAGGAAGTCATGTTCCAGGCCTGCGGGTTGGAGACACAGCTCCATCCCCAGCTGAGGGAGTCGGGAGGGCCCACCATGTCTGTGCAGGATCCAGGCTACCTCTTGCTCTCCGGGAAGTAGAGTCCCGTTTTCTGTCTGAGGGGAGAGGCAGATGCCCAGTCCCATCCCCAGGGCAGGAGTAGGCTGAGCAGGGAAGGGAGGCCCTGAGGCCTGGACCCTTATCCCTGCAGAGCCTGGATGATGCGCTGCGGGACCTCTCAGCTGCCATGCACCGGGACTTGTCAGAGAAGCAGGCCCTGTGCTACGCGCTCTCCTTCCCTCCTACCAAGCTGGAGCTGTGCACCACGAGGCCCGAGGGCACCGACTCCTTCATTTTCGACTTCCCCCACCCTGATGCCCGCCTCGGCTTCGAGCAGGCCTTTGATGAGGCCAAGAGGAAACTGGGTAAGCCAGGGCCCAGGGTGGTGTCCTCCTCCCAGAACCTTCAAGCAGGGGACAGCATCTTATAGCTGTATGTGACATCAGGAGCCAGAAATCTCAGGACTGCCATGTCCTGTGTTCCAGTCCCTGCCAGTGGAAGGGTGGACTGAGACTTCTGCAGAGAAATACAGGACTTCCCCAGGGTTGGGAAGATCCCCTGGAGAAGGGAACCACTACCCACTCCAGTATTCTGGCCTGGAGAATTCAATGGACTGTATAGTCCATGGGGTCGCAAAGAGTCAGACACAACTGAATGACTTTCACTCACTCACTTAGGGGCTCTTTGGCAGGGATTCAGTGGATACGGTCAGTGTAGGGCAGGGGCCCTATCATGGGAGTGGGTGACTAGGACCTCGTACCTCCACCACACACACAGACAGCAGGCCTGGATCAGGGAGCACTGTTGAACAGGTCCATAGAAAATCCTTAGAGACCTCTGGGTCTACCTCTCACATTGTACAGATGGGAAAATTGAGGCCAAGGACAAGCAGGACATAACAACCAGTCACCTCATTCTCCCTAGAGAGACCCTGAGGGGCAGGAGAGGAAGGGAAATGGGCAAGGTCAGAGCCAGGGTAAGGTGAATGCTAAGCAGTGTCTGTCTGTCCATCCATCTCCACTACAGCCTCCAGCAAAAGCTGTCTAGACCCTGAATTCCTGAAGGCCATCCCCATCATGAAAACCCGCAGTGGCATGCAGGTGTGTATGCACCCGGGTACCTGGGCGCGTGTGTTCTAAGCCAGCATGTGTTCATGTGTTTTTGTTCTTTGTCCAGCATTGTGTACGTCTTGAACATTGCAGTGGTTCCCTGTGTCTGAGAGTGCAGCTCTCTGCACAAGCACATGGACACTACATATGTGTCATACGTATATGGGTACATCCGTGCATTTATGCATCTTTGCATGTGAACAAAGGCTATACCATTGATGTGCAAGTGTCTAATTCATATGCTTGTATGAGTCTATATACATATGGACAAAGTTACCATTTTTTTCATTTGTTACACATACACAGGTATGTGTGACCATATTTGCGGTATATATATGTGTGTGGATATCTGTGTACACAGACATATATGAATGTATGTCACAGAAGGATGTGTGCATTTGATGCGTAAAGAGTCACGTGTGCTGTATGTGTGCACGTGTATGCCAAAGGTGTGTTGAGAATCCAGGAGGGCCTGGAGAGCGGTGTGGAGCTGGCAGCAGTTCCTCCATTCACCTTCCCCTGTCCCTTGGCGCCTTCCGCAGTTCTCGTGCGCAGCCCCGACCCTGAGCAGCTGCCCCGAGCCCACCCCCGAGGTGTGGGTGTGCAACAGCGACGGCTACGTGGGCCAGGTGTGTCTGCTGAGCCTGCGCGCTGAGCCCGATGTGGAGGCCTGCATCGCAGTCTGCTCCGCTCGCATCCTCTGCATCGGGGCGGTGCCAGGTCTGCAGCGCTGCTGCCACCGGTGAGGGCCGCCGGGACGGGGGCAGGCGGGGTGAAGGGCGGGGCCTGGGGGGAGAGTCCCGGCCCCTGACCCAGAGGGTGGGCGTGTCCTGTGGGTGTGGGCGGGGCCTGGGCGTGAGGACGTGTAGGGCAGATCCTAGCTCGTACTGCTGCTGCTGCTGCTAAGTCGCTTCAGTCGTGTCCGACTCTGTGCGACCCCATAGACGGCAGCCCACCAGGCTCCCCCGTCCCTGGGATTCTCCAGGCAAGAACATT
>NW_011494856.1:1963099-1967575 GCF_000754665.1 Bison bison bison
GGCCCCTAGTGACACTCATTCCCAACCCTTTGTCTCCCAGGGAACAGACTGCGTCGCTGAGGAACCCCCCAGAGACGGCACCCGAGCCTACCGGGCCAGACCTGGACGTCGAGGCGGCGGACGAGGACGCAGCGACGCTGGCCGATCCAGGGCCCCAGCCATGCCTGCACATCTCCATAGCGGGCTCGGGCCTGGAGATGACGCCAGGCCCCGCCGAGGGTGACCCCCGCCCGGAGCTAGTGCCCTTTGACAGCGACTCGGATGATGAGTCTTCGCCCAGCCCCTCGGGGACCCTGCAGAGCCAGGCCAGCCGGTCCACCATCTCCTCTAGCTTTGGCAGTGAGTGCCCAGCTTGGGGCAGGGAGGGGCAGCTCAGCCCGTGCTGATTGAATGAGAGAAAGGATAAGCACAACCATGGCATCCAGTCTCCTTAAGATTCTAGCACAGAGAGCGCTGGGGGCCAGCAAGATGGGCAGGGACTGTGACACCAAGGGCCCCAGGGGCAGTGGGTAGTCAGGCTGGATCCTGAGGCCCCTGCAGTGGCCAGTTGAGGAAGATGGAGTTGTTGGGGATGGTGGTAACTGGTCCATGGTGGTGGATTGGAGGTGGCCAAGCTGGGACCAGGAGCCTGTAGCACTGAGCTGTCAAGTCATCAGGGTAACAAGGGCTGAACTGATGGCGGAGTCTGGAGGGCGGGGAGAACAGCAGTGGAAGACCTTGACCCAGAAGGGTGCATTGAGGGGAGAGTAGGGCCTAGAAAGATACCACATCTTGGGCCTGGCAGAGTGGGAGAAAGAGCCTTTTGTCTCCATCAGATGAGGAGACCCCGAGCTCCAAGGAGGCCACAGCAGAGACCACCAGTTCAGAGGAGGAACAGGAGCCTGGCTTCCTGCCACTGTCTGGCTCCTTCAGGCCTGGCGGTCCCTGCGGCACCAGTCCCATGGATGGGAGAGCCCTTCGTCGGTCCAGTCGTGGCTCCTTCACCCGCGGCAGCCTGGAGGACCTGCTGAGCGTTGACCCTGAGGCCTACCAGAGTTCCGTGTGGCTGGGCACCGAGGATGGCTGGTAGGGACACAGGAGAGGCTGGAGTCTTGGTGCCAGAACCTGCAGTCCCTGTTTAAGAAATCATATCGCATCCTAAAGCAGAAGCAGGAGGGCCTTGGGTCAGATCTCAAGGATACTGCCAACCAGGGCTGCCAGAGGGTCTGAAACCCACAGGAAGGCAGTGGGATTTTGGTACCTTGGGGTGGCACCTGCCGTGGAGGAGATGCTGGTGGAGGCAGCTAGGTGGAGGGATTGGTGTGCCCAAGCACTTGTCACAGGTCCACACCACTGATCCACAGTGTCCACGTGTACCAGTCCTCTGACAGCATCCGCGATCGCAGGAACAGCTTGAAGCTCCAGCACTCGGCCTCTGTTACCTGCATCCTGTAAGGCCCCCCAGATGGCTCTTCTGGTTCACACCCTTCTCAGCTATACCCATAGATGTCCTTCTGCTCACCTGCACCCTCTGGGCACAGAGCACACAGGCGTGCCCCAGGCTAACTGTGTCTCCCACACACCGTGTGTCATTGTGCAAGTCACTGCCTCTTCTTAGACTCAGGTGCCCACCACCTAGAGAACAAGGGGTGGGAGGAGGTGATCTTTCGGAAGCCATAGTCATTCTGTCTGATGCCTTGGGCTCAGGGGACCTCCTTTGGCTTCCTGAAACCCCCATGACTCCTTTTCCTTTCCTAGGTATCTGAATAACCAGGTGTTTGTGTCTTTGGCCAATGGAGAGCTCGTAGTCTACCAAAGAGAAGCAGGTGAGTGTCCCCCTCCCCGCTGAGTAGGGTCTCCCTCCTGAGCAAGCTGGGGCCTCCAGACCGCAAGTCTGGAGATGTGACTTTTGATAACTCCCTGGTCTTTTCTGGGGTTTGGTGTCCTCATTGATAAATGAGGTTATTTATTAGCACCTTATTTCAGGGGAGGGTGAGGTTCAAATGCAATGTAAGATTGAATCTGCTGTTTTCTTTATCCCACTCCTACTCTAGGCCATTTCTGGGACCCCCATAACTTCAAATCAGTGACCTTGGGTGCTCAGGGGAGCCCCATCACCAAGATGGTGTCTGTGGGTGGGCGGCTGTGGTGTGGCTGCCAGAACCGAGTCCTTGTCCTGAGCCCTGACACGCTGCAGCTAGAGGTAGTGGGGATGTGGGTGGGGTTGGGGAATTGGTGACTTGGGGTGAGCCAGGCCCATGAGAGAGGAGGTGAGACCACAGGGCCATAAAAAAGCAACCAGCTGAGAGGTCGGGGCTTTCCCCCGACCACTGTGTGAATCTGGGCCAGCCCCTGGCCTTCTCTAATCCTTATTTGCTTCTAGCTGATGAAGGCTACAGGTACATGTAAGTTAGAACTCTAGTCCTCCTCCCCCTCCAGCCCTATTTCTCAGCTAAAGTATTGGTGTCTTTGGTGGGTGGACAGAGTTCCTTTCTGATGTCAACATCCCTTATCATCACTCTGGCCTTTAGTCCTGAGTTCATTTACATGTGCATCAGTAGCTGTCAGCCTGGTAGTATCCAGGAGTAACTAAGTTCCCTTGATTTCCCTCTCACTGGTCCCACCATTGGTTGGGCTGGGAGTGAAGAGGTGGAGAACCCGGGTTCAGGCCCAGGTCTATGACTGACTTGCCGATGCCTTTGGACAGGTTCCCTCCCCTTCTAGACTCGTTTCCCAGCTGTACAGGGTGAGGCCAATGATTGCTGTTAAGACCCTTCAGGCTTTGAACTTCTCTGATCATTAACTCACTCAACTTCCTTGGGGAAAGGGCACTGTAATTCCTGAGGTTAAGGTGGGGAGGCTCCAGAGAAACTAACATTTGAAAGGTTAATCATCCAGGTCAAGGAGCAAGGCTGCCTTTGCTGTCAATCCAGCGGGCTCTCTGGAGAGATTTGGCATGAGTTGTAAGGAAGGAGGAACGGGCACTGGTGAAGCACAAGGCTGGGAGGGGCCGGTGAGGGCAGGCCTGTCACTCACCCATCTGTTCTCGACCCTCACCCCAGCACACGTTCTCCGTGGGGCAGGATTCCAGTCGCAGCGTGGCTTGCATGGTGGACTCCAGCCTGGGCGTGTGGGTGACATTGAAGGGTAGTGCCCACGTGTGTCTCTACCATCCAGACACGTTTGAGCAGCTGGCAGAGGTAGATGTCACACCTCCTGTGCACAGGATGCTGGCAGGTACTGGCCTCAGTCTCCTACTGCCCCTTCCCTTGGAGCTTTTCTGTCCCTGGCAGTGAGGGTGCTACGCCAGGGCCAGGACTCGCCCCCAGCGCTGGTCTGTCTCCTACCCCAGGCTCAGACGCCATCATCCGGCAGCACAAGGCTGCCTGCCTGAGGATCACAGCGCTGCTGGTGTGTGAAGAGCTGCTGTGGGTGGGCACCAGTGCCGGCGTGGTGCTCACCATGCCCACCTCACCCAGTACCATCAGCTGTCCACGGGCGCCTCTCAGCCCTGCTGGCCTCGGTCAGGGACACACCGGCCATGTCCGCTTCTTGGCCGCAGTCCAGCTTCCAGACGGCTTCAACCTGCTCTGCCCAACTCCACCACCTCCCCCAGACGCAGGTGGGTCTACACATCCTATGCCAATCCAGGGACCTGGGCTTTGGGTTTAGGATGCCCCGCTGCCCTGCCAGAGGAGGGTTAAGAGGGAGGGAAAATGTAATACAGATGTGGAAGTGGCGTATATTACAGGAAGTAGGCTATAGAAAACCCAAACTAAAATCTATTAGGATACTCTGTGTGTGTGTGTGTGTGTGTGTGTGTGTGTGTGTGTGTAAAATTCTGTCCAGAGAATGTCATGGAGATGAGGAAGTGAACTAAGAATTAGAGTATGGCACAGGAAGGGATACATACACAGGAAATAAAACAGGACTAGAAATGATGTATAGGGCAGAGCGGGAAACAGAAATAGCACCAGAAAGCAGAGCATAGAAGGGTCCGTAGGATAGGAAAGGGGCTGTGAGGATTAGAAAGTGAACCCTAGTAGGTAACGATATACATCAAGGGGGTTGCAGTTGGCCAGGTCTTGCTCTGGCAGGACAGGAAGCCGTACTCCCAAGAGGAAGTGGCTGTGGGCATCAGGAAGCAGGGAGGCCTCGGTCAGGGGTTGTCTGGGTCCAGAGAAGACTTAGCTGCCCACCTGGGAAAGGGCTGTTGGAAGCAGGAGATGAGCACCAAGAGGGCTGTGTTGAGACAGTGCTGCCGCCAGTCACCCCCAGGTTCATGGCTCCTCCCCTCTGCCCCCCAGGCCCGGAGAAGCTGCCCTCATTGGAGCATCGGGACTCCCCTCGGCACCGAGGCCCTGCCTCGGCCAGGCCTAAAATGCTGGTGATCAGTGGAGGCGACGGCTACGAGGACTTCCGACTCAGCAGTGGGGGCGGCGGCAGCAGTGAGACCGTGGGCCGAGACGACAGCACAAACCACCTCCTCCTATGGAG
>NW_011494856.1:1967747-1975064 GCF_000754665.1 Bison bison bison
CAGACCCTCACACGAGTGTCTGACTGGGGCACACCCGTGCCTGCACAGACTGCCTCCCATCCTTGCGGAAGCATTGCCAATGGAGCACCTGCTGGCCAGCGGGGTCTAGGCCTTTCCCAGCCCTCTGGCTGCTCCGGTGCACCCAGTCATGATGGGAGGGTGGAGAGGGGGCACGTGGGCTGCCCAGGACCTCTGTCCCTGGAGCTTCTACCAAAGACACGGCCGGGCCTGGACCCCACAGGGCTGGGGAGGGCCATGTGCAATATTTGGAGGGTTTTCCTGGGGACAGTGGGAGGGCTGGGGGATGGAATCCTTTCCCGTGTACAGTATTTATGTTTCTTTTTAGATGTGTACCTTCCCAAGCACTTATTTATGCAATGACCTGGGGCAGGGAGTGATTGGAGAAAATAACAGAAGAGGGAAAAAAAACCCTGTTCCTGCCCTGGGAGTCACCCTGGGACCCCAACCAGCCTTCCTGGAGGGACCGGTCCCCCCTCATTATGTACGCACACACACACTGCATGTCTGGGGCACTGAAACACTGCCCCTTAACATAAACTTTCCACGGCCTTGTCCTGACTGGGTTGCCCTCCAGTATCCAGAGCAAAGGACCAAGTCCCCTCAGTCATCCAGAACAAGGCGATGACCGGCGGGGTGGGCAGTGACTCCCATCCGGGGGGTTTCCCCAGGCTCGGCGTTTCCTTGCTTGTTGGCAGTGCCTTTAGCGGTTTCCGAATGTGGGAACCCTGTTGGGGCCTCGTCCAGGGCCCTCTCCTGGCCTGAGCAGGGAAGGGGCCCTCGCTGTCCGCACGTTGCCCCCCAGCCCCTGTGTCTCATGCACTGGCACACATGGTCACCGCAGAGGGTGGGCCTAGGGGCCCCTCACTCTGACCACTGACTCCCTCTCTCCACATCCTCCTCTTGCAGCGGCAGCCCTTCCAAGGACGCCCAAAGCTGAGGGGCCAGACATGGCCTCCCTGGCTGGGAAGGCCACTCTGGAGACTAGCTTCCCCTGCCCCCACCCCCAAACTGCAGAAGCCAGTCTGACCCCAGCCCCACGCTTCTTCAGCTGCAGCTCCAAAGGTCTGGTGTCAGATGGGGTTTGTTTGGTTCTGTTTTTGTTTGGGGTGGGTGGGTCATTGCGGTCTTAGATTATGTTTTTCTTGCTACCAAACAGTCATGTATTAACTTTCCTTGGATGATGAAGTTTAAAGGGTCAATAAATAGAAACACCAAACAACTGGTCCCCATCGGCAGCCACAGAGGCCTCCTGCCAGCAACCTCTGAGCTCCCCAGCTGCGTGGGCTCCCTGACAACTACCCACTTGGACAGACAGAGTAGGACTCAGAGACCCAGAAGAGTGCTGCAGTGTCAAGGCAGCCACTGACGTGCTGTGTTATCTCAGGCAGGTCACTGTATCTCTGTGGGCTGCAGCTTCCGCATCAGGAAAACCAGGAGTTGTGCTAGTCAGATGCTTTATAACCAGGGTGCATTTTAGAGTCCCTTACAGGTTAACATTGTAAATACAAAGCATGATACATAAATTATGTGTATGTAAATACACATTCCCAGGCTTCCCCAGCTCCTGAGTCAGTAGGCCTGGGATAAAGCTTGGGAATCTGAAGCTGACACATGCTACAAGGAAAAACTAGGTGAATGTGAGCCTGTGTACAGCTCCTACAAGAATCGGTGCTCTCCAGCAAAGCCTCAGGAGGCTCAATCTGACAGGCCACGGTGAGCAGGGGAGACTCCAGGTCGCTGTGATTTCTGGTCATTAAATGACCATGAGAATGCAAAGGCTGACAACACAGGACTGTTCCTCGCAGGGGCACAGAGCCCTTTCCACCAGGGCGCACCAGCAAGACATAAGGTGATGACTTCTAGAAAAAGAACAAATCAGGCTTCAGCTCTCTTGAACACACGTTTGAACATTTTCCAACCCAAACAATTAAGACAGAAATCATTTGCTAAAGAGGCGTGCAGGCTCACACTTGGCATACTGGTATCCACATATCTTAGTTCTGCCAGGCCCTTGATGCCATGGGACAGGCATGAAACATCTGGCAGCATCACTACTGGGATGATCTGGAGGAGAGGGTAACAGAAAACAGATACATCACAGAGTAGAAGGCTACATTCACGTGGAATTTGATGAAATGGCATAGAAGGAGCACAGGTTTTGAAGCTGAACAGAAACTTAGACTTTGCCACTAATTGGCTATGCAGCTTTGGATGAGTTGTATTCCCTCTGAGCCTCCATCTCGTCATCTGTAAATTGGGGTTGATAATCCTTTCCCCCACAGGACTGTTGGTTGGTGTGCACAGATCTTTGGATTGCAAGGAAGAGATTTGTTCTGCCCAGAAATAAAGGGGGCGCTGACTAGTGGAAACGAACTAGAATCAAATAGCTGTTAGCACAGTGGCCCATGTACTGCTGCCCCACCTTAAGACCCCTGGCCTCTCCACCTTGAGTCTCTGATTCCTGCCTCACCACCAGCCAGCTGCCATTTTCTGCTTCACAACTTCTGCTGCCTGAGGCCCTCTTCTGCCTCTGGACAGACTTCACTTTCAGCACTGGTTATCCAAGGCCAGATCCTCAGCATTTTCCCTAATATGCCTCGGTAGGAATGGGCCCAGCCCAGCCCGCTGCTCCTTAGAAGGCCACATCCCAGGACACCGGGCAGCCTGTGGAGAGATGAGCAGCCCTGAGCAGGTCAGCTGTGGGCAGGGCGGTCCTGGGATGCACGATCGATCGCTAGGCACCTGGCCTAGGGGAGAGCCTAGAAGGATCAGCTCCTCCAAAGCAGTGGTTCTCAAATCTTGCCTGCACATTGTAATCACCTGGGGGGTCCAGGTCACATTCCAGACCAATTAGATCAGAATTCTGAGGGTGGGACTGACCCAAGTGTCAGTCATATTTGTAGGAAAACTTCTAAGTGAAGTATAACTTGTATAGAATGGTACTCAAGTCAGTGGACTGCTAGATAAGTTTATTAATAAACACACCCAGATTAAGAAACCGAACATTCCACCACTTGAAAGCTCCCACGTACTCCCACCTACTCTCCCCTTCTAGGGTAACTACCACGCTGGCTTCTGACACCGTGGTTTAGTTCTGCTAGTGAGGCGGAGAACCACTGTTTTAAAGGGCACAGCCAGGGACTTCCCTAGCAGTCTAGTGGTTGGGACTCTGTACTGCCACTGCCGTGGGCCCAGGTTTGATCCCTGGGTGGGGAACTAAGATCCCACAAGCCATGCCACTGGGGTGGAGGTAGTGGGACTCGGGTTTGATGTGAGGAGTGAAGGAACAGCTTGAGTCAATGCAAAGAAGGGTCAGGAAACCTGGAGCAAGAGGTCTGAGGTGTAGGCCCAGCTGGAGCAGTGGGGAAAAAGGAAAAGGCAGGGAAGCCAGAATGTGAGGTCTGCAAGGGGGATATTTGCTCACTGCCCCATCCCCAGGCCACCTGCAGTGCCTGACACAAAGTAGGTGCTCAATAAATATTTGTTTAGTTAAATCTAGAGAATTCAGTTGCGGTTTCCCTGTAGGTCTTGAATGTTGCTAAATAATAGCCCCAGCTCCCATTTATTTATTGCAAGCCAGGAGCTTGGACCATCCAGTTTCATCCCAGTGGTCCTGGGAGGTTGGTACCATTATCCTTTTTTTCAGTTGAGGAAACTGAGGTTCAGAGAGGTCAAACGCCTTCCTCAAGGTTGCCTTCCTACTAAGCAGTAGAGCCGGGATGTGCATGTGATCTGTCTGCTCAGGTCTCTGCCTCATGGAGGAGAGTAAGGGCAGTGACATGGGGTGGCTGGAGGACACGAGACAGTCCAAGCAGCCAAAGACACATCCAGCCACTCATGACGTATCTGGCTCATGTTCCTCATACCCAGCCTGGGAAGGACATCCTGACTTCAGAGGAGACAGTCAGGGCCAAAAGCCACCTTTTCTCCCAGGGGGGTTCTCCAGGTGTTTCCTTGGGCTAGATACAAACAGTAGGGTTTAGCTATACATGCTTCAAAAGGAAGATGAGGTACAGAAAAGGACAGAGATTTACCTGACGTCACACAGCAAGGCAGCACTGAGGCTGAGGGTGGGTGTGGAGGAGAACCGGGCAGGAAGGTTTCCTATAGTCAGAAAAGTAAAAAAAAAATGACCCAGGTGACCTCCGAGAGCTCGTCACATCTTTTGCATGCCTGCCAAACACCAAGTCTCTCTTCTGTCCTCACAGACCTGAAGCCACAGGCCAGATTGCAGGAAAGAGCAAGGGGAAGTACTATTTTGGGCCCATTATGGCCAACGAGGAGCCTTGCCTGGCAAAGGCAAGTGAAGGGGCTGGGTCAGGGGCAGGATGCAGGGCTAAATGAGGAGGGGGCGATGTCGCAGGTACTGGAGAGAGAGGGCAGAGCCCAGACACTGGGCTGTGGAGAGGACACAGGGCGTGAGGACTAAAGGAGCAGGTTCTGAGCCCGCAGCGTAGAATAAGTTGATGCCTCCCATGTGGGGTCTCAGCAGATCCTCACAATGCCCTGAGAGTGAATTTGCACTCAGGTGAAGTCACTAGCTTAAGGCCACACAGCCTGACAATGGCTTTAAACCAAGCCTCCCACTGGAGGCTAGGAACAGATACAGGAGGACAGCCCGCCTTCTGAGGGATAGAACCTGACCAGTTAGGGGGTTAGCCAAGTGCAGAGTCTTGAAATTTAAGTCTGAGCCATGACATTTCCTCTTGCTTTGGACAGTCACATTGGAACTTAAGGGTATCCACAGAGGGCGCCACCATTTCTGGTCCATAACCCTGTGCGTGCTACATCGCTTCAGTCCTGTCTGTCTGACTCTTGCCGTAACTTGTCAGGCTCCTCTGTCCCTGGGATTCTCCAGGCAAGAATACTCGAGTGGGTTGCCGTGCCCTCCTCCAGGGGATCTTCCTGACCCAGGGATCGAACCCGGGTCTCATGTCTCCTGCATGGCAAGCAAGTTCTTTACCACTAGCGCCACCTAGGTAGCCCTCATAACCCCAGAGGCAGCTATCTGCTCAGATCCCCCCGCAAACAGCCCCTTTTCTCTGATCCTGCAGCCCAGGATCCCCACACCACCTTAGGCATCTCAGTGGGTGGGGCCTATGTCCCTGCCCCTGGGTCACCACAGCTCACCCAGCTTACTGGAGTCTTGTGCTGTGCCGCCTAGGATGAGGTACAGGACTTCTCTGGACTCAGTTCTCCGGCTTCCCTATCAGAGGTTCAACAAGATTGTCTGTCTTTGAGGTGCTTGAGCTCAGGGATTAAAATGCTAAGATTCTGAGGACCCATTTGAGATGCCAGGAGTTTTAAAAGCCTGTGATTCTAAGAGTCCTTTGTTTTCCTGAACCTGTGGTTCTCCAAGCTCCATAAAAAGCCGATCTAAATCTCTCCTTTGGCCTCCACAACTCCTTCCCTGTCTCCTCTCTGTAGCAGCTGAATGTTCCCAGACTCTTGGGCAGGGTTCCAGGTGCAGCTTGCTGTGGTTCGGAGGACAGAGGGACTGCTCGCCTCCACCATCCCTGGTCATTTCTCCAGGCTCTGGTGGCTGCTCACCCTTCCCACACGGTCAGGTCGGGCCTCCTCACACAGAGAGCTAGTATGACCTCCAGGCAACATGTTAAGCAGCCTCATTTTCAGATGGGGAAGCTGAACTGGGAAGGGATTTGACCAAAGCCTCACATGGAGCTGGTAGCAGAGACAGGTCCGGACCCTCTATAGTGGCAGTCCCCTTTGGCACCAGGGACCAGTCTCAAGAAAGACAGTTTTTCCACGGACCAAGGGAGGGGGTGGGAGTGGGGAGGATGGTAATGCCAGGAATGGGGAGGGGCTCTAAATACAGATGAAGTTTCACTCGCTGGCTGGACTCACCTCCTGCTGTGTGGTCCAGAGGTTGGGGATCCCTGCTCTATAGGACGTCTGGTTAATGGTCAGTACTTGACCAAAAAGCATATCCCCATCTGGCCTATTGAGTGTGTGTGAAATGCCACTGTTTGAACTCCAGAACTTGGAATGGGGGACTAGAAGTTCCCCTTACAAAGAAAACATCTGCAGGGATAAGGGCATCCTGGGCTGCTCTAGCTCCTCACTAGGTCCCCAGCATGGACCTTTTTGGGCTCGGATGTGGGATATGTGACCCTGGGACCATCCCTGATCTAGTCCTGGGGGTCTCCGTAGTCATGCGAGGGGCCTGGCTGGGGCTATGATCCTAACATCAGTCATCTGGAGCCTCTTCTGCCCTTCCCCCACAACCTGGGCTTCGCCCAAGGAAATGGAAACTCTTTCCCTGTCCCCCTCCCTCTGCAGGTGTCCAGTTCTCCTCCTTGGATCTCCTGGACCCTGGGGACCTGACCTTTTCCACCCCCTCACCCCATGGCTCAGATTATCTGACTCAATTTATTTAGAATTCTCCACCTCCCCTCACAATCTATCCCTAACAACTTATTTACCTTCCTCCACCTCTGCCATGAGCTGTGATTATCCTAATTCTGGCCAGGCCTATGCCCCCAGCACAAGGCCCTCCCTACTGTCTGCATCCCCATCCAGCCCCGCTGTCCTGGGAGAGCTGCTGGGGACCCCTGAATGTAACTGAGTGGGGGGAGCCTTGGCGCCTGAGCTGCTGGCCCACCATAAGGCACAGCTCCAAGGGGCACGATTCACAGAGCTAGAAATACAATATGATTAGTGCCCCCTTGCTGGGCACCCCATGGTTGAGG
This sequence comes from Bison bison bison, assembly GCF_000754665.1. Classification (NCBI taxonomy): domain Eukaryota; kingdom Metazoa; phylum Chordata; class Mammalia; order Artiodactyla; family Bovidae; genus Bison; species Bison bison. The sequence goes on from NW_011494856.1 coordinate 1,974,479, forward strand.
TTGGGAATCTGCAGGGTGGGACGGCTGGCGGTAGGAAACGGAAAGCTGTGTATCACTTGTCCTGCTGGAAGGAGGGACTAACTATCCCGGCGGAAGGTAGCGGGGTGGGAAGTGGAGGCAGGAAAGGCCTCCTGGAGGAAGGAGATTCAGGCTGGGCCCTGAAGAACGGCAGAAGCCTACCCAGTGGGGCTCCACTATAGATTAACTTTCACCCGGCCTTTCCTCACCAAATGGGAGGGGTGTCTGGAGGCGAGCCTGGGCCTCCTCAGCAAGACAAAGTGAGTTCGTTCACCCTGGCTGCCAATTTCCAGGAGGAAAACGAGACCCAGTGAGGAGCAGCGGTGCCCCGTTTGCACAGGCAATGATGACAGGTCTCAGAGTAGCATCCAAGTCTCCAGTCTATCTTGCAACTCCTTTCTTGGTTTGGAGCCCAGAAGGGGTTGACCCCAGAAGCGGCTGGTCTGGCACAGCCCCTGCAGTTCCTGCGGGACACGAGAGATGGCGACACAGAGCAGCACGGCCGGGCCGCAGAGCGCCAGCTCGCCCCAGAGCAGCCACCAGGGGCGGGGGCCGCAGGAACTGCAGG
>NW_011494856.1:1975639-1981418 GCF_000754665.1 Bison bison bison
CTGAGCGGTGTCAGCCCGTGACTGTGGGCGACACGGCGCGTGAGGCGGCCCAGCCGGGGCGAACGTGTGGCCGGGACACTGGGCGGTGACGCCGGGCCGAGCGGGAGACACAGAGGGGCTCTGTGTGTCTGTGACAGGCAGAGTGTGTGCGTGTGATTGTGTGTGAGACACCCCGGGTCACTGGGGTCACTGAGTGTGTTTGTGTGTGGCCTGGGGCGTAACCAGGGCAGGGCCAGGGCCCTCGTTATCGTGGGTGAGCGTGGAATAGAAGGAGAGGGGCCCCAGGTGATTGTGAGAACCAGCCCCCAAAGCCTAGTGTGCTGTGGGTCAAGTTGTGCCGTGTGCGCGCCTGCACCTCAGGGAGATGAGTACGAGGTGGAAAGGAGGGACCTCAAACACCTGCTATAGCAGATGGGGGGCTGGAGGGAAGGGGGCTCAAGGGAGGGGACAAGAGTCTCTCCAGGACTGTCCCCAAGAGGGCACCCCCGCAGGAGCTCAGTTTAGCGAGGGTGTTGTGTCCTGAGTGACTTGCCCTGGCAGAAGGAGAGGGCCAAGGCTGAGTGGCATCTCCTGGGGTGCCAAGTCTGGCAGCAGCAGAGGGCCCCTGAGGTAGCCTCAGGCTCCACCCTTTTCTGTCTCTCACACACACACACACACACACAAGAAGTCTGGGAGGCCTGGCAAAGCTCTGCCCCCGGGTAACCTGTATTCTCACTGGGCCCAGGCATAGTCTTGCTCTCAGATCCCACCCTCACCGGGCCTCAGTCTCCCCGTCTGCACACTGAGGTGCTGGGCTGTGAACAGACTGTGAATCATCACTTTGGGATCGTCTATTGTTTTTGGGTCAACTGTCTCTGTTCTCCCCTACCTCCCTCAGGCGCAAAGACTGCAATGGGGGATGGGGGCAGGCAGTCTGCTAGGGACAGAGTGGCTCAGGGGTTGCACCCAGGTGCTGGTGACAGCTTTGGAAGCACACCTCCTCGAACAAAGCTGAAACTTCTGAAGCACAGACATGGACTTCTCTGGTCCCGTCTCCCTTCTTCAGTCCCCTTCATGGGGGGGAGAAGAGGCAGGTTCCCCGGGAGTGGCCTCTGATTTCGAGAGCTGGAACAGGGCCTCTTCACCATCTGGACTAGACCCTCCTGAGGCCCCCTCCCCCACAAGAGGATCTTTTAGGTCCCTACAAAGTGGAATGGAAATTTGGGGAGGTAAAGGGATGCCTGGCGAGGGATCTGGAAGTTCTCTCATCTGCTGTCACCCTTTGAAAACGTTGACTGCGTTCTGAGTGGGGGCGAGGGTTCCAGGCGCCATGCTGAGCAGTTTATGATGTGCTCTCGGTGAATCCTCACAGTGGTTCTGAGATGCGGTGACTTCCAGGGAAGGAAACAACCTCAGAGAAGCAAAGTGACTTCCCCAAGGTCACGCAGAGTCAGGTCAGTGCCAGGACTGGAATTCAGGCCTCCTACTCCTGAAGCCCTGTGAGATGCTTGGTGAGGGCCACTTCCCTTCACAATAAGCTGCTCATAGCGCATCTGCGCTTCCTTCTCTCAACCTGGGCTGGCAACGTGGCCTTGGCAGGGTAAATGCCATTGCGAGTTCTGAGTACAGTGTGTATTTGCATACATGTCTAAAACATTATGGGTGGGTAGACTACATGGCCTTTCTGCTCCTTCTCCTCTTCCCTCGCCCTGGCTCTCAGCCCCTAGCCAGAGGTCACCAGAAAGGCCTGTCTCCTGCCTTCTAGAGCCCGTAACTGGTTTGGGGAAGAGTCTGTATAGCTCTTGAGGAGTGTTGATAGAGCTCTGAGGAGTGCCGGGCGTCAGCAGCGTAGCCCAGGCTCCAAGAGTGGCAGGAGAATGGGAATCCCACTTAACCTTCACCATGCCTGTGAGGACCTATGCCCCATCCAGAGTTGTTCCAAAACCACCCACATGCTGCAGGAATTGGGGGACAGGCCGGGAGTGACCTTGAGCTTGTGCCTACACTCTCCGGGCCTCAGCCCAGAGACCCCTGCTGCTGTGTGGCTGAGAGCTGGATCTGGGGATTCGGGTGTCCCTCTGTCCTCTCTGGAACGACTGGAGTTGTGCTTCTTGGGGCAGATCAGAATAGCTGTCTTGGTCTCTTGGGACTGAGCCTGGGTTATTTCCATCCCCAGCAAAGAGGTGGAAATAGCTCAGGGCCTAGGAAGAGGAGGGCGAGGGGAAGGGTTAACCAAGAGTTAACCCCACCCTGTGCCCTGCCCAAGCCAGGCTTTTCTGGGAACTTGGGTTCCCTGAATGACAGGGATGGTGGGGCCAGGCTGGGTTTCCAGTGGGGCCCCAGTTGGGATTGGTGCAACAGTTGCTGGAGGGAGGTGCCTGTTTCTGGCCAAGGAGGGGAAGCTTTCCGTCCCCAGCCACTGCTCACAGGATCAGCCTCATTTTACAAGCGGGAGAGACGGAGGTTCTGAGAACTGCTGGAACTTACCCAAGGCCCCCACCACCCTGATGCTCTGGCTCTCACCCTTCAGGCAGGGGACCTACCTTCTATCCTGCCACATGTTCCCCAGCAGGCTGGACATGGCCCAGGACTGGGAGCAGGCCCAAGACATGCCTTCACAAAACCAGGGCACCTTTTGTGTTCCAGCTCTGGTCTCTCTGCCTCCATTTCCAGTCCCCACCCCTGCCCAGTGCCAGAGTGGCCTCCCTAAGGCAACCTGTACTTTGGGCCAAAAAGTACAGTCCAGGCTCATCACCCTGTCATTGAGGTTTTCTTTCCAGGACCTTTTTGAACTTTACATCTTCAGCCTTATCTCTCTCCACCAGATGCTGTGGTTGTGCTCTGCCTTTCCTTCTGCTGGCTCCCCTTTCTAGAACCCTCCTGATCATTCAGGGTGCAGCCCCACCCCCAGCCCCTCTCCCAGGAACACTCCCAGCCCAGTGTTAGTCCTTCTTCATTGTGTGGTCCCTGTGCTACCTGCTCCGCTTCTTGCTTCTAGGAATAGGTCCAGGGGTGGATCCGCATGCCCAGCTGGGTGGGGCCAGCTTGGCCCTTATCCTCTCTTCTCCCGTGGTCATATCTGTGTTGGCCAGGCAGGAAGGAATGGCAGCCACTGTAGGCCGAGGGCCTACTGTGTGCCAAGATGCACAGGGAGGTTTGTCCCCAGGGTTTTCAGTGCTCCCCGGTGTGTGCTGGGGTTGGGGGTGAATCCTCAAGGTCACCCCTGCGTGTAGGGGCGAGTCTGGTGCTTGCTGTGGGCTCCTCAGGCAAGGGTCTCATCCCGGGCCAGCAGAGGAGGCTCCCCGCTGAGGCCCTGCTGTGTGCCAGGCCCTGGGTGCAGGGCTCCTGACAGCGGCACTGACAACACGTTCCCTTGCTCCCCAGGCTGCTCTGGGAGCCCAGACTCTGAGGGCAGAGGGGTCCAGTCTGAGTTTGAGTCACACAGCGGCTGGTGCTCGAGTCTGGCACTCCAGTTCCCGCCCAAACCCCAGCCCCATCTCTGCCAGACCAAGCTGAGGGTTGTCTGACAACTCTGGCGTCGGTTTTCAAAGAAGGACCAGGCACCTGTAAGGGGAGCAGGGAGTGGCGGTGCTGCTGCCCAGCCCCTGGCCTGGCTGGGCAAGGCCCACTCCCTCCTGTGGGGCAGCCCTTCTGCCAGGTAGGCTGTGAGGCTGGGCCAGAGGGAGAGAAATCTTGCCGGAGAACAGCAGCGGGGCCCCCCACTCAGGATTGGGGGTGCTGGAATGTGATCCCTGGCAGAGCTTAGCACCCAGCTGGGGATGGGGTGGCAGGGAAGATGGTGGAGTCAGTGCTGCATTGCAGCTGTATGTTCAGCCCTGGCAGGACCCTGAGGCCCATCAACGCCCCCTCCAGGTACCGGCCTGGAAAAGAGGGTCCGGGTCAGGGAAGCGACAGGCAGGATTCCAGTGTCACTGAGATCCTAACCCAGGTCTGCTTGCTGGAAGACCAGAGCTCTTTCCCAGGCCTCCCTGGGAAAGATGAGGGCTCTGTGAATAAGCTGCCCATGTGGCCATGAACATGTACCCTGGTTGCTTGGCACAGGAGAGAGATGGAAGGGTTTTCTGCAGCCTGTAGAGTCAGGGTCTGAGTGTGTGGGTAGAGAGAGAAGGAAGGAGGGCTTCCAGAAGGAGAGACCGGACTTGGACCTCACCCTCACAGTGAGAAGGAGCGATGAGCACAGGAATGGAGCTGTGCCCCACCTCCTGGAGCACCCGCTGCCTTTCTCCCTGATGGAGACATGACCAATGATGGCTGAGGGGGCCAGGAGAGGGATGGGGAGGCTTGGAAAGCTTCCTGCAGGAGGTGGCACCTGGAGTGAGGCCTGATCGTAAGAAGAGCCACTGTTCCCTGATGAACCGTGGATCCTCCAGCCATGCCAAGCGGTCAGCTGGACAGGCACAGTTGTCCCAAATTACAGAGGAAGCAGGCTTGGGGATGTAGGGCTGGGTCGTGACTACTCAGCCCTCCTCTCTTCTGTGACTTCAGCAGGTGTGGGAGCGGGTGGACACGGGCCTGTGTAACGGCTGGGAAATGGGCACCCAGGGTCCACCTGGGGAGTCCAAGACTCGTCACCCTTGCTGTGGGGACTGATGTTGGGTTCCCTAAGCCCCCGTGCCTGCTCCCGAGTCACTGGGTGACCTCGGTTGGATGCCGCTCTGTTCTGAGCTTGTCTCCTCTGGCTCGTGTGGGCTGTTGAGAACTGGTACTCAGGAGAGGTCTGGTCAGCCCAGGCCCTGGCCAGTACTACCCACAGTGGCTCCATTTATCCCCTCAGCATCCCTGGAGACAGGGACCAGAACCCCTATCTGCAGGGGAGGACCCTGGAGCTCAGGAAGGGTAATTGCCCAAGGTCACAGAGCTCCTAAGCGATGAGCTAGAGCTTGAACCCAGGTGTGACTGCTCTGGGCCCAGCCTCCCATGACCTCCATCCTCAGGCTCTGTTGGTTGGGGCCTGACTGGGATTGCTCGGGGCAGGGAATCTCTTGCCTCCAGCCCCTTGAGTCTGGAGGAGCTGGAGGACAGGGCCGGTTGGGCCTGTGGTCTCCCCTTGGTTCTCGAAGCCTTGCCTGAGTCAGCCTGGTCAGGGTGACAGGGCAGGGCCTGCAGGCTGTCCTGGGACAGTAGTGATTGGTACAGATGCGCGAGAGCTGGTGGGCGTGGGGCTGGGCTGGAGCAGGGTGCGTGGGCGCAGGGGACTGCCAGGTCTGGGGTGGCCAGAGCAGGGGCTGCCCACCGCCTGTCCCCACTGCTCACAGGGAGACCTGTCTCCTTGGAGACCAGGTGGTGACGGGGCACTGCCAGCCTCTCTGCCCTGCAGCTTCCTCATTTGTGAAGCCTGGAACCCTGTCTTGGAGGCCTGGTAAGGGAATGGGCAAGTCAGTCAGTCAGTCAGCTCAGTTGCTCAGTCGTGTCCGACTCTTTGCGACCCCATGAATTGCAGCACGCTAGGCCTCCTGTCCGACTCTTTGCGACCCCATGAATTGCAGCACGCTAGGCCTCCCTGTCCCTCACCAACTCTCGGAGTGTATGCAAACTCATGACCATTGAGTCGGTGATGCCATCCAGCCATCTCATCCTCTGTCGTCCCCTTCTCTTCCTGTCTTCAATCTTTCCCAGCATCAGGGTCTTCCTGGTAAGGGAATGGGCACGCAGTAGGTTCTTAGTAGCAGGCAGGGGAGCCCCAGCTCTGCTTTAGGAGGACTGTCTCATTTGGGCCCCAGGCTCAGCTCAGGGAGGGGGCAGGGATTGCTTCTACACTCAGACTGGGAGGGGCGGGTGG
>NW_011494856.1:1981518-1986259 GCF_000754665.1 Bison bison bison
CCCAGGGGCGGGCTGGGGCACAGCGGCTGCCTGGTGGGCGCTGGGGCAGGATTGAGGGGTCCACGTTGCCTGGCGTCCTCACCCCAGGGTTGTGACCTGGGAGAGCTTGGCTGCCTGAGGCTGGGGGTGGGGGTGGAGATGGGGGTGCCCTTCTCACTGAGTGGCCCCTTCATCAGTCCTGAGGAGCTGGCCTCCTCCCTGGGCTCTTGCTCGCCCCGGGAATCCCCAGGCTTTCCTGGGTTTCCTGCTTCCCACAGGTCCCAGTGCCTTTTCCTACTGGAGCTGGTGCAGACGAGGGCAGTAGGCGAGTCTGTGCAGGAAAGCTGAGAGGCCCCCACTGGGGCCGCAGCTCCTTGCCGGGGGCCCTCCCGGGTGCTTCGAGATGGGCTTTCAGTTGAACTGCCCCTGTGTGCTGCCAGCTCCCTAGCCTCTGCCGCTAGGTTGGCAAACCCTCAGAACATCTGTCTTATACTGGGCCCCGGGCCAGAGAGATGTGGGAACCTGGCCTCCATCTCTGCTTTACTACTCCCTGGCTGGGTGGGGTGACCCACACTGGTGACCTCCTGCAGCCTCAGTTTCCTTAGGGATGAAAGAGGTGTGCTCACCTCTCCTGTGAGGAGTGGAGGCAACCCCGTATGAGGGCCTGGCCTGAGGGAATGAGGGTCTGTCCCCTTCCCTGTGAGGGCGGAGGATGAAAAGGAGACAGCGCCTAGCTGTGGGCACTGCCCTACTTCAGCCCCAGTTGCCAGGGAACCACTGGGTTCCTTGCTAACCTGGATTTCTCTATCGATGGGAAGCCTCTGTCTTCCTGCTTGGGCGCAGCCATTGCTGAGAGAGGCCTGTGTCCGGCTGTGTTTCCAGGCAACCCTAGCCTCTGGAGGCTGCAGGAGGTCACAGGCCATAAAGCCACTGTCGAGGAAACAAATACCTGTCTCCCACCCCCTGCTCCAGGTGGGAACCTGCCTCCCACCTCCGTCTCTCCAACCCTGCCTCACCTGGCCGGCAGCCCAGCAAGCTCTCCGAGACTTGAGTTGTTCCATGCCTTTCCCTGCTCACCCTTCAAGGCTCCCGTAGGCCCCGAGGGCGGGGGTAGGGGGTGGAAACAAAGGCTTCTCAGCTCCTGCCTAGACTTGGTGTGACCTGGGCTCCGCCCACCAACCTTTCTTCTCCCTTCCTGCACCCCCCACCTCCCCAGATGGTCAGTGTGTCTAATGGAGCACCTCCTGTGTACCAGGCTCCGTGCCAAGCCTTGTACATGAGTGTAAGAGAATCTCATCTGTACCTCGCACATCAGGTGTGTGCCATAGGCCCCTCCACAGTGTACACCAGAAACGGAGGCATGGTGAATGCTTACTGAGAGCTTGTTCTGTGTCAGGCTCTGTGCTGAGTATTTTTTTTTAAGAGGATTGATTGATTTATTAGTTTTTGGCTGTGCTGGGTCTTCGTTGCTGCACGCGGGCTTTCTCTAGTTGTGGCGAGCGGGGGCTGCTCTTCGCTGTGGGCGCGGACTTGTTGCGATGGCTTGTTACCTGTCCCGTTGTGGAGCACGGGCTTCGGTAGCTGTGGTGCTGGGCTCAGTAGTTGCGGATAGCTGGCTCTCAGGCCCCAGCACACGGACTTGGCTGCTTCGAGGCATGTGGCGTCTTCCCGGACCAGGATCGAACCCATGTCCCCTGCAAGAGTCTGTTGGCGCGCAGACTCTTAACTACTGGCACCCCTGGGAAGCCCTGTGCTAAGTGTTTAACGTGAATTCTCTCTTGTCCTCACAACGGCCCTCTGAGAGATGGGGAGCGGGGGTGGGGTCCACAGCCGCAGAGCCAGTGAAGAGCAGAGGAGGAAGGCTGGTTCTCCCTGAGTTAGGCAGGGGCTTCAAATCTGGGTTCAGTGCCCCCCACCCCAGCCCCACCTGCTGGGCCCCGTAGCCCCTGGGAGAAGCTGGCCCCGCTCCTGAGCACCTCTTCTGATCCCCTGGTTTGGGACATGCCTCTTCGGGTGCTGGGTGCCGGGCATGGGAGTTGGGGGCAGCACGGCAGTGGGGAAGGGGCTGGGTAAACAGGATGGTCACACCCAGGGTGACAAACCCAGGCACAGGTCGGTGGTGGTTGGGGCCTTCCAGGGGGATGCGGCTTCCAGCGAAGCTCTGAAGGGCGGGTGTCGGGTGATGGGACAGGGTTCTGGGCAGAGGAAGCAGCAGGTCCCAGTGCCAGGGAGAGAGGCAGGTGTGGGGACAGAAGGTAGTTCAGAGCAGCTGGCGCTGTGGGGAGGTACAGGCCCAGCCCTCGGCGTTGAGACACCTAAGCTGCAGGTCGGCCCACCGGAGGCCACGGCGGGGCGGGGTGGGGGTGCGGGGGCTGTGAGAGGAGCCTCTGTGGAGGCGGGGAGGCGGCGCCGCCGGCCCGTGACCCTATGAGCTTCAATTCTGGGAAAGGGGAAGCTGCTGGGGCCTGAGGAGGCTGGGTGGGGACACAGCTTCCTCTTTCTCCGAGGCCTGCAGGGCTACGCTGCTCTGGGGCTCTGGCACCTCCTGTGAGGGGCCCTGGTCGCAGCTTTCCTTCTTGGCTTGCTTCCAGGGAATTTCTGGTCCTAATTGTTTGGGCCTTTTTAGGAGGGTGGGGACGGGCCATGTGTGAGAACCCTTTCCCCTCACCCCCCAATATCGCCATGTTTCATGGAGGCCTCCGGCTCTAGACACTGGCCGGGGAGGGCTTTGTGGTGAACGAGACAGACGCCCCTGCCCTTGCTGCTGTCTGTGGGGGCAGACAGTAAACAAGCAAACAAATAATTACAAACCCTGGCGGGAGGCGCAGAGGGAGAGGGGGGTGTCACAGGACCCACATCAGGCTACCTCATCTAAACCTCGGGGCAGCCCTGCTCTGGGGATGAGCAGCTCCCACTTCCAGATGAGGAGACTGAGACCCATCGAGGTGAAGCAGGGGCTCAGGTCCCGCAGGGAGCTGGGGACTGTGGGGAACAGGCGCCAGGCTGGCTTCTGGGAGGAGTGGCCTTTAAGCTAACTTCCTTTTGTGCCCCCAGGGCCCTGGGGGTGGTTCTCCTCTGCCAGGAACCCTGGGGCCAGAGAGGACCACCGTACCAGCTGCCACCCCTTTCAGGGCCTCAGTCTGCCCATCTCTGACAGCCCTCCCCCCAGGAAGCCCTCGGGAGGTGCCCTGAGGTGCTGGGCTTTGGAAGGTCCCTGATTGCCCTGCCTGCTGGAAGGCAGGGTGGGGGGGGTGGAGGCTTCACCCACTGCCCCCCTCCGCCCACCCAGCCAAGGGCTTGATGGGAACTTGCTCTTCAGTCAGCGTTCCAGGGCTCCCAGCGTAGGTGCTGGAGGCCTGGTGGGGAGAAAGCTCAGAGGGGAGTCAGAGCAGCAGGTGTCCGCGTGTGCAGGGGGTTCTGGGTGGCGGCCAGCAGCTGCCTGACTGGACAGGTCCGCCGGGGGCTCAGGCTGAGTGTAGGGGCCCGGGGAGCTGCTAGTAAGCAGAGACTCGGGGCGGTCAGACTGGAGTAAGTGCTGGTTTGGGTAATTAGAAGGCTCATAATTAGAAGGCATCAGGCGCGAGTGTCTGTGAATGTGCCAGAGGGGGCCCTCGCTGGCTTTGAGTCTAGGCCCACTTTCCTCCTGGAAGTCTCGAGATCAGAGCTCCCCGTCCGTCTGGAGGTTAGCAGCTGCACAGCCCCTGCCTGCGGGCACAGGTCACCCAGCAGGTGCCAGTCACGGGGTGGGACTCAGGCCGGGGTGGGGGGACCTCTCCTCTGTGGCCAACCAGCCTCTGACTTTCCACACCTCCCCCAGCCCTCTGGGCCCACCCTGGGGATACGGAGGGGCGCTGGGGCTGGACGGGGCTGTGGGGCTGGCACTGAGGCCTTGGGACTCAGGGTCGGCTGTGGGTGAGCTCCGTGACGAACAAAGGAGGGAGCCATGGAGAGATGGGCTGAGTGGGAGCGGGGCCTGGGAAGGGGAGGGACACGTGTCACCCCGCTGGAGGAGGCGCCAGTGGAGGCTGGGTCAGAGGATGCCCCCCATCAGGTGCTGACGGCCAGGCTGCGGCGTTCACTGTGCTCCGTGGCCGGACCTTCTGTCCTGGGTTTTCCCTTGAGCTGGCCTTGGGCCGAGAGCCCCCGCCAGTGACCTGGAGAGTCCCGAGGTTGGTGTAACTCAAACCCCCGGTCCCACGAGGTCCGTACCAGGCCAGGCCCACAGCACGGCCGGGTCAGTTTCCTCTGCCTCCCCCTTCGAGTGGGAAGTCCTGGCCGCTTGTAGGCCAGGGGGCTCTCCTGTGGCCTGGGCTTTACCGCGGGCAGTGCTTCTTCGGCCAGGCTGCCCGTCGGACTCTGAGGCTCCAGGCAGGGCCCCTCCAGGCGCTGGGCTTGGCTGCCCGAGGCTGCCCCACGGAGGTCACCGGCTGCCCAAGACACTCTCCCTCCCTCCCGAGCCTGGAGCGTGGCCTCCTGGGGGGGTGTCACGGGACTCCCTGGCTCTGCCGCTCGTCCCTTTTGTCATCTAAGCCAAATCCTTCTCCCTGCTCTTCAGCCGTGTCTGCCGGCTGGAGACTTTTCTCCCGGCACGGCCAGTGCCCGCCACACTCCGTGCCCTCGTGTGCCACGCTTGGTGTCTTGGCCCTTCCCTCTGCCCGGCATGGTTAATCTGTTGGTCGTAGGTCTTCCTGGGGTGTGAGCTCCCTGAGGACAAGGGGCGGAGTACACAGGAGGCGCCTGGGAGAAGACACCAAGCGTGGCA
>NW_011494856.1:1986359-1988075 GCF_000754665.1 Bison bison bison
TGGGAGAAGACGGAAGGCTTGAGTGTGGGCTGCGACGCCCACCCTGTCCCCCGTCCCCGCAGGTCTGCCCAGGGCTCTGAGGGGCAGGCCGGGCACTCTGGAGAAGCCGGCCAAGGGTGGACAGTGGGCCCGCAGGAGGACCAGGGCTGTGGTGGGGTCGGGCTGGGGGAGGCCACGCGCAGGCGCTTTGGGGGAAAGGACGTCTGGAAGGGCCTCCGGCAGGAGAGGCCTTAATGTTGGGCTTTGAAGTGTGGCGGAGCAGGCCTTCCTTGGAGCAGAAGCAGCAAGAGTGAAGGCAGGCAAGCAGAGAGGTGGGCTTGCCTGTGGCCCCCAGAGTTCTGAGAGGCGGGAGCCCTGAGAGCTGGGGATGTGAACGGAGAGGCCCCTCGTTCCTCCCACCCCCGCCCCAAGCTGTCGGTCCCTTCCTGCCACGCTTCCCTGCTTGGCCTGGGGCAGCTGGCTGTTCGTGGACGAGGCCGGAAACCCCCCAAGCCCGTGCTGCCCTGCGAGGCTGCCCCAGCCTTCTGCCTGCCCACACCATCTCCCCACCTTCCCTCCCGTCCAGCCCCGTCCGGGAACACACGCTGGGAACACAGTGGCCGCCTCTTCCGTCTCCACCCGCTGGGGCCTGAGGATGAAGCTGAGCCCGCCACCCTGGCCCCTGTCCTGTCTCCTCGTGGTGAGTGGGGATGGGACAGGGGGAGGCGTGACCTGAGCCCTCAGGAGCCTCGTGCTGAGGTGGGTTACGCAGCCCTTCCTTTGAGGAGCAGAGACAGTCTGGCCCACGCCTCTCTTGGTGCCCCTGGCCTCCCAGTGCTTGGCACGAGCTGGAACCAGGTCTGGAGCCTGAGGAGGTCCCTCACACCCACCATGTGACATTCCCTCTGCCCGTCAGGGTAGCTGGCTCGACCCTGCACCTGTCCCAAGCTGGGGCCCCATCAGAGGACTGGAGAAGGGGGATTCAGGGCAGATAGTTCACACCTGGAATGGGAAAAGAGGGCGCTCCAAGAGGAATGGGTGGGATGCAAATTGAGACGATCCTTCCCTTGGGACCTGTCATGCCCTCTGTGGGTGCCAGGCTGTGAATGGGCTGGCCTTGCATGGCAGGGAGGTCACAGAAGAGGATATGGTCCCAGAGCCTCGGCCAAGGGCCAGAAACACCACCTGTAGACTCGGCCCGAGGGATGATGAAATGAGGCTGGTTAATGACGTTTTCAGCCGTGATGTGGGGGCCAAGGCAGCAAGCAGGAAGTGGGGCGGAACTTGAGAGAGGAATTTGGAAGAACGTCCTCCTCATTGTCCAGGTTAGCTCCAAGGCTGTGACTCAAAGACCCAAGGGTTCGAGAGCCTGCCCTGGCCCTGTCGGGGGCTTTCTGGCACTTTCCAGAAGCAGATGTGCTCCCTCCTTGCCTGGCCAGTGGCAATGCAGCAGGGCTGAGGCAGGCAGGTTGGACTTGTGCATAGGGACTGCAGCTCGAGGGTGCCCCGAAGCCTGGGGGCGGCCCAGGAACCGGAGGCCCCTGTGCCTGGGGCGGCAGGTCGGAGGGCCCCGCCGCTGCCGTGCCCCAGTGCTTTCTGCCCCCTGAGTGTGTCCTTCCCTGTGTCCTTCCAGCTGCTGCCCTGGCCTCTGGCCACTGCCACACCGACAGCCCCTCGGCAGTGCCCACCTGGGCAGGAGCCCAACCTGGTGAGCTCGCCCTGCCCGTCGGCCTCTCC
>NW_011494856.1:1988175-1988502 GCF_000754665.1 Bison bison bison
ACCAGGGTGGGGCACATTATGTAGGTCCTGCCCCCCAGGCACCTTCTCGGCTTCCTGGGGCTCTCGCCCGTGCCAGCCACACTCACGCTGCAGCCCTCGAGGGAGGCTAGAGGCCCAGGTGGGCACGGCAACACAAGACGCACTATGTGGAGACTGCCAGCCTGGGTGAGCCATGGGGTGGAGCGAGGGGGTTCATGACCCGGAGGCCAGGACTTGAGATCCTGGGGTCCCAGCCTCACTCACCCCTTGAGTGGGCCTCAGACTTCCCATCTGTGAAATGGGGTGGGTCGGGACCAGTGAGGGTGCCCGTGGGGAAGGTCCAGCCTC
>NW_011494856.1:1988602-1991371 GCF_000754665.1 Bison bison bison
CCTCTCTAAGGACGGCCTTTGGGCTTCAGTGACATCTTCCCTCCCTGCAGGTGGTTCTCCCCTGCAGAGGCCCCCGGTGTTCCCTGCTGGCCATGCTCCCGGACCCCTCTGGGTGGCCGCAGCTGTTTCAGTGAGTGCAGATGGGGCTAGGACTGGTGGGGATGTGTGGGAAGGGGTCTGGAGAGCTTGAGCCCGAGGGCCCCTCTGTGTCCATCTGGGGCAGTGGGATCCTCACTCCCCTAGCCCAGGGTATCCAGCAGGAGGTGGTCACTTGGTCCGCTGGCTGTCTCTTCTCTCTCCATCTCCGAGGGACAGAGACTGTCACAGCTGGGGGCTCACGTCCCAACCCGTCTCCTGTCCTTCCTTCTCCCCCTCAAAACGACCCACATGGACGAGTGTGAGCATACACACTCACACACGTGCACCTCCTCTCACCCGTGGAGTTGGTCACTTTCTGAGGAAACCAGCTGATGGGCCAGGCTTGTGGAGAGGCAGGGTCTGGTGCCCTGTGCCCAGGCACGTGTGCACCACTGCCTTTTGTTTACGCTCTGGCCTAGATGGGGGCTCAGGGTCTGGCCATCCTGATGGTCAAGTGGCCAAAAAGGAGGGGACTGAGCTGGCCTTGGCTTCCCCAACGTGGTGGACAGTGGGTGGCTGTGGGCCTATCAGTATCACAAATCCCACCCCTGCCCCGTGACTCAGCCCTGGGCCTTGCTGAGTGTCTGCCTCTCTGCCTCTGTCCTGCCTCCATCCTCCGTGGTGCTCAGAACGGGGGCGACGGGCCCGACGTGGCGTGGAGGTGGCCGCAGGGGCCGGTGGTGCAGGGGAGACGCGGCAGCCTGGGAACAGCACGCGGGCAGGCAGCCCCGAGGAGACGGCTGCCCAGTACGCAGTGATCGCCATCGTGCCCATCTTCTGTCTCATGGGATTGCTGGGCATCCTGGTGTGCAACCTGCTCAAGCGGAAGGGCTACCACTGCACGGCCCAGAAGGAGGTCGGGCCTGGCCCCGGAGGCGGAGGCAGCGGTGAGGCCCAGCCGGGGGTTGAGTGGGAGGCGGGTTGGCCCAGCCTAGCTCAGCTTGGGGTCACCTGAGGCAATCTACTTGGCCTGGAAGGGTGATCAGGAGAGTTTCCTGGAGGTGTGGCACGTGGGCAAACTGATAAAGTGGAAGGAAGGCTGAGATGGCCCAAGGTGGCAACTGGGGCAGAACAGGCAGAGAGGTCAAGGGGCTGCAGCGGGATTCCCTCCCAGCTGGAGGAGTCTGGACCCCTTTGGGGCTGCCGCTGTGTGTGTAGTTAAAGGTTAGACTGCCTCCTGGGTACTCAGGGTGACCTCTGGCCTCTGGCCTGAAGGGCTGGCAGGGCAGCTGACCTGGACAGGCACCATGAGAGGCTCCGGTTTCAGCTCCAGGCTGTGGTTTGAGTTACAAGCCCTGGAACCAGAGGGAAAGACATGTTCGTCCTGCCCCTCCCCTAGGGCCTTAGAGCCCTTTTCTTTTTTCCCTTACCCCTCCTTGGCCAAGTCAAGATTGAATGGTGCCTCCCATGCCAGTCCCCTTTCCAGCCCCTGTCTCTGCAGGGCCAGGAGGGGGACAGGACAGGAACTTTGGGCAGGCCACTTAGCCTGGAACCACATGTTTTCCTAGGACTCCCTTTAACTTGCTGGCTGCTGCCTGGGTGCAAGTCCTAGGAGCTCTGCTGCTGGCCCAGGATTCATTGTATGGCCCATTCTCGTGCCCTTGAGGTCTGGGCCCTTGGTTAGTTACGAAGAAGACAGGGCGGTGTGCAGGGCGTGACAGGCCCAGAACGGCAGAGTGTGCTGGGGCTGGCGGGGGTTCTGGGCAGAGAGGCCACACACAGCTCCCTGAGGCTGAGGAGAGGGCAGGCCCTGGGAGAGGCTGGTCCCCCACCCCACACACTCTGTGCAGGATGGTGGAGTTCAGGTGGCCCTGAAACTGCTCAGCACCTGGGGCTGCCAGGTGCAGGGAGCGGTGGTGCTGAGCAGTGAAGGTGGTAACAGCTCAGAGCCAGAGCTGAGGCCCTAGACGCGCACACACCCGGGCCTGGGGCGCCCTCTGCTGCCAAATCCTGGCGTAGCCGGCGAGCAGCAGCGTGTCCCACCCGCTTCTTCCCTGGAGTCGTGGTGGTTCTCTCTCCTCCAGGGACCAACCCTGCTTGCCGGCCTGAGGACGCCAGTGAGGACACCATTGGGGTCTTGGTGCGCCTGATCACAGAGAAGAAAGGTGAGGAGGGAGGTCTGGCCCCATCCCCGCGCCAGAGCGCTGCTCTGCCCCTCCCGCCGGCGCGCCTCGGGCAGCCTGGCCCTCTGACCGTGTGGCTGGCGGTGCTGCCCCCTTTCTTGCTCGGTGAGCGGGGGAGGAAAAGGCACACGGCCGGCGCTGGGGAGGAGTGAGTGGGCAGGGGGCCGGTGCGGGGGCGGGTCCTCCCTGGCTGCCCAGAGCCAGGTTCTGAGAGCAGCTGCCCACAGAGAATGCCGCGGCGCTGGAGGAGCTGCTGAAGGAGTACCACAGCCGACAGCTGGTGCAGACCAGCCACCGGCCTCTGCCCAGGTGAGCCGGCAGGCGGGCCCCCGACAGCAGGTACTCGGCCTGCCTCCCGGTGACTCGGCCCTGGGGTGCGTTTCCCCTCCTGTCTCTCCGGGGTCTCCTGGGCCTGCCCCGCCCCGTGACCCTCCCGCCTGTGTTCCCCACAGGCTGCCGCCGGGCCCGCCCAGCATGCCGCACGTTTGCCCGCATCGCCAGCACCTCC
>NW_011494856.1:1991471-1992016 GCF_000754665.1 Bison bison bison
AGCCAGAAGAAGTGGCCCGAGGTGCTGCTGTCCCCTGAGGCTGCAGCTGCCACCACTCCTGCCCCCAGACTCCTGCCCAACCCAGCCAGGACCCCCAAGGCCGGGGCCAAGGCCGGACGCCAGGGCGAGATCACCATCTTGTCTGTGGGCAGGTGAGGAGGGCACAGACCACAGGTGACCCCTGACGGCTGTGGGGGAGGCAGGGCTGGAGGTCGATCTGTGGGCAGCCCCACCCTTCCTGGCCTCAGTGGGCCTCTCTTTGCAGTGGGGGTTGCCAGGGTCCTCGCCCTGATAACACCTGGGCCCCCATGACACCTAAAAACCTGGTCACACACAGCCTAGAGTTGGGAGCCCGGCAGTGGGCAAGAAGACATGGGGAGGGCTCAGGCTCTGATCCAGGAACTTGCTGTGCAACCCTGGCGGGTGCTGCACTCCTCACACCTGGGGATCCCCCTCTAACGGGGGAACATGGCATCGCCGCTCCTCACAGGTTCCGCGTGGCCCGAATTCCCGAGCAGCGCGTGAGTTCAGTGGCCTCCGAGGTG
>NW_011494856.1:1992257-2002880 GCF_000754665.1 Bison bison bison
CACAGCGCGCTGGGCAGGGGCTGCTTGCTTGGAGCCAGAAGCCCCCTGACAGCTCTGATCCCTCAACTCTGTCCCCCAGGAGAACCGCTATGTGGTCCGGCTAAGTGAGAGCAACCTGGTCATCTGAGGAGCTGTCCCGTCTGAGGACCCTGCAGCCCTGCCCTGGGCGGTTCCGAGGGCTTCCTGGAGGAGGGGGAGCTGCAGCTGGGCCCATGAGGATCCAGAAACGCCAGCAGACAAAACCGCCAAGGCCTGGAGGTGGGAGTGTCCACCCCGGTGAGGAGATAGGAGGCCGGCCATCGGGTGCTGTGTGCAGGAGCAGGTGGAGGCCCCCTCCCGTCCCCGCCACCCATTTCCCTCCCGCAGGTCCTTGAGCCTGTGCCCTGCCCTGACCTCTGCTCCACCGGGCGGCTAGGCCTTGTGGTGGGGAAGGGCCCTCTGCCTGGCACCCCTGGCCCCACCCTTGCCCCTGTAGGGGGGACTTCTCCCTCCTTTTCTGACAGGTCCTATAAAGGACCTGGGCTGGGAGCTGAGTTTTGGGTTCTCGTCCAGGTCAAGCCTCTGGCCGTTACTGGGTCCCAGTTCTTTCGACTGTGAAGTGGGGGTAGCGGCGCCGCGGCGCACAGGGCCTTCCCGCCTCGCAGGCTCTGGGCTGGGTCGTGGGGGTGGAGAGCTCGACTCCACACTGCCCCTCCCACTAGTAGCTTTATCTGACCCCGTTTTTGCTGCTTCAGGCCCTCTGCCTTCAAGTCTCCCCCAGGGCTGCCTGAATGTGGCTCTGCATACATAAGGGGCCTAATGCATGTGCCTGCCTCTGCCCCTGCTGTTTTTATTGAAACTGAAGAAACAGACTTGACCTGGGCAGGACTGTGGTGCAGAGCCCCAGCCACCCCCACGATCTCAGGCGCTTCGGAGGGAAGTGGCGTGTGTGATGGGGCTGGGAAGGGGCCTCTGGCCTCGGTGGTGTGTGTCCCTGCGGTGTTGGTGTTTGTCCCCTGGCCTGGGCAGTGCAGGCGACTGCTCCACCTCCGTTTCCACACTGGCTCCGCAGTCTCGTTATTTATGTGGGGCTGTGCAGGCACGGGCCCACGGCTGTCCCCGTTTCTCTTATTTATTGAAACTTGGCTGTTGTCCATCCTTGTGTCTCCATACTCATCCATTGTTGAATAATAAAAATGTGGGAAAGTAGTGTCAGGAGGAGCTGCTTGTCCTTGTGCCTCTTCCCAGGTTGCCCATTCACTGCATAGTTCTGTGTCAGGCCCTGTGTGTGGGACATGCCATCCCTCCCCTGGCAGTGTCTGCTGTTTGGCAGGTGGGGCACCAGATGAAGTGGGGCCAGAGGTGGCCTCGCAGGTCATCTGGCCTTATCTGCCCTTGGGTAAGGAAGAGCTGCAGTCCAACCATAGGTACAGGCTTCAGGGAGAGGGGGTTTTTAGTTAATTCCAGGTTCTTTTGGTGTTTTGTATTGGAGGAAGGAGACGTATTTAAACACTAATGGCAAAGAGGCTCAAGGAGAGGCTGAAGAACCAAGAAGTGATGCCTGGTGGAATCCAGGGTGGGGGTGGAAGGCGACACCCTGGGAAGGCTCAGGCTTGCTCCTGGGAGACGGCAGTGGCCACGCTGGGCATATGCCCGAAGCCTGACTTCACATGGGGCAGAAGCCATGGTGGGGCCCAGCCTGGCAGCTGCGAAGACTCCTATCCTGAGGGGAGGCTGGGCAGATTCAAGTGGAGACGCAACCTCTCCCTTCCTCTCACCTCTCTAGAGCACAGGCTTCTCTCTGCAGCTTCTCAGGTGGGCAGGAAAGGGAGGGCACCTCTGAGGATTCAGGAGACAAAGTATCACCTGCTCTCAAGAGGGGAGGGAAGGATACAGGCTGGACATCAAGAGGAATTTTCTGGAGCATCAGAGGTTCAGCATCATCTAGAGATCAAGAGTCTAGAACAGTGTTGTAGGGGACCAACGGGCACCAGTGCACCCAGGGAATGTTCCCTGGGGCCACCGTGGTGCTGTTGGTGTCCCTACTCGCCAGGGTGTGGCTTCTTAGACTTGGCTGCCCCGAGCCAACCAACCCCACTTCACCGAGTGCCTGGATGACACCCTGAGATGAGGATGAGATAGTCCCCTAGGTCAAAGGGGAGGCTGACCCTCCCACCCTCTGGCCTCCGTTCCCAGAGGGAAGCTGGACTCTGGTCTCTGGGATGAGGCACATACAGATGCCAGTGAGGGTGGAGACTGAGGCTGGGTCTGAGCTTCCCAGGTGAGGTAATGGACACCCATCTCAGTGCTGGCCCCTGGGGTAATAGGCACTGGTCACCTCCAGACCACGCCTGCCACCCCAATTTCCTGCTTGCTGGAAGGTAAGAAAAAGGAATGGCTCTGGCCCCAGTCTCTTCACTTGATCCTTGGGGATACTGAAGCCACCTCCCAAAAGGGAGATGAGCTGAGGACCAGCTAGGGGTGCGTCTGATATGGTTGACCCTGAGGACCCCCCTCTCACCTGGAAGCTTTCCTGGCTCTAAAACCTACTCTTGAGCTGAAGGTAGGCCGAGGCTGCTGGCAGGGTGGGAGCTAGAGGACAAGGTGGGGCTCTGGGTGGCCAATGAGGACAGTTCTGAGCTTGACCTCTTCTCACTCTGCTGCCCCTCCTCCGTGGGCTAGAATGGTGGGTGCCTCGGCCCAGGTCTCCGCCTCCCACCTGCTCCTGGAGCCGAGTCCCTGGACAAAGTCCCCTTCCTGTCCAGGAGGAACTGCTGTGACAGAGCCCAGGAACATCGTCCCCGACCACACCTGACACAGCTTTCTGCCCCCACAGGGGAGGGAGGTTCTGTGGAGGCCCAGGGTACAGTCTGGCGGAGAGGGCCCCAGAGTGTTAGTTATAGCCAGGGCACTTAGCCTCTTTGGGCCTCAAGGATTCTCCCCACTTGAGGAAGCTGAATACTTGGGAGGCTGGTAGGGCGTGGACGGCAGGAGCCAGGCCCTAGGAGGAACAGTTGCCGTGATGACCAGGGAGGAAACCCAGGCCTGGACCAGGACAGTGGCTTTGCCCAGAAGGGAGATTAGAGATGTTTTGGACATAAATAAAGCTGATAGCACGTGACGACGACATGGATGGAGACCACATTATCACCCTCAGCCATCCTTCTGGGCCCACAGACCGCTTAGCCCTGTTAAGTGGATATAGGCACTGCCTCCTCCAGGGTGGGCAGGAGAACTTGGGGCTTGGTACCTGTGCTTTGGAGCCAGACCAAGTGTAAGTTCCAGCTCTGCCCCTCACTAGCTCTGTAACCTTGGCCAAGGTACTCGCCCTCCTCAGCTGCTCCCCCTCCCAAGGCCAGGGCTACCCACAGGGCTCACCTCCTGTCCTGCTGTGAGGATTGCCAGTCACCAAGCATAAAGCACAGCACCGGCCACACGGTGGGCACTCGGCAGATGCAGCCTCCATCATTCACGGCTTCCCTGCACTCCTGTATCACACACCTTAGCCCCGGCCCCTGACCCGGAGATGCAGCGTATCTGTAGGTATCGCTTGACTGGTGAAAACAAGTTTAGAATCAACTTGGGAGAAGCCCAGGGGACACTCACCAACCCAACAGGTGTCTGTGTCTCCCTCTCCCAAGAACCACCAGTCTGGTCACTCCAGACTTTTTTTTTTTTGGAAACTTTTTTAATAGTTATTCAATGTTCTACAGCTTACAGTAAATATCATAGTTACAAATTCTTGGCTTCAATCTTTCAGAGTGATCACTATCTGATCTTCAAAACAAAACGGAACAAAAACCCAAAAGAATCCAAAACAACAGAACAAAACCAGATTTACACTTCATACACACAAGCGAGGCCGCGGGGCTTTCCACTCTTTACACTCCAGGCTGTGTTTTGAAAACACCTATAAGTTCTTTGCTCAAACTACTTGGAAGACACCGGTCAAAGGTTTATTATTATTATTTTAAATGTTTTTCTTTTTAAAATGTGAGTTCCAATAAAATTTAAAAACTAGATTCCAACCTGTAGATTAAAACGAATTAAAAAATACAAAATCATATACAACGCTCTCTCACAGGGATGGTACATGCCACGAGAACAAGTTTCTCTGTTGTGTGATATGAACAGGGATGCAGATGCCTTTTAGTCAGGAGACAGGGACAGGCCCTTGGGCCTTTAAAGGTCATGACAGACAACGCCACGTTGCTAGAGGCCTGGCCTTACCTCCCCTTGGGTAAGGAAGAGCTGCAGTCCCACCATAGATCCAGACAAGCTGGCTGACCCGAGAAGGTGGTCTCTGGCCAGTCCCACTCTTTCCCTGACTGTCAGGCACAAGGAGGAAGGCTGGAGCCTGGAGATGCTGGTCTTGCTGGGGTCAGGCCCAAAGATGACTTCACCCTTTTGAGACCTATGGGCTGGTACTTATCAGCAAAGCTGTTATATGTGTTCTCTTCAAAAAAGGAAAATAGCCCCTCTACCAGGAGCTGGACTGGGTACAGGGCCTCACTGCCACAGCAAGAAGACCCAGGGACTATGGATGCAGCCACAGGGAAGCAAGCGTTCTAGTTTCCCTTTCTGGCTTTGTGGCAGCCAGTCCCAATCACCTGGCTACTGGGCTGGACTCAACAGCACACAAGGTAGAAAATACCCATTGGAGAAAGTGAGGGAGTGAGACCCAAGTCTGGCTCAGGCAAGATTGGTTATGGAATGTTGAAACTGGCCTGCCAGGAAATTTAAAGGCCAGGCCCTAGAACCATGTAATGCCTAATTTCAGAAACAGGTTTTCTAGAGGGGACGTGGACAGGTAAAGGACAAATCCTGCCACCAACCTGGCACACCCAAAGGAGGCTGAGCTCTCTCAGGCTCAGCTGTGGAACCCGATGTTAGCCTGGCTGGGTCTCCACTCTGATCCAGCTTTTGGAGGTAAGTCTAGCCTGGATTCTCCTGGGGCTGGACACTGGCATGGAGCCTGCCCCTCCACTGCCCAACCTGCCCCCTCTGGATTCCCAAGCTTGGCAATCAGCTGGGGACCACATGCCCTACAGTGCTGTGGAATACAGGGTGAAAAGCAGAGCTTCCACATGTACTTTGAACTGCAATTGAGGAGCAAATGCCATGGTGACATCTCAGTGACTGATCCAGCCACAGTGCTGTGACCAAGACCTGTGCCCTCTAGGCCTCCCTCTCGCCTCCCTCAGAGCAGAGCTGAGGGTCTGACATGCAGGGCTCCAGGCCTGATTCAGCCAGTGCCTCTCTGGACCTCTGGCTGAGTCCTGTCTGCACAGTGAGGACATCAGAACTCTGTGACCAAAGGATCTGCACTACTCCTATGCTCTGTGTGATTCATTTCTGAAGGGTACTTGGAACAAAGCCAGCCTCTCTGAAGACACACTCCCAGATCTCTGGAACGCTTTGGGTGGCCAAGGGTAAGAGTTGGGATGAGGTGGAAGGACTGCACAGTGTCTCTCTAGATCCTGGTCCTCACTCTTGGGAAAAACAAACCCAGGGTCTGGATTCAGGTGTACTTTTGAGCATTCAGGGCTACATCAAGTCCCCTGGAAGTGCCAACTCACTGGGTCTGGATAGTGGGCCTGCTCTCCAGGGTCAGAAAGCAAGGGTACACAGGCTTCCTAAGGACATAGGTCTTTCAATGGACAGGTGCCTGGGGCTGCCCCTGAACACGTCTTCAGTCCTAGGCATCATGACCCCAAAGTGCTTTGCTCAAGTTAGGCCTCTTATTGCAAATTCCTGTCCTTCGAGTGCTGCCAGCTGGAACTGCCTCTGGGTTTCCAGGGCTCCTCATAAAAATCTGCTCAGCAGGGAAGACTGACTTCCCAGGTTTCCCTGGAGCGTTCCTCTGTTTAGGGGCAGACAGGTAGCCCATCCCTTCTGCATGCTGGCCACCAAGGCCTGCAGGTGTCAGCAGAAAGAGCAGAGGATTTGAAGAGTTCAAATCTTGGCTCTTTCTCTCATGAGCTATGTGACCTTTGGCAAGTCTCTTAAGCTTTCAGAGACTTAGTTTTTTCTATCTATAAAATGGGAATTTTGGCAATCAATATCAAAGTACTTCGTATACAGACAATAAACTGGACAGGTGAGTGTCCTTTTTCAATATATAGGGAGGGGGATATTCACTTTACAGTCACTGCCAGGAGAGAGAGAGGAAGAGCAGCAACTGTCTTGTCTTGCAGGGAAGAAAGGAAATCAATTTTTCCAAAATGTGGCAGAAAGATTAAATTTCAGGCTCTTACCACTTGGGGGCACTCCAGCTTCCAGACTCCAGCTTCCTGGGCCCCAGGCTAAGGAGAGGGAGGCAGGTACAAGTGGGGAAAGCCGTGAGGGTTGGCTGGTGACTGGAACCACCTGTACCCCTAACCCTGCCCACCAAGCTTGTAGCACTGGTGAGAAGCAGTGGAACGGGGTGGAGAGGGCTTTGCTGGTGCCATGCTGCAGCTCGAATGTCATGTGGGTGCACCCCTTGTCCTCTCTGGCTTGCTGGACTTCCTAAAATGACAGGGCCCCTCAAGCTCTGACCTTCTGTCCAGCTTGACCACTGGGCCATCCAGTATCTGTGGATGATGCTCATGGTACCTCCTGATGGATGCCCGTGATCCCACGTGTGCTCATCCTACCACAGGCACACGACTGCCTCGTTCTCCTGGGCTCAGTTCCTCTGCAATGACTCCCCAAGCTTGGCCAGGCTTGTGGATCTCCGTCAAAGCAAGAGGGTGAGGCCAGCTGAACTGGGGCTCCGGTGCTCAGCCCGCAAAAGGGGTGCTATGCCTGGGTTCTTCCAGACCCCAGCCTTTCCACACCTTGTTTTTGCCTTGGGGTCTGTCCTTGATCTTGAATTACATACAAGGGCCAGGAGAGGGTGCACAGCATCGCGTTTCAGTCCACAAGCCTGTGTGTGGATTCAGACTGGAGGGAAAGAGACCGCAGACTAAGATTCAAATGGCTCTGCCACTTACGAGCAAGTCACTCTGCTTTTCCAAGTCTCAGTTTCCTCATGGATCAAATGAGAGAATCATCTGTTTCACGGGGTTAAGCCAGATGATGGATATGAAATTGCTTTGTGAAAAACTGAGGTACTAGATGTTAGTTTTTACATACTGGTACAGAATGAACAAAGGTAAAAAGGTAATTCCTAGATCTCCTTTCCCCTCCTCTGGTTCTGCCCCAGCCTATCTGGAGGCAGCAGGGTTCAGGGGAGCCTTTTGGGGTGCCAGCATTCTGCTCACTTTGGGGCAAGTTCCCTTTCCTGCTATTAAATAGGACCAGTTTCTTCATTTGTCAAATGGGTGAAATAACTCTGACCTTGTCTTTCCCTCAGGGTCAGTAAATTAAAGGCTGTGAAGTGCTCTGAAGTCTATGAAGCACCTGACAAATGCAAATATTTCCTATTATTATTATAATCATTATTATTATTTTGGCATTTTCTAAACATGTATGACATAATCTAAAACAACCGTCACCCACCCTTATACAACCAGAGAGTAGGAGGAGGTATTTGCCCAAAAAAAGAAGAAAAAAAAGGATTAACACTGGAAAACTTTCTATTGTTTTAAAACAAAACCTTTTCAGCACCCCTGAGCAGACCATTTAGAACAGCGGGGCTTTTCCTTACTGGTCCTGCATTTCCCAGGTCGAGGATGCTGCTGGGCTGTGCACCCCTGGGAACAGCCAGATAGCCTCTGAGGTCCTCCTGGCCCAGGGGTTTCCTGATTATTTCCTCCTTTAGGGAGACATGGGAGGTAGGGGTAGGGATATATCCACGTATGCATGAATTTAAAATGAAGAGAGTTATTTAGAAGTTCTAAATGTCATCAATGATCCCATTTTGTACAGTAAAATGTTCCTGTGCATGCCACCCCACCCCCCCACCCCCCGCCACCAACCATCCCCAAAGGGGCTGCTAACCCCTCCAAGTGCCGGGTGCAGGGGGGGCAGTGTTAGACAGCTGGGCTCCTGGCTGAGACCAATGGGGCCTCCTGACCCAGGGGTCCCTCTTCTCCCCAGAGAGCCCATGTTTCCTCCTCTCCTCTCAGGATGAGGGGCTACTGTCTTAACAGCATGGACTCCTTTTCAGCCAGTCCACCTGCTCCTCCAAGGGCTGGAGTCAGGTATAGGATGAGAGGTCCACATGTCTTCACAGAATTTCCAAATGCTATTTTGTCATTTGCAATTTCTGTTCCCGCCATCTGCCCCTATGTGACCTCGGCCAAATCTTCAACCTCTGCCTTTGAAATCCATGGAGGAAAAGAGCAGAAACAAAAGCCCAGAGACTGTTCCAGAGCTCACCAGGTGTGGGCACTGCTGGCTTCATTTTTACAAAGCCAAGCCAATCCATCCCTAGGTAAATTTTTGTGGACAGCATGCCCCAGGCAGGAAGGTTGCATTTAATGCTAATTTACTGCAAGGTCTAGGGAAGTCCTTTCCTCTTCTCTGGGCCTCAGCTTCCTTATCTGTCAAATAGGGGAATGGATGAGATGATTGCTAAGGTCCCTTCAGTTCCATGAGTCGATGAAATGTTTATTGCTATTGTTTCTCCTTCACTATCCTGACCTCCAGAGCCACCAGCACCCACCTGGAATGTGGTTCCTTCACTTTGGCCATGAATGGCACAAGGTAACCAAGAACTTAGCCTGTCTGCCAGCGCCATGGACAGACGGGTGAGCCCTGGCTCTGGGAAGGACAAAGGGAAGGGAGAGAAATGCCACAGGTTTCCACTCTAGTGAGGAGCAAGCTCCTCACCAGAGTGGATCCATGAAGGCTCAGAGGCCAAGGTCTAGAGTACACTGGGCACTTGGCCTCCGAGGCTTTGGGGGGCTAGGATCCCACCGTCCTGCAGCTGCTTGGCAGGTCTGAGGTCAAAAATCACCTTCTGAGGAAGTGCCAGGTCAGTTAACATCACTGTGCAAATTAGAGGGTCCAGGCCCAGACAATTCGGCCAGAGACCTTACAAGCCAAAGCCAGCAGGCAAGGGCCTCTCAACTCTCTTCCCTCTGCCTTCCCACAGTGCGCCCCTCCCCCACCCTCCCTCAAGTTCTCCCAAAGAAAGGATCTGGTTTTCCTAGGTTCTCATCTGGGGTATTATTAAGCTGCTATGAACGCTCCTACCTAATCAGGTGGTTTTGTTCTTGGTCTGTTGCGATGGTTCTCAGAAATATCAGAAGATATTTCATTTGTGTCAGGATACAGCAGTGTCTTAAACTAATCCTGCTTGAGAAAAATCGAAAAAGAAACCATCCCTCAGAGATGTGGCTTGCTTAACAGTTCTGAGTTCCTACCCTGGACCCAAGGGTCACATCCACTATGCTCTTCAAAGGAAATCGCACCTTCAGCAGAACCACTGCAACAGACCCCACTCTCTGCCTGCCGCTAGACTAGGCTCCCAGGACTGAATGCTTGGGGAAGGAAAGGAGCAGAGAGGATGTGCCTGGTCAGGTAGGAGAAGGGTGGAGCTGCGAGGGCAGCGGCTCAGAGGGGGACAGTGGGGAGAGGCAGGAGATTAGAAAAAGCAGCTTTTACAAAAACCAAAAATAAAAACCAAAACCGTTAAAGATGCATAAAGTGACCCTTGCACTTCCGTTGTCTCTTCTTGCAAATAGAGGTGGTGCTGCTAGGGAGCTGCTCCAGCACCTGTGTAAGACTTGAGTAGTTGCATACAATGTGTGACTCCAGGTCTAGGGGAGGAAGGGGAAAGCCATTAGTGACAGCGGTATTCCTGAGGCCCTTGGGGAACTCCTGGACACCCTCCCCTCATGCTGAGAGCCCTAAATGGATTCGTCTGTGTCTTCCCAGTGGAGCGGCCCATTTCCCATCCAGTGCCAAGAGCTCTGGAGGAGGCGGCAAGGGAGACAAGGAGGCATGGCAGTGATTTTCAGTGACATCCCTGGAGCTCTACAGGTCACTGGCACTGCCTTAGGATTTGCAGAGGACAGGGGGAGCCTGGTGGTGAGGGTGACCTAGGGCTTCTGCCTGGCCCCAGTCAGAGCCAACATCTGATTGAGATAAAAGTTCATTGGAAGGATAGGCCCACAGTTAGAAGTAGTCTGAAGACCATACAGTAAAGAGCACAAAATTTAGTACTAGAGGACTGGAGTTCAAGTCCCAGGTTAGTTTTTACTAGTTAAGTGATACTAAACTATATCTGTAAAATAGAGCAATGATCCTTACTTCACAGAGTTACTGTGCGGATCATGAGATAACGTATGTAAAGTATCTAGAATATATAGAAAATGACAGCTATCATGAAGAGTGATATTGCTGAAGCTGCAGCAGGAAAACAACTAGTAACTGTCACCTAACCCCTGTTGACACCTGTGCTGCAGGCCAAGCCAGGGGCTCTTAGACAGCTCTGAGAGTTGGTCACCCTCCCACCTCCCACCCGGTCCTCACTCACTTGGATGGACGCAGGCTTTACCAGTGCGGGGGCACATAGCTGTACGCAGGGGTCCCTTGGGCCCTGTATGTTGGCATGGAGACAGGGTGTGCCCCGATCGCGGTGTGCTGGGGTGCAGTCAGCAGGGTACCTGAGCATCCGGAAGGAGAAGAGGAAACCTGATGAGGCCGTCCACATGCTGGGACAAGGAGGAAGAGCCGTGATCTTTCACAGCTGCTCCCCGCCTGCTCATG
>NW_011494856.1:2002980-2033800 GCF_000754665.1 Bison bison bison
TCCCAGGAGCCGTCTCCCGAGGGGAACCCTTCCTGATGCTCCAAGACAGCCAGTCTCCAGTGGCCTCCTTTCACTCTTCTCCGTGCGCTCCTCTCACTGCACGTCACACTGAGGTGTCTGCTGCTTTATGTGGCGCTGGTCGTCCCACTAACCTAGCTGTTCCTAAGGGTAGGCCTCTGGTTTGGTCTATCGGTATTTGGTCCCCAGGACCCAAACAATAAGGCTGGCACCCAGCAGATCTGCATCAGCTTGCTGACCTGATCTGGGGAGTGAGAGGCCTCAATGCTTACATTAGGGGCAGAGGAAAATCCCAACTCCCACCTCCTGCCCACTCAAGCCCTTGTACTCTCTTTCCCCAGAAGATGACCTCGCTGATTCTCTGAAAATTGGGTCTCTCAAGGTTATCCAGAGCCCTCTTGTCTTCTCATGCTCTTCTTTTCATGCCAACTCATCCAGACTTCCCCAAACCTGCTCTTCCTCTGGTGTCTCTCCCTAACTCCATCCTCAGGGCTTCTAGAGTAAGCCAGAAATGGAGAAGGGATCCTCCTGGACTCCTGTTTCTTCCAAGACTCGCAATTAATTACCAGACAGGTCCTGAAGCTCCTGCCTGCTAAAGAACATTGCCCTGTGCCCTCCTGTTTGGGACTCTGCTGCTAGCAGAGTCCTAGCATCATTATCTCTCCTCTAAAGCACAGCTTTCCCCCCATATCTCCCCAACCTAGCTGTCTCCACCTTGCAGTCAGAGAGAATGATTAGACAAACCCTATCTCTCCTGTGCTTAAACCTCTTTGCTAGCTCCCTGTTACCTACGTATTCGAGACTCTCCACCACTTTATCTCTGACAACTGCTCCAGCCACCCTTCCAACTCCATGCTCTCATTTTCTAAGCGATTTACACCATGTCCATTCTGTGAATGTGCTTTACTCATATTCTCTCCCCTGGACTGCCCTTCCCTCTTTCATCTCTCTGATTAGCCTCTGTTCACCTTTTAAGGCCTAGCTCACTACATCCTCCATGGTGAAATCTTCTGCAGCCCTGTGGAGAGAGTTAGAGGGTCCCTAGAACTCCCAGGCACAGGATTCTTCATGTTATGCTACAGTCGATTCCATGACTGTGTTTTCCACTGTCATGAGTTCCTGGAGGAAGGGAATGGACACTGACATAGATGCTGCCCTTACCTGCTGACATCGCCATGGTGGTGCCGGCCACCATTCCCATGGCCACGCCGTTGGTCCTGGGAGCGGCGACAGGCGCCGGGTAGATGGCAGAGGGAATGCTGTTGGGCTGGACGACCGTGGTGTGGTGGATGACATGGGGCTGGGCAGCATACACCGGCTGTGTATAGTAAGCTCCCTGGGGGAAGAGGGGCTTTTGTCACACCGGCTTTTGGAGAGGTGGGGAGAGAGGGGAGGGGAGCCTGTCTCAAACCCTAAGGGATGGTGTCTGAGATCTCTGGCCCAGGGACACAAGGTCTGAGGCTCTGCTCGTGGAAGCACCGTGCTGGTGTGAATGCTTCCATTTTACATACTGGAAAAATGTCCTAAATGCAGAGCACTTCCCCAAATGTCTCTTACTATATATTTCCTTTTAGGCAAGAAGGTTGACGATGGAGACAATGGTCTGAGGTGACATCCCACTGCCTGGATCACATGACTGCTTTCTGCCATCACAGCCCTCAGGTCTGCTGATCTCTGGGCAGAGTAGACACAGGGCCTGGATCATCTTAATCCAGAGCTTCTCAAATGCTTCTACTAAATAATAACAAGAGCCTCTGACTGTGGACTGAGGTAGAGTGAGGGTGTGTATAGGCTGTAAGGTTACTGCTTCAGTGACACAAGAATGACAGCTGATCAGAGCCACAAACTCTCTTTTCTTCCCCCTCCACCCCACCCACCCAGGCTGGTGGCTCCTTTACCTGCAGAAGAGGTGGACCCAGGCTTCTACATGTACTTACCTGGGCATACAGATTCTGCTGGGGGTAGGCACTTCTGATTGGATACATGGCCGTCTGGTAGGGGTTGGGTGAAGGGGAGTAGGGGGGCGGAGCAGTATTACTCTGGGTCGGTGGGACCTTGTATGGTGTCCCCGCAGTATATCCTGTACCAAGGCAATAAGAGAGACTTCCAATTAGTTGGCAGAACAGCATCGCTGGGAGGCAGCAGGTCCCAGTCACGACTCCCCAGACAAGCATGGGCTGAATCCAGGCTGGAAACACAGATGAGAACAGACAGAGTACAGGGCTCTGCCCAGAGAGCCCTGGCCCCAGAGGCAGCTCCCTCAGTCCTGGTGCATAGGGCTGCATGTGTGGCATCTTTTATTTCTCTGTGTCTCAGGGCTCTGAGGCTGGGACCAGATGATCTCTTAAGGGGCCCTTGAAACTCGGACAGTCTAGGATTCTGAAACCTGTACCATGAGACAGGCAGGTACATGTGGATGGGAGACCCTCAATCTGCTTGCTCTATACTGCACTCTTTCTTCTTGCTTTTAAATCTCTTCACTCAGTACCCTGGGGCATCTGCTGCTGCTGCTTCTGTCTTGCTTTCTCCCTTACTCTCTCTTTCCTCCTTATATCTCTCTCCCTTTATGAACTGCTCTCCACCATACTCCTCTTCTTCCCTGTCAAGTTTTAAGGTGGAAACCTCATACAAAACACCATTCAGAGATCCTCCTTTTCTGAGATGCTGAAAAACTTTGCTCTACATGGCTTGCTTTTCCTCCCCTCCTGGGGCTTGGGGGAGGGCCACCGCTGCTTGAAAGACTGAAGTCAGGATAAAAAAGATTCACATCGACCTGGAACCCAGGCCACGTCTGGTCAGCAGGGTGGACAGAAGCTGGGGAGGGAGGCTGAGAAGTCAGGCTCCGAGAAGTTCACAATCAGCCATTCACACAAACTATGCTGCCTTTGAATTTCTGGAAAAGAGAGTCAGATCCTAAGTTCACAGGAAAAACCTGAAACATAAATCACTTAGGAACAAGGCTATGTCCTTAGAGATTCACAACATGGAATGATTCTATGGAAACTGAGCGATCATCAGGTAGCCCCACTCTCCGAGTTGAAGGGACAGTGCCAGGGGACCTTGGCTTTGGATCTCCAATGGGGTGTTGCTGGAGATTCTTCCCTGTGGTCCTCCATCCTGACTTGGTCTGGCTGACACATCACGAAACCTCTCTTGGCTTTAGGTCTTTTGCCCACAAGACGCTCAACAAGGACCCATTCAGTAACACGGAGCTGTTTTTATAAGGAACTGGAGGCAGAGTAAAAAGGGTGCTTTACTGGAAGAGAAGGGGTCCAGGCTTCAGTCCAGGCTTTCCTCCAATTTGCTGTAACTACTGCCAAGTCTCTGGGCCTTAGTTTCTTATATTGTAACATCAGAAGGCTAAGAATGAAGATCTCTTCCTGAACTAAAATCCCATTGTTTTAAAGACACTGATTCTCTTCTACCCTAACCCCCATTTAAAGCAGGCTGCCACACAGTCACAAATCTCACTCAGGTCACACCACAGCCTGGGCATACCCTGATGAAATACTCAGGAGGATGTGAAAGCGACTGTGCAGTTACCACACAAGGCACTGCCAAAAGGTGCCCTGTCCTCTTCCCTGGAATCATGCCGTTTATCTTTCCACCTGGAGATTCATAGTTTGTTCTGTGAAAAACTGGAGAAACTGATTTTGTGGTCAAACATGCTTGGGAAATAAGTAGCAATGAGGATGGAGTAGAGAAAAATATATTAATGAGAAGAGAGCATTGGTAAGAATTAGAAACTAACTGGAAGTGGAGATGTGAGTCAGTTGAGGAAGAAGTCTACAGCAGATTCCTCCAAGAGTCTAGACCATACAGCTAATCATGAAATGTGGTCCCGGGAGAAGCAGATACTGTGGGGGAAGTCAAGGAGCGTAGGTTTGCACATGTCTAGGAGCCGTTTGAGCTGTACTTCAACCAGAGACAGTTTACTTGTCTGTAGAAAAAGGGGATTCTCAAGATGGGCACGTCCCAAGAACATGAAGTATGATGCTAAGGGAGCCTAACTGCTATTCTGCCCCCTCCCCCCAAGGAAGGAGAAGGTGGGAGAGAAAGGGAGAGAAGAGGGGAGGAGGGAGAGGAGGAGGAGAAATATAAAATAAGAGAGAAATCGGTTTTATTCCATGACAGAGACAAGTTTTAAAGTAATAGGATGAACTGTGAATCTCAAAGGATAGGCATATGCAGGAGACTATTTCCAGATTTACCACAGGATCTTTTATTCATACTATTTACATCTGAAACATGCAAACCACAATTTTTGTGTGTGTGACTGCAGCTTGTTTTAGTAAATCAAGTTTTACTGTAACACAGCCATGCCCATTCATTTACATACTGACTATGGCTGCTTTACTGGCTGAATGGTAGTTATGTCAGAGACCATAAGGCCTGAAAAGTCTAAAATATTTATTATCTGCCCCTTTACAGGAAAAGCCTGTTAACTCCTGACTTAAAGAAATAAGACGCTGTGGGTAGCCCTGCCAGAATGGAAAGCACCCCTCTTCCATGCAGGAGGGCAGGACACCCCCGAATCCTAAGAATCCCTATCTCTGAAAGCTATATAGCATAGGGTTATAGTGATGAGCAATCTGGAGCCAGACTGACTGCCTGGGTCCAAACCCCAGCTCTCCTACTTAACAGCTATAGGATACATCAGTTTCGTCATCTACAAAATGGGGACGATAATAATATCACTTACTTCATAGAGTTATAGTGATGAATACATGAATAAGTGCAAAGCCCTTAGAAGAAAGCCTGACACAATAAGAATAGTTCATATAGGTTACCTATTATTCCTTTCTCTCTCCCTGTATAGAGAGACAGTAAGCTTCCTGTCCTGGGAAGTGTACAGAGACTGGTCTGAAAGATGACAGTAGACAGGAAGCTAAACCATAACTTTCATGGTGGGATCCAACTTGGAACACAGACTTCAGGATTCTAGAATTTTTAAATTTAATGGTTTAAAATGCCATGATTTTAAGATTCTTTAAAGTTAACACGCCAGTGGTGCTAGACTCTCCTTTATGTTTCCAGAGAAGGTGTGCTCAAGTTCTATCCTCTGGGAAGCCTGCACGCACCTTCTGTGTCACAAGGACAACCACATCTCACAAAGTGTTGAGACTGTCCCTATGAGGGAAATCAAGAGGTGCCCAGAGACTGCAGTAGAATTTGGTTTCTACACCTAAGAATAACCTTGTCTGAGAGTGTTTCCTTTCTTCATGTTATGAAATAGACACACATGAACTCAGAATACAAATCAGTTTAGCCAAAACACACTTGGTGGCCAAAATGATGATGCTGGAGAAGAAGGCCTTGCCTATTTGTCCAGAGAGGTTGAGAAGGGAGAAGCAGAACTGCAGAGCTAGAAGATATCTTAGAGATCATCAAGACCAGCACAAACGTTTCACAGATAAGACGACGAGAGCAAGTGAGTGACTGCTCACGAGCACCCAGGACTCGGTGCTCCCTCCTCTAACTACAGTCCCCAAGTCCTGGGCTCATCAGTGAGTCAGGTCAATTCTTCTCTTAAGGAATACGTTCATTGGACTAGATAATATCAGAAGATCTTTCCAGTGCTGATACTCTAAGCTGTGAGTATTTCAGTGAGACTTTTATGAGAAAATCCTTGCAGAGGACATTCCGTAACTGACTGATGGTCCTATCCACACCCTTGAGGATCAATGGAAATTCCCCTGGGCTACCTCAAGTATCACAGAATTCAGGGTTTATTACTTTATGCACCTAAATTAAAGGGGAAAAAAAAAAGCTGTTGGACTCGATACAAACAAAACAAAACCAAGTCAAAACAAAGACTCATTGATTTTGCTCAAATGAACTTAGACTCATCTCTTGAGGCCTGGGTCTCCTGAAAAGAGTCCTACCTAAGTCTGAAGGTTACAGAACTAGGACTTTGGAATGCTACACCTTAAGGACATTAGAGACTTGAATTCAATCCTCTCCAATTCAGGTGAAGAATCTAGAGCCCAGGGGAGCAGCAACTTTTCCAAAACTGCACAGCACATCAATGCAGAGCTGGGCCCAGAGATCAGGGCTTACCATGCCCTGGGCAGAGTTCCTTTTTTGATCATATGTCTGTCTCTGTAGTCCAATCTTGGACATCTGGTATATTGGCCTTTGTATCCCCATTTCATTAAAGGCGATATTGTGAGAGAAAAAGGGAATTCGATCACTCGCAGTCCCAGCCCTGTCTTTTGAAAAAGGCTTTGTTTATGGTACCCTATTCTTTCTCTCAGGTTCCTAACCATAATTTTAAACTCCATCAAATAGGGTAATAAAGAGAGTGTGTATATTAGCAAGATAAACCCTTTTTAGCCCTCTCTTTAATCCTTCTGCACTGTCGTAATTCTTTTCCAGCAGGACAGCCCCTACCACTTTCAAATGCATTGATGCTCACATCAAGGATGCCTTTTAGACTAATCAGTTTATTGACTATCAGATTTATATGTCTGGACAAAGCTCTATGTATGAGACTTGCCTTGACCCCCAAGTCTCCTTGTTGGCAGCTGAACAAGAGAGTGCTGAATAAGTAGGAGGGAGACCTAATTACAAACAGGCTTAGCAAGTGTTAGTGAAATTAAACTGAATTTTTCAAAGGGTCCTGAGTTTTCTCTGGTATTAGAAGCCACAAAATCTGTGTGCTGGGAGAAACCCTGGGGGGATATGGGAGGACCAGTCAATCCTACCACTATCTATAAATTATAAGAAAGGGGGTACGCCTTGGCCCTTTCTAGTGACTGTGAGAGCCTGTGAGAGGACAGTGGGCTATAGCTACTGGGCAGTTCGGTGGAACTTCAGGAAGAGGTTAACATGGTGAAAGGCAAGGCCTTCTAATACAGATACTTCCCTGCTGTGGAAAAGACTGTCTCTGGAGGGAATGAATACGCCACACTTGGAGATGTGTGAACAAAGGCTAGTTGGCAGCTGGCAAGAAGGCCCCTGACAGGGTGGAGGATATTGGGTATACAGCGCCAAGATGACCTAGTCTAGTCTCATTTTACCTTTAGAAAAAATAAGGTCCAAAGCATGGGAATTATTCAAGGTTACACAGAACCAAGTCCACAGTCCAAGTCTTTTGGTCTTCCACTCCAGGCCTCTTTCCGCTACACTGCAGTAGGTGTGTCTGTATGCATGTACCTCCATATGTGTGGATAGAAGAGATGTATTATATGCCCGCACATGTACCATATCATAGGTTATCTGGAAAAACTCCCTACTGCTATTGTCTCTCTCTTAAAAAACAGTAAAATTAATCTCAAGAAAAAAGTCCATAATAGAAACTTATCCTAGGTGAAACCTTTCTCCAGTTGTGCTGCATTGGGCATATTACCTTTCTGAGCTTCAGCTTTCAAAATAGAATAAAAATCCACCCAAACAGGACTATCGTGTAGATTAAATGAGAGGGTGATCATGAAAGCATATTCTTCAAAAGGTGAGAGTTATGTTGTATAAACTATGTTGACACGAAGGGGCAATGATAACTAAGGAGAAAACAATATTTTAATGAAAAACTTTAAATACAACATATTCTTCTAATTTACTTACTTAATAGAGTAATACTTCATTGAACCCCAGACCATGGGCCTAGTCTGCAACATCCCTCTGAGGGTCTGACCAGCCCATGTTGGCACAACTTAAGAGATAGGTGCTTACCACACGCAAAGCCAGCTATTTCTCTTTTGGACAGCTCCAAGAAAGCATGAAGATTTTCCTTACACAGAGTCAAAATGCCACTCGGTAATTTCTGAACACTGGCCCTCATTTTACCTAGTGGAGTCATTTTGTGTTAAAAATCAGAGGTGAAAGTGAAACCATCGGTCACTCCACTGAGCCTCGAGTGAACGGGACCCATCTGACCAGCCAGACCAGTTTCCGGCCTCTGCACTTACGTTGCTTCCATGGTGTAGCTTTCATGCAAGGGGCAGTATTTCTCAAGCAAGGGGCAATTTTGTACAACATAGCCACCTCCCAACTAAGAATTATCTGCTCCTGATGTCCACGGTGCTGAGGCTGAAAATCCTTGTGCTAGCTGGAGGAGGCCCCTCTGTCCAAAAGTCCACAAGCCTTTAAACTGCCCTTTGTCTTTTCCCCTGAAATGCAGTAACAGTCCTTCCCTCATCAAACTTCTTGGCAGATGAGTACTTCCTTCTCTCTCCCTCTCTGCTTTGTGTCTCCTCAAAGTGGGGTGCATGATTAAAGAGGATGACCTTTCCCTGTATGCTGCTGCTGCCAAGTCACTTCAGCCGTGTCTGATTCTGTGCGACCCCACAGACGGCAGCCCACCATGCTCCTGTATGAGGAGGGCCAATTTTTCAGTGGGTTGGAGAGAGAACCTCTTAAAACATTGTCTTACAAATGTCAGTTTTAAAAGTTCCCTTTCCTTTCTTCCTAAGAGACAAATCAGTCCCAACCAAGGGGAACAAGGAAAGGAGGAGACAGGCTGTATTTACTGAAAGCCGCAGAGGATGCTTGGTAAGTTCGGTTCTCGGTCCCGGTGTCCACTGGGAGGTGGAAGGTGCCTTCAGTGCCACAGGAAGACGAGTTCTGTGGCCAGGCCTGTTTCATCAGCAGAGTTGCTTAAGGGAAGACACAAGAATGGCATTAGGCAGAAATAAGAAGTGGGCACCACCAATCACAGACACAAAGCAAGGGTCTTGGGCTGGACGGAAACATATAACCCAAGGGGCCCCATTCAGACACACAGGATGGTTCAGCCTTTCTGAGATGGGTGAGTGGTTGGGAGGAGTGCTGAAATGAGCTTCTAAATG
Source organism: Bison bison bison (assembly GCF_000754665.1). Classification (NCBI taxonomy): domain Eukaryota; kingdom Metazoa; phylum Chordata; class Mammalia; order Artiodactyla; family Bovidae; genus Bison; species Bison bison. Next base: position 2,011,788 of record NW_011494856.1, read on the forward strand.
ATTTGAAGCTGAGGAAATCTGACCTTACACTAATCAGGAGAGTTGGGATTTTCTACCCACTACTAAAAGCATGACAATGCTTATGAATACCACCTTCCACTGTCTGGCATTCTGGCCTAAGGCTCTGAGATATACCTTAGCCACTTCCTTGTTAATGTGTAGCAACTCGGAACCTTTGACTGCCTATTGGGCCAGATCAACTGAGTACTCCTTTTTCATGCCTGAAATCTCAGCTGGAGGTGTATTTAACAACCGCTTTCAGAGAGACCCCAGAATGCTAATTACCACCTGACGTGAACTTTGCTGGACTGCCATTTCTTGTAAAGGGACTGAGCTTTGGCAGCTTGGAAGGCACAGGCTGTCCAGTGGGACTCTCCCTGCAAACTCCTTCTCCTGTGCACCTAGCGGGGACCAGGCAGAAAGGCCTCTGGCACACCCTTTGTACCTCCTGCCACAGTGCTCCACCTGAGACATGGCCTCATGAATTAGAGACGAAATCTTCTGGGCCATCAAGAAAGCAACTGTCAACCTTAGAGTAGATGTGAAATAGAGATGAAGCCCAGTTTGAAAGAAATCTGCAGAGACTTTCCAGGCTGACTCAAAGCTCAGCTTGAGAAATTTGAAGGCTGATGCTTCCTATGTTCTAGAAGTGGGGAGTGACTCAAAAAACTTACCTTCATGTGTCCTGTAGGGAAGGTAAGGAAATACAGTTTCAAAGGAGGGGGATGTCTAATGTTTTAGGTATCTCCCTTGATCTATTTTCAAACACTAGAGAAGAAATATTTCTGACCCAAATTTCTACTTAGGACTAAAAAATGATTTTAGCAGTATCTTTTCCACTCAAATAAGGTCTTGGGAGTCATGGATATGGGGTGTTTTAAAGTATATTAGTATTGGCAACAGTTGGATATACTTGAAACATTTTAACAAGGGGCTGAGGTAGACAGGGTAGTAAGAGCAGCAAATTTGCCTATACTCTCTCATTCCATCAGGACAAGGATAGTCCACTCCAGACAAATTCCCATAAACCCCTCTGCCTGTCCAGGTAACTGGAAACGCCTCTGTCCTTCAGTTGTCAAAGTACTGTGGCCAGAGGAGGAGGTCAAAGACTCTGCTGTTTTAGCTGAACCAAGGAAAAGAGTGTAGCTGTTCTGGGCTGACTCTGAGCTTGCATCAATGGCCCGCAATATATACAACAGATGCTGAGAAATGAGAAGGAAATCATGGGCAGGGAAGTGACACTAAAAGGAGAATTCTGGTAGAAGAAATGGAGATCCAGCAGAATTCCATGCAGAGTCCAGGGCCTTTGCTGGACATTAGATCATGACTCTGCAGACAACAAAGGAGGAGGGCAGTCAATTTTAAACAATTACCTTGAGCTTCTTTGCCTGAGGGGTGGGGATGGGGGGAGTGGTGGGGATTAATAAAGGAACCAATTAGTGTTGAAAAATCCTATTAAGATGGCTCCAAGTTTAGAACCTGCCACTCCACTTGGCTGGAAAGCCCTGACCACCTAAATCAACTCCCTAAAAAAGTAAAACATTCACTCTAAGAAGTCAGATAGAGCAAGCCCAGGCCCTCTAGACCCCACAGGAATCTACCAGAGGGCAGGAGCCTGAAGTCTGACTGTGGAGAATTTGGATGTCCTATTCTGGTCCAGTTTTTAACCCAAATGGTGCATACTTTACCATAATTTTAACCATAAACCAAAAGTTTGACATTAGCCTGAAGGACCATGTGACAATTAAAGTCCGTCAAAATCAACCAGAGAGCAACTGAGGCCTACACTGCACTCAGCACTGAGGGGAGTGCCACGGTGGACAGGAACACACGTGGGTCATGGGCACCGCACACAAGGTTATTTATGGTCTAGCTGGGGATGCAACACAGCCACACGCCAGCCAGAGAGTGAACAAGACAGCATCACGCACAGCAAAACAATGTTCCAGGCTAACCAGGAAAGAAGCAAGTGTGACTGTGCCTTTGATTTGTGTATTTCCCAACTGAGCCAGTGAACTAAACCATACATGTTTGTGAAGAAGTGGATATTTTGTTCTGGCTTCATTATAAAGAAAACAAAAACTAATATTTCTGTAGTTTTCTATATATATGAATATATAATAATCTATGTAACTAGATAAATATGAAGACTAAAACAACAAATAGCAGCTGTCAATCTGCTCTCCTCATTAGTTAGATATACCATATGATTCTCCTTGTCCATGTACAATTCTAAAGTAACCTGTTGCTGGTAGCAATTCAGAACTCAGTTGTGGGATGAAGACAATCCAACTGACACTTTGAGAGGCGTGGTAACAGAGAAGGCTGCTCTGACAGGCATGCCTGCTCCTGGTGCCATGAAAGGTACCAACTCCTAGAAATGATCTATATTTTGAGTAAATACATGTGTATATATTTGTCAAATATTATTGAGGTGCATGTTTGAGACTGGCGAAACTTTATGGAGTGCTATATATGTACTATTCCTCAATTTACAAAAAGAGAGAGAGAACCCAGTCACAGCATGCTGCCCACGTCCAAGTGCTGGGTTGTTCACATCCCTGGACACGGGGCCCTCACGCCCTCTGACACTTGAACAATCTGTTAAGCACACTTACAAGGAGGAGAGGCAGCAAGGGACCATCATCCTGAACAATGCAGTGTGTCAGGAAATCTGAGTTCTGGCCTGGGCTGTGCCACTTGTTAGCTGTGGGACCTTGGGCAAGTCACGACACCTTTCTAAACTTCAGATTTTTGTCTCACAATACGACAATAAATAACCACTACTTGATCGCTTGACAGCACTGATTGTGAGGATCAAAAATCAAGTATCTGGTCTCACAGTTTCTGATTCTGGGGCTTGCCCACTCCTCCACTCACAGACGTGGCAGCTCCATGGAAGCTCTCATCACCTCCTCCCTGAATTACTGCAACTGCTTCCTCTCTCTGTTTTTAGACCTGCTAACTCCAATCTCCAAGCTGCAAGCAGAGTGATATTTCTAAGACCTATATCTAATCACAAAACCTTCTTTCTTAAAAACATCCCATGGTCCTCCACTACCTAACGCCTTGTGTGGCACTTAAGGCCCCTCAAGATCTAGTCCTATGATCTCTCTAGATTCTTTTTGTTCTCGTTCTCAACCCTACATGTCAGCCACACAAATCGCTCACCATTCCAAGACTATGCCAAGAAGCATCACTTCTCTGTATTTTTGCTCACACTGCTCACTCTTCCTGGCATATCTTTCCCCAGATGCCACCTGGTAGGCATTTATTAATCCATCAACCATGAACTGAAGACTTGCCTCCACTATGAGGTCCTTTTCTCCCCCCCAATTCTTGACCATACTTCTCTCATGTGCCCCATTTGGTTCACTATCCCAGTTCCTGTGTTTCTTAGAAGTTCCCTGCTGGTTTGTCTATCTCCCCTGTTAAACTGTGAGCTCCTTGAAAACAAGAACACTGTCTTACTGACCTCTGCAGCTTCAAAGGGCTCCCAGCTTAGGGTCCGGAACAGAACCATCTGTGAAGAGAAGAGCTCCATACTACTCTTAATATTTAGATGCTACAACTGGAAGGGAAAGGAAGCAGGAGTGCTTATCTCACTTTCTATGGAGCCTTCTGTTCAAGTTCATATATTCTGAGGCAAACAAAAATGATTCCTCATAAACAATAAGAGAAACAGGTCTGTGACTAGCAAAAATGAAATAGTAAGATTTTAAGAGGGCCCTCTATTAGCATTTAAAGGGACCTCAGAGATCATCTGGAATAAAACACTTAATGGCCTGGAGATACTAGCAAATTGCCCAAGATCACGCAGCCTACAGCAGCATAAAGGAGAGATTTTCACAGCTCATCTCCTAAAAGATGGGCCACACACAAATTCAATTTTCAACATCCAAATAATTCAAGGTTAAAAGTTGAGAAAGTGTGCAGAGACTTTACAAAAACATTGTCCTGAGCAGCCCAGGAAAGGGTGGTGAAAGCAACAAGTCCCCGCTATGGTCCCTTCCTGTCTATGACAAAAAAGGACCTAGTCAAGTTACACTGCTGGGACCCTCACAGGTGCCCAGGAGTTCCCCGTGGTGCCTTGGGGCTGGAGTCCACACTGCCCAGAGAATCCAGCTCTGGTCCCTGGTTTATTAGCACACTTGACCCTCACCTCTCACCATCTAGGAAAATGCCCCCAGATGAGCCAGAACTCAAGATCTGGGCTGAGGGAATAGATGCATCTAAAGTTAACCAGGTCTTTAAACATGTGAGGCTGCCAATGCAGATGGAAAAATCTGATCCTGGGGCAGACTGGTTTTTTGCGTTCTTACAGGCATAATCCAGGTATTCCTCCACAGGGGCTGCCACACAGCCAATAGAGGAGCCATGGAGGCCCAGGGATTTTTGTTCACTGGTTTGAATTCAGCAGTCACAGGGTGAAGGTTTCTGACCTAGGTCAGATGAGACCCCGGAGGTGAGGAAAGGGAGAGACGCCTTTTAGTGCCATGATCCTTCACTGCTGCCCTAGGGGACGGTTCATATGTGTCTCCAACCCATGATTTTGCACCATCAGACATGTTCCTGCATGCTTTAGGAACTGCTGCTGAGCCACCTGGGGGAGCCCAAGCCTAGGGGATGGGATTTGGGGAGGAAAGGAGAGGGGATCTACTGTTGTTACGAGATAACACATTCATAGGCCATAATACAGATGAGGAAAAATAGCTTTCCTACCATAAGCTGAATGCAGGAACTGAAACTCTGTTGGATAGAAATGTTAGTTGAAATTACCACTAAGAATCTGTGCAAAGTAGTACATATTGCAGTTACAAAAACAGACTTTGTCTCAAAATAGCAGTTTCCCCCGGGCTACATAAGAAAACCGTAAACGCAAAGGGTACAAAGTACCTCCACGCTGGAGAGGGTGACAGACTTGCCATCCAGGAAAGCCCACTCACTGGGGAGGGGTACCCTTTGGATGCCACGACATCTTCCAGGAAGCTGACCCAGAGCTGCCTGGAAGTGCATATGTCCAAGTTCCTGCCTGCTCTTTGCTTGTTTATGCTAAGAATAAATTTCAGTTCTCCCAAGCATTGCAGAGGGACTTCACACACGACAGAGGCAGTATGTGCTGGATAAAAAGCTAAAGGTTTAGGGACAAAACCACCATCTTTGGTCTCTGAAGAGCTCTCTATAGTGCTGGAGGGCTAGGACCAATGCAGGGGCACTTTATTCCCTGAAACCTCTGGGAGAGTGTGCTGCTGTAGAAGGGGCAGACTGTGGGCAGTCAGACTGGCTTTGAATCTGAGCTCCACTGCTCTTTAGCTGTGCAACTTTGCACAAGTAATTTTACCTCTCTGAGCAAAACTGGAGACAAGAATCTCTAACTCACAAGACTGTAGGAAAAAAAAAATTTTGTGACAAGACCTGCATGGTGCCTGGATCATGGCAGATGTTCAGAAAACAAAAATTCCTTCCCCTTCCCAGGTTCACCATATGCACAATGGGAACAATGTATCTAGTCTAGAAGGCTGCTATGAAATCAAGTGCGACAACAGATGACAATGATTTATAAAGATTTTTTTGTGAGGAGGTATTTCATTTTTATCTATGTTAGTTATTCTGTTTTTCCTTTCGCTTCATTTTCAAGTCAGATTACCATTAATATGACACATCCTTTGGTCTCTAGATTCTGAAAACAAGTCTCTGCTGGCTACACCTCCTGCGGGGCCAAATTTAAAGAAGAGCCCTCAAGTCGTTAGAGCTTGGAAAAAAGCTCCAAGTACCCAAGCTGCTTTCAAAACCAATGAAGGAGTGAAACATTGCCCTGCATTCTGGACAGATGACATTGTAGGGTACTCAGTACTGCTAAAAAAAAAAGCTCTTTTTTGAAGCAACGTCTTTGTCTCCTTGAAGAAGCTGAGAGAAATTTCAACCTGATAGCCTGGCTCCTCTGCAGGCTTCTATCCTACAGCATTTCTCAGCATCACAAATGGCAGCTCTGGCAGGAAGCTGAGAGCATCTACAACATCTTTGCTGTCCTTGAGTCGGTGCCTCCACCACAGTCAAGAGACCTGGAAACGCAGAGGCCAGCCTCTCACCGTATGCCACAGACCAGCTGCGTGCATATGTAACTCCAAAGACAAAAGGATCTGCCAAGGTCACACCAGAATCAGTAGCAGAGTTAGTGCTACAACCCTGGTCTTCCAACTCCCAGTTTGGAGCTTTCTGACACAGCATGCTAATACCACCCTGTGTAGTGGACTATGTGGGTTCCTGAGAAAATGGTTTAGTCAGAGCTTAGAAATATGTTGATTTTTAAAAATGCAAAATTGGGGAAAATCAAGTTAGATGTGGGTTGATATTTTGTGTGCATTAAAATTAAAACTTAATCAGTACTTTATACATGCTAGGAGCTTTCCAATCTATCCATTCTCCCCCACCCCACCGCCCCAGTTTCAGGTTTTTTCTATCTGCTCTCCCTTCCCTCTCTCACCTGACTGCTCTAACATCTCAATTTCTCTCTAGTTAACTGCAACTATAATGTGGTTAAGAGTGCATGCGGATGTGGTGGCTGGATGCCTGGATTGGGATCTTTGGGCTAGTTCCATTAACTTCTCTAAGTTTTAGTTTTCCCATTTAGAAAAGTGGGAATAACAGTAATGACCTCGAAGGTCTGCTGTGATATAAAACAAGTTAATACCCATAAAGAGCTTAAAATAGCCCCTGACACACTGGGACCATTCAACAAATGTTAGCTATTTATTCCCTGTCCTTCTGTTTTCTTGGCAAACTAATCCTAAATCTATCATCAGAAGTTTGGAACATTATGAAAGAATATCCCAGGGCTGGGGGAGAGCCTTGAGAAACGCACAGTCTCCACCTCAGTTGCGCCTCCAACGTTACATGGCTGTGCTACTGCTCAAGTCTCCTCTCCCACCTCTCACAGTAAGGTTCATCCCTGACCTCTCTCGTTGAGAACACTCCCTCTCTCCTTGCTCACTTGTCTCAGCAAATCAAGATCAGGAGATAAGAACTCTACACTTCCCACTGGGCAAGTTATTCTAAGCACATCCACCTGTGACCTTTCCTTTAGTCTGAGAGGAAGAGCTGCTCTTCCATGGGAAGCACCCCATTCCACTAGCTCCCCAAAACAAATGAGAGAATTGAGGTCTGGACTTCCCACACCTCCACAGCCTCCTTGGAAGCTTGGCTCCATCTGACACTCTTTCTTCTGTGTCTCAATGTCCTCTCCACTTGCTCCTTCTCATCAGTACTTATTTAATGTTCATTTCCAGAAAGAACAAAAACAAAACCCCTCCTTTAACCCTGTCTCCCCTTCTACTCAATTCCCCTCCGTCCTCCTTTTGCTAGTAGCCAAGCCTCTTGTAACTGTAGGCTCCATCTGCCAAATCCATTCCTTCACTCCCAGCCTCCCCGCCCTGACCACTTCCGCAGAGGTCACTGATGGCCTCCTGACTATGAAGACAACGCATCTCCTTCACCCTGGATCTTACCTGACCTTCTACACTACTCATCTCATTGTGTTTTAGACTGGGTAGTTTACCAAGACAATTCACAGATTTCATAGCATTGAAATCATTTTTATACTATAAGATTAGTATCAAAACCACCATAGTTTTTAAGTAAGATAGAACTTATCAAATTTGATTAAGTCTTTTATAAGAGAGAATTTCTGTAGTTTTCATTGCTTCTGCCTCCTACTATATGCTTTTGGAGAAATATATACCTAATTGATTAAAGTGAGTATAGAATAAAATATCAGTGGTGAGATATCATTAGAGATTTTTTTTTGAGCCTGTGTGTCACTGTTCCCCTCACAAGCTTTTTGAGGGCAATGACTGCAGTTTCACAAATCTGAATCATCTATAGGGTCTTCCAGAGTGCCCTTGGCATAGCAAGGACAAGTGGAAATAATGTACCTATGTAAACGCTTTAGGGATTAACATCACTTATTTGCATAAAATAGTTCTTATTTGCCAAAAAAAGAGCAGGGCTCATGATATGCATGTGCATGTGAGTATAATATGATCATGACATTATCCCTACTTTAGGAGGGGCAATTGAGGCTCAGAGGTCAGGAGACTTTAAGATTGCTAATCTAGGAAGTGACAGAGTCGGAATGCAAATCTAGGTCTTCTGACACAGCCCATGTTTGTCTCATTTAAACATCCTGGAAGAAAGGGAACGACAGTGGGGTGAATCCTGGATTGGCACAGAAAAGCATGAGACCAAGAACCCTTAGATCTTTCTAGTCCATGTGTTACTGTTGATTCATTGGGTAAGTTGGATAAAACACTGCTTTTCTCTGCACTTTCACTGTCAAGAGAAGGGACTGAACTGGAGGCTCTCTAAGGCCTTTTCAAGCTTTCTCACTTTAGAATAATAATTACTAAACATGAAAATGAGGGTATTATCATGACAGTCAAGGACTTTCCAAATCTGGTCCTCGAACATCTGTAATCCAGATTCTGGACTGCCCCGCCCAAGAGCCTATGCTTCAATCATTCTCACTACTTTGATGTTCTTCAGTGTCATTCCTCCCATCTCCGTGCTTTTGCCCAGGTTCTACTCCACCTAGAATGCCCAACTTTTCCTTTGTATGTTTAAAAAAATGCCTCTCAGCAATAACAACAAAACCCAACCAACTAAAACAAACACACAAAAAAGAATGCCTCTTAACAACAACAAAAACCCCTCCACCAACCAAACAAAAAAGAATGCTTCTTACTTCTCTCTCAAGTATCCACTGCTAAGTCTTCTGTTAAGCCTTCCCCTACACTCTGAACCCCAAGCAGAGGTTGTTCCCTCCTTTGCTTCCTCTCCTCTTATATGTATTCCTTTGACAATATTCATCACACCATACAGCCAGGAATTTGTTTACATGTAAGCTACTTTAGGCAAAGATAATATCTTTCCTTTTATTCTGTTCTAGTTTGGAGGGCATTCAGCAAATACTTGTTGAATAAATGAAGAGGAACTTACACAAAACCATCTACAACAGTGAGGTAGGTAGCACATTTCTCAGAGGTGACGTAAGTTGTCTAAGGCCTCACAACTAGTGAGTTAAATAATCAGGATTTAAACCCAAGACTTACAAACTGCAGAGCCCACAATCTTTCTCCTGCCCCTTGAGTGTTAAAGCACCAGCTGAGAGTGGCTTTTCCAGGGTGGGGGCGGGGTGGGGGCGGGGGAAATGGGGGTTAACATCAGTGGTAAGACCTCTGCATTGCTCCCGAACTGAAACAAACTTCTTCAATACTTTCAAATCTGTTCCAACTTCTAACCAAGGAGTGTTGCCCCTTTGTTATTTTTGAAAAACAAGTTCTTTGCTTCAGCTTGAAAACCAGCTCTTTGTGTCTGGTGGCAAGTCTCTCACTCTCTTCCAGGTCCACATCCAGGACGTCTGCTGTGTAAGCGAGTGTTCGGTGTGTGTGAGTGTGCACATGTCAACGGCAGCCTCAGGGGAAAGGAGCAAACACTGGGTGTGGACATTAGGAGAGCAGGAGGTTCTGTGAGGGACACATGTCTCAGATACTCTAGCAGAAGTTACACTGTAAGTCACTGAAAGTTACAAAGAGAACAGAGGAAATTCTGTTCCCATCCCAACCTGGAGGCTGAACTGCCCCAGTTCCCAGAGGGGACTCCCTGGACAATCAATCATGGACAAGCTGAGCCCAGAGCAATTACGGACATGGAAAGGCCAGCAGGTGTTTTGAGTTTATTTTTTCCCAAGTAGAGCCTCACCTTCCATCCCACGCATCACTACTGTCTCCACTTTCTCCTTACCTGGAGCATAACTGGGGCTATTGGTGGGGTACAGGCTGGGGTTGTAGGCAGGGGCCGCAGCTGGATAGGCTGTGGGGTAACCTATGAAAAGACAGAAAAAAACAAACCCTATTTAGTTGGGCAAGAAGAAAGATTTCTGAGAAAATGGAATCCAAGTCCCAGGCTTGGCCTTCAGCCTCTTCATGAGCCATTTCAGACCATATATGTGACTGGTTTTAGCCTTCTGAGAAAAATAGAAAATATATACATATTTTTCTATTTTTTAAAAGCAGTATAAGATATATATGCCTATATGCTCACTGTAAAAAAACACAAAAAACTGAAACACTATATAAGTATATATGGTAAAAGGTGTAACTACTTTCACATTCCTGCCACACTGCTCTCCTCCGCAGAGACAGTAAAAGTTTGGCATTTAAGTCTCCGGATAGTTTTCTATGCATTTTTATACACATATATTCAGTGGTGTGCTGGTAAATATTTAACAACTGGCCCAAGGAAACTGCAGTGAAGCCTATTTTGTAGCCCTTGCTGAGTTCCATGCTGTAAATACTCCCACCATGGCTGGTTTCAAGCCAGCAACGTCATCAAATGAATAGTTGAGAAGAGATGCTCACAAGTGGCCCTAGAGAGCCCATACAAGCCTGATCCAGTCCACCACTCATAGTATATATAGGGATTAAAATTTTTTTCTATTGTGACAAAATATATGTAACAAAACTTGTGATTTGAACCATTTAAGTGTATAATTCAGTGGCATTCATTACATTCACAATGTTGTACAACCATCCTATGTATTTCTAAAACTTTTTAACTACTCCAAACAGAACTCTACCTATTAAGCCCTAATACTCCATTCCCTCTTTCCATAACCTATATTAACCTTTAATCTACTTTCTGTCTCTATAAATTTGCCTATTCTAGATATGTTATATACAGGGAATCAGATACTATTTATCCTTTTGTGTCTGGCTTCTTAACAGAATTAAGTTCATCCATGAAGGCAATGGCACCCCACTCCAGTACTCTTGCCTGGAAAATCCCATGGACAGAGGAGCCTGGTAGGCTGCAGTCCATGGGGTTGCTAGGAGTTGGACACAACTGAGCAACTTCACTTTCACTTTTCACCTTCATGCACTGGAGAAGGAAATGGCAAACCACTCCAGTATTCTTGCCTGGAGAATCCCAGGGACAGAGGAGCCTAGTGGGCTGCCAACTATGGGGTTGCACAGAGTTGGACACGACTGAAGCGACTTAGCAGCAGCAGCAGCATGTTTCAGTATGTATTAGAACTTTAATCCTTTTCATGGATAAGTACTATTCCACCGTATGTATCTATGTGTGTGTATATATATACACACACACACACCACATTTTGTTTTTCTATTCATTTGTTGGTGGACACTTGGATATTGTGAATATCTTTCGGATATTGTGAATAATGCCATGGAGAAAGTAAGATTTCCAGAAAGACTTGAAGGAAATAGTTAACCAAGCAGATGGCTGAAGGAAGAGCATTTCAGATGAAGGAAATACTCAGCACAATGGCCCTAAGTTGGGGGTATATGATATGGGACATGTCTGAGGAACAGTGAAGAGGCCAGTGTAGCTGAAGTGGAACAAGAACTTCAACTTTTACTCTGAGTGAAATGAGAAGCCGTGATGGGATCTTGAGCAGAATAATAACATAATCTGACTTAGGTTTGAAAAACGTCACTCTGCTGTGTGGAAAACAGACCATAATGGGGGAAGAATAGAGAAGCCTAGAGACCAGTTAGGAGCTACTGTAAACTCCTTGCATGGATGACGGGGCTCAGATCAGGGAAATAGCAGCAGAAATGATGAGAAGTGACACGCTAAGAGACTTCACATACTTTGCCACATTGCTTTCTAGAAAGACTATCAATTTGTACTCGCACTAGCAGTGTGTAAGTGCCTGTCTCACTGCTCGCTATAGTTATTTTTAATGCTCATTGGTATTTTGACTGACAATGGAAAGCTGATTTTAAAAGTCAAAGATTAAATCCCTAAATCCCTAAAAGCTTCTTTGGGATTTGTAAATACTGAGCTTTAATAATGTATCTTTGTTAATATGCCTTTCCCTAAATCCTTTCCAACTCCAAAGAAAATTCATCTCTCTTTACTCCCCAATCATTTTCTGACTTCAGAGCCAAGGCAGCCAACTTCTTGTCACTTAATTAGCAATATGCTGCTAAGTCGCTTCAGTTGTGTCCGACTCTGCGCGATGCCAGCCCACCCGGCTCTCCCATCCCTGGGATTCTCTAGGCAAGAACACTGGAGTGGGTTACCATTTCCTTCTCCAATGCATGAAAGTGAAAAGTGAAAGGGAAGTTGCTCAGTCGCATCCTACTCTTAGCGACCCCATGGACTGCAGCCCACCAGGCTCCTCTGTCCATGGGATTTTCCAGGCAAGAGTACTGGAGTGGGGTGCCATTGCCTTCTCCAAATCAGCAACATGGAGATCTGCTAAAGTCAAGGGTTTAATCTGGAAAACAAAGTGATCTGGTCTCATGGCTGAAATCTGTATTCAGCTTCACATGAAAGATGGCACAGCAAAGAGTAATCCCACCCCTATTACATCATTTCAGATATCTTTTACTTTTAGGAGCAATTATAGGATCTTCCTTCAGTGTTTCTAAGAATTTTTTTTCACTTGAATTTGGCAGAATGGCAGCATTAGAAAGACCTTCATTTTCTAGGTGACACTCTCAGGCTGAGAGAAAGGCAGGGACTTAGGGTCACAGATTTGCAGAGATTAGAAGTAACTTCAAGGCCATTTGGTCCACCCTCATATTTGAGGCTAGGGCTCCTCTACAACACATTCACGGCATCATTCATCCCTGCCCTTGATCTCTACTGACCACAAACTCTTTCCTTTCCCAAGACTCAGCACCCTCCTCCACTGTGAGACTGCTCTGATTGTCTGAAAGTGATTTCTTATACTTCACTGAACTCTATCTGTATCTTCTACCCTGTAGAACAGAACAAATTTGAAGACACATGCATCCCCAATTACAGAACTTATCACAGTGTACTTCAATGGTTTCTTTACATTCCCTGTCCTTCCCCCTTTCCTCAACATGCAAGTTTCTTGAAAGTATAGCAATGTCTCCTTTGCCTGTATACAATAGCGCCTGATCAGGTCCTCTTTCCTACTCCTTGAGCAAACCACCACCTCCTCCCCTCAGCCCGGACAGCAAGCATCCAAGCTTCTCAAACACAGGCTCAGATCAGTTCAGTTGCTCAGTCATGTCCGACTCTTTGTGACCCCATGAACCGCAGCACACCAGGCCACTCTGTCCATCACCAACTCCCAGAGTCCACCCAAACCCATGTCCATTGAGTCCGTGATGCCATCCAACCATCTCATCCTCTGTCATCCCCTTCTCCTCCTGCCCTCAATCTTTCCCAGCATCAGGGTCTTTTCAAACGAGTCAGCTCTTCGTATCAGGTGGCCAAAGTATTGGAGTTTCAGCTTCAACATCAGTCCTTCCAATGAACAACCAGGACTGATCTCTTTTAGGATGGACTGGTTGGGTCTCTTTGCAGTCCAAGGGACTCTCAAGAGTCCAACACCACAGTTCAAAAGCATCAATTCTTCAGCAGATGTTGGCAATTTGATCTCTGGTTCCTCTGCCTTTTCTAAAACCAGCTTGAAGGTCTGGAAGTTCACGGTTCACATATTGCTGAAGCCTGGCTTGGAGAATTTTGAGCATTACTTTACTAGCATGTGAGATGAGTGCAATTGTGCAGTAGTTTGAGCATTCTTTATAACTTCCCTTGTGACTCAGATGGTAAAGCATCCACTTACAATGTGGGAGACCTGGGTTCAATCCCTGGGTCAGGAAGATCCTCTGGAAAAGGAAATGGCAACCCACTCCAGTATTCTTGCCTGGAAAATCCCATGGATGGAGGAGCCTGGTAGGCTACAGTCCATGGGGTCGCAAAGAGTCGGACACAACTGAGCGACTTAACCTTCTAACTTCCTTTCTTTTGAGCATTCTTTGGCATTGCCTTTCTTTGGGATTGGAGTGAAAACTGAGCTTTTCCAGTCCTATGGCCACTGCTGAGTTTTCCAAATTTGCTGGCATATTGAGTGCAGCACTTTCACAGCATCATCTTTCAGGATTTGAAATAGCTCAACTGGAATTCCATCACCTCCACTAGCTTTGTTTGTAGTGATGCTTCCTAAGGCCCACTTGACTTCACATTCCAGGATGTCTGGCTCTAGGTGAGTGTGAGTGATCACACCACTGTGATTATCTGGGTCATAAAGATCTTTTTTGTACAGTTCTTCTGTGTATTCTTGCCACCTCTTCTTAATATCTTCTGCTTCTGTTGGGTCCATACCATTTCTGTCCTTTATTTTCTTGAAGAGATCTCTAGTCTTTCCCATTCTATTGATTTCCTCTATTTCTTTGCATTGATCGCTGAGGAAGGCTTTCTTATCTCTCCTTGCTATTCTTTGGAACTCTGCATTCAAATGGGTATATTTTTCCTTTTTTCCTTTGCTTTCCACTTCTCTTGTTTTCACAGCTATTTGTAAGGCCTCCTCAGATAGCCATTTTGCTTTTTTGCATTTCTTTTTCTTGAGGATGGTCTTGATTCCTGTCTCCTGTACAATGTCACGAACCTCCGTACATAGTTCATCAGGCACTCTGTCTATCAGATGTAGTCCCTTAAATCTATTTCTCACTTCTACTGTATAGTCATAAGGGATTTGATTTAGGTCATACCTGAATGGTCTAGTGGTTTTTGCCACTTTCTTCAAACACAGGCTAGGGATGAATAGTCCGTGTGGCCAGTAGAGAATATCCCTTCCCCACCATCAACTTCTTCTGTCCAGAAGGAGTATCATAGGTAAGCTGGGCTTCCTCCCAACAACATTCCTGGTTTTGTTTTGCTCATTTTGTTTCCTTGTCCCCAACTTGTATTACTCATCCTACTGCCTCTTTTGATGCTGCTGGGATCTCAGGCCCCTAGCACAGATAAGGCCAAGAATTTGTTGTGCTTCAGTTGTTAAGTCATGTCCAACCATTGAGACTCCATGGATTGTAGCCCGTCAAACTCCTCCAGGCAAGAATACTGGAGTGTGTTGCCATTTCCTTCTCCAGGGCATCCTTCCAACCCAGGGATCAAATCTGTGTCTCTTGACTCAGCGGATTCTTCACTGCTGAGCCACTGGGGACCAGATGCCATGACTCACCACTAGATGGACATCCGGTCCCATCACTTCATAGCAAATAGATGGGGAAACAATGGAAACAGTGACAGACTTTATTTTGGGGGGCTCCAAAATCACTGCAGATGGTGACTGCAGCCATGAAATTAAAAGACGCTTACTCCTTGGAAGAAAAGCTATGACCAACCTAGACAGCATATTAGAGAGCAGATACATTATTACTTTGCCAACAAGGTCTGTCTAGTCAAAGCTAATGGTTTTCCCATAGTCATGTATGGATGTGAGAGTTGGACTATAAAGAAAGCTGAGCACTGAAGAATTGATGCTTTTGAACTGTGGTGTTGGAGAAGACGCCTGAGAGTCCCTTGGACTGCAAGGAGATCCAATCAGTCCATCCTAAAGGAAATCAGTCCTGAAGACCCTGATGGGAGGAGAAGGGGACAAGAGAGGATGAGATGGTTGGATGGCATCACTGACTCGATGGACATGAGTTTGAGCAAGGTCTGGGAGTTGGTGATGGACAGGGAAGCCTGGCGTGCTGTAGTCCATGGGGTCACAAAGAGTTGGACACAACTGAGTGACTGAACTGAACTGAGCCATCTCAGAAGCCCCAAGGCAGAGAATAGGTACTCAATAAAGAGATTACTCAGGGGTTGTATTTTGGAGCTATGAAAGGTTTAAAAACAAAACAAATCCAAGAGGATCCCTGGCCTTGAAAAGGTCACCAAGTAATTAAGGAGAAAAACAGGTAAGTGGACAGTGGGAATGCACCTCAAAGAGTGCCTGACAAGGCTGCCAAGTGAGCAGAGAAGGGACCTTCAACAACTAACATTTATTTAGTACCTACTGTCTGCCAGGGATTATACTGGGTACTAGGTGTCCCTGGATGTAGGCAAAAAAAGGGGGAGGAAGAACACTCCAGGCAGAAGGATGAAGGGTAGCATTTTGGGGACATCCATAAGAAGCTTGGCTTGTTCCCTCCCTGGCTCTAAGAAGCAGGACTGATGGGTTAGCCACACCTGAAAGCTACATTGCCTTTTAGAGCTTGATCTCGTTTTTTCTTCTTGTGACTATATCTCCCTTTATGGTCGTTGGCCCTAAAGTATCTTTTCATTTTCATGTCCACTACCTACACTTAAGTTTCATACAGCTAGACTGACTTCTCTCCTGACCGCCTGACTCATATAGTATCTAACTGCTTACTCACCACCTCCACTTGGATGTTTGCTAGACATCAAGTTTATATGGCAGAGTGGCTAAGAGTATGGTCTCTGGAGCTACATTTAAGCTTAGGTTTCAATTTCAGGAACATCACTAATTATTTGTATGACCTTGGGCCATTTCCTGTGCCTTAGTTTATGAGAATATTAATATTATTTACCTAATAGATTGGTGTAAGTATTAATTAGTAAGACCTCAAAGTGCTAGGAGCCAGGCAAACAGTTAAAGAGTTCAAAAACTTAGGAATTATTATTTTAAATTATGATTCAAAATTAAATACTTATTTTCTATCTTCTAAATATTTACTTTCTACCTTCCAAATCTGTTCTCCAAGCTTTTTCTCCACACCAGTAAATGACAATTTATTCTTCTAGTTCCTCAGGCCAAAAATCTTACAGCCATCTTTGACTCTACTTTTTTCTCCTATTCACATCTAATTCATCAGCAACTCCTTTTCAGTTCCACCTTCAGAAAATATTCAAAATCTGACCATCTCTCGTTACTTATATACTTTCCATTCTAGTCCAAGTTATCATTATTTCTCACCTAGATTATTGCAATAGCTTCTTAACTGGTCTCTCTGCTTCTTTGTTACCATGCAGTCTATTTCCCACAGCAGCCAGAACAACTCTTTAAAACGTTAAATCAGATCACGACACTCCTCTCTTTAAACCCCACATAGCTTCCCATGACAACCACAGAGAAATCCTTTCAGTGACCCACCTGGACTTGGGTTACCTCTTAACTTCCTCTCCTACTACTTGAAAGTGAAAGGGAAAGTCTCTCAGCCGTGTCTGACTCTTTGCAACCTCCAGGTCAAAATACTGGAGTGGGTAGCCATTCCCTTCTCCAAGGGATCTTCCCAACCCAGGAATCAAACTGTGATCTCCTGCATTGCAGGGATTCTTTACCAGCTGAGCTTTCAGGAAAGCCCTACTACTTGCCTCCATGTTAATCTACTCCAGCCACAATGGCCTCTGCACTGTTCTTTAAATGTGTCAACCATTTCCCCATCTCAGAACCTTCACCCTTCCCCTTTCCTCCTTTCTGGAATTCTGTTCAAAGGTCATCATACATTCTTTCTAAAACAGTACCTTCAACTTTCATTACTCTCTGTGCTTCTTATCCTGCTTTGTTTTCCTTCACAGCGGTTAACAACCTGTCATACTATATGCTTACCTACTTTCAGGAGACTGCCCATCTTCTGTCACTAGAATGTAAGCTTCAGGACATAGTAACATTTGTTAGGTTGCAATTATTCCCTGCTGAAGTCTTCTCAGCACACTCCCAAGACTCTGGACAGGCTCTGCCCCACCCAAGTGAGCAGAGTGCATTCCAAGTCCCAGTTTCCCAAGACTGCCTGGATCTGCTGAAGTGCATGGTGATACAACATGGATGTTTCATCCACCACTCAGACAAAAGATACTTTAACACATGTCTCAAGTCTCAAAACAACACTAACGTTATTTCCCCCATGTTGTAGACAAGGAAATCAAGGCTCACAGAGGTATAATGATTTTTTGGCTAAGATTATTTAGTAAATCAATGGTGAGTGAGTGAAAGTCGCTCAGTCGTGTCCGACTCTTTGCGACCCCATGGACTATACAGTCCATGGAATTCTCCAGGCCAGAATATTGGAGTGGGTAGCCTTTCCCTTCTCCAGGGGATCTTCCCAACCCAGGGATCAAACCCAGGTCTCCCACATTACAGGAGGATTCTTTAGCAGCTGAGCCACAAGAGAAGCCCAAATCAGTGGTGGGAACTGGCTTTTTCCACACCTACCAAATAACTAGGACTTGCTCCTTGGAAACAAGTATGCCCCTCCTGTACTTATATTTTTTGAAGGTCAAGAGTAACGAGAATAAATGGCCACAAATAAGTTTTTCTCCCTTGTACCTCAAAGACTTCAGTAGTGATCAAGTTTCCTGGGATTCTGAGGTGTACATTTTAACTGCTTTATAGATGTTAATACAATCTAATCCCTTTTACTGTTACTAGGATTAGGACTGAAGAAATATAAAGCTATTTTTGATTAATATGGAAATTAGAAATTACTTTCAAGAGAAATTATTTCTGAAATGACTTGATCTTTAGGTAGTAAAAATAGCAGTGTATCAAAAAGCTAGTAGAAGACTAACTCCTTGGGTCAGGAAGACAAAGAGGATGTTGTCGCTGTGAGCAGGGGGGACACTTATGCAATGAAGACACTCCAGGTCTGAAGCTCACAAATAAAATTTAAAAACTGTCCCTCCAACCCTATGGGTAACCAAAAAACCAAATAAGCAAAACAACTGAACAATAAAAACAAACAAAAACTTCAAACACTTTAATTCTCTCAAAATGAGAAAGAAGAGGGCAAAAAGAAGGATATATTTTGAATTTGTAATATGTTCTGAGCTATCAGGTACTTCTTTATCTACCCTAACTTTATGAAATATATTATCAGTCTCATTTTATAGATGAGGATATTGAAGCTTAGATTTATCTTACACAACTAGTAAAAAGAGAATGGCAACAGAACTGGGATGGCTGAATGAGACAAAGTCCACTCTACCAACCTCCCTCAAAACATGAGTCTGCTTTGGGTAAACCTCTGGATTTGGCTGCTATTTTCTTCGCCAACATTCTTATTTCAGATTCGAAACCTGAGAAAACAGGAAATTACTCAGGAGAATTGCTTTGATCAAAGATGGTTCAGGTTTTTTTTTTTTAAAGATATTCTGTTCACACTCAGTGTCCTAATATAGACCATGCTCACATTACTGAAAAGCATCACACAAGCACTGAATTACAGAGTTAGAAGAGATATTAGAGATGATTGAGTCCAATTTGCCATCCAGCACTGGAATATCTTCAATAATGGCCCGCATAGCTGGTCACACAGCCTATGCCAGCACACTTTCTAATGCTGGTGTATTCAGAACCTCTTCAGGCACTCAAAGCTTCTTCTGAAGAGCTCTGGAGGCTAAGAAATTTCTTTACTTTGCACTAAAAATCAACCTTGGAAGGAATCTAACCCTGAACAGCTTCCAAACTACAGGTCCTAGTTCCACCCTCACAGAACATGTCTGTTTCCCCTGCTCCAGCACAACAATCCACAGATATGATATCAGTCATTCTTCCTGAATTTTTTCTTGTTCAAATCCAGACTCAATTCTTTCAACTCTTCCCCATCCTAACCACCCATCTTTGGCCAGAATTCCCAATTTATAAATCACTTTCCCTTAAAATAATTTCATCTTCTTCCTGCCTTGCTCACTCTTTTTCTCCCTTTAAAAAAACCCTGAATTGACATAATAAGACTGGTAATAAGTGGTCAGTGAAGGCCTAAAGTGACTTAAACCAGATTTCTTCATCATTATCCATCAGCACTGTTAGTATCGAGCAAATGCTTACTGTGTTAAGCATGGTGCAAGGTTCTCTATGTAGAGCTTACAGCTCAACAGGGAAATAATATAGGTAATTTATATTAATCTATCTATAGGCAATATATACGATATAAAATCAGAGAAGGTTGGCGTGTTATTGAAGTGCTGAGGAGGAAGTGAAGAACAGGTCTGGGATGGCTGGGAACAGCTTTTCAGAAGAAACATTTTGGTTGGCCTTGAACAATGAATACCGAGGTGTGTGGGGTAGGGATAAAGAAATATATATAAATTTCATGCATGAAGGCATGAAAATGTATGCCATATCAGGCAAATGGCAAACAGTTCAGTATGATTGGGTTTATAGAGTGTGGGTAAGAGCATCAGGAAATGAAGATTAAAAAAATACACTGGTAGTAGGTTGTGAAGAGATCTGAATGCCAGGTTAAGGCATGGAATTTATCAGTAAATAATCTATTGAAGGTGGTGGTACAGTGGGTAAGAATCTGCCTGTGAATGCTGGGGACATGGGTTCGATCCCTGGTCCAGGAAGATTCCACATGCTGAGGAGCAACTAAGCCTGTGTGCCACAACTACTGAGCTGGAGCTCTAGAGTCTTCATGCCACAAACACTGAGTCTTGTGCTGCTTAGAGCCTGTGCTCCACAACAAGAGAAGCCACCACGAGAAGCCTGTGCACCTCAATGAAGACTAGCCTGAACACAGCAATGAACACCCAGCACAGCCAAAATTAAATTCATTAATTTTATAAAAAGAATCCACTGGAGGATTTTAAACTGGGGAGTTTCAGATTTGTGTTCTATAAAAACTACTCTAGTAGTAATACAGAAAGGGGTTTGGAGTTGATGAGATCAGAGGAGGAGGAACCAGATGGGAAGTTGTGGGAACAGCCCAAAGGCAAAGCTAAAACAGTAACAATGGGACAAAGAGAGGGAAACTACAAAGATGTTTAGGAGACAGAGCTCACAAAACTTCATCCTGATAGCAAAATCGTTTTTACTGCTTTGAGTTGACAGGCTACAAAGTAAAGATGGGAAATATTTTAATTGCAGTTTGTGGGCTTTTTCTCTCTTTTCTTTAATAAGCAGAAGGAAAGAAAAATTAAATGGACCCTTGAACCTGTGAGTTCCAGGGGGAAAAAAGGCCTAAATCTTAATTGCTCTTACTACTAGGAGGCCTGGCTGCTAAGAGTGATATCCTGGTGAGAATGTAGCTCGACGAAGGAGGCAGCAGCCCTGCAGTGCTGGCTCCAGACCAGCCCATTGACCTGAATCTGAGGTTGCCAGTACTACGGATTTAAAGCCCACCCGCTCAGCCTCCCATTGCTGAGCCCCAGGGCGATATAAGGGTGTGAGTGAGCCATTGTTCTTAGTTGTGGCAAAGCAACTTCCCCTGAGGTAACAAGAAAGGGAGGACTATCCAGTAATCAACTGTGCTCCAGTTATGCTGCACCTTCAGGGAGAACTCACCCATTAGGTGAGAGGCACTAACCTGTGGGTCCATCCACTTTGGCTGGCCAAGAAGAGAAAGGCTGCTAAAACCAGACGAGGCTTAGCTTGATAAAGATTTTAGTGAAAAATAAAAAAAAAATCACAAAAAATAGAGATAAGAAAATAGGTTATATTAAAGCTAATAATAAAACTGCTCCTAAGTAAGCATATAAGGTAAATCTGTGCTGTTGCTCAGTATAAAACATTCTTTTACAAACCTAAAATATATTTCCAAAATTCCCTATCTGCCAGTATGAGATAAATTTTAATGGAAAATAGATGACCTAGTCTGTCTCAAACACCAATCCAGGAGTGTGTTGCTGCTGTTCCCTACCCCACCCCAAATCTATCGGTATAAGACAGGTGGGAGGTAGTCAGCACTTTACAGATTGTTTGGTGTAAGATTTCTGCTCTCCCTGAACTTCTTTTTTATTTTTATTTATTTATTTTTTTACCTTTATTTTATTTTTTCTTCTTTTTTTTTTATTTTTTCTTCTTTTTTTTTTTTTAAAAGAAAATCCATCCTGAACCCTCCTCCCTCCTCCCTCCCCATACCATCCCTCTGGGTCGTCCCAGTGCACCAGTCCCAAGCATCCAGCATCGTGCATTGAACCTGGACTGGCATCTCATTTCATAGATGACATTTCACATGTTTCAATGCCATTCTCCCAAATCTTGCCACCCTCTCTCTCTCCCACAGAGTCCATAAGCCTGTTCTATACATCAGTGTCTCTTTTGCTGTCTCGTATACAGGGTTATCGTTACCATCTTTCTAAATTCCACATATATGCGTTAGTATACTGTATTGGTGTTTGTCCTTTTGGCTTACTTCACTCTGTATAATAGGCTCCAGTTTCATCCACCTCATTAGAACTGATTCAAATGTATTCTTTTTAATGGCTGAGTAATACTCCAT
>NW_011494856.1:2036139-2036683 GCF_000754665.1 Bison bison bison
TTTGTGGGATCTTTGTCAGGTTTTGGTATTAGAGTGATGGTGGCCTCATAGAATAAGTTTGGAAGTTTACCTTCCTCTGCAATTTTCTGGAAGAGTTTGAGCAGGATAGGTGTTAGCTCTTCCCTAAATTTTTGGTAGAATTCAGCTGTGAAGCCGTCTGGACCTGGGCTTTTGTTTGCTGGAAGATTTTTGATTACAGTTTCAATTTCCATGCTTGTGATGGGTCTGTTAAGGTTTTCTATTTCTTCCTGGTAGAGTTTTGGAAAGTTGTACTTTTCTAAGAATTTGTCCATTTCTTTCTCGTTGTCCATTTTATTGGCATATAATTGTTGATAGTAGTCTCTTATGATCCTTTGTATTTCTGTGTTGTCTGTTGTGATCTCTCCATTTTCGTTTCTAATTTTATTGATTTGATTTTTCCCCCTTTGTTTCTTGATGAGTCTGGCTAATGGTTTATCAATTTTATTTATCCTTTCAAAGAACCAGCTTTTGGCTTTGTTGATTTTTGCTATGGTCTCTTTTGTTTCTTTTGCATTTATTTCTG
>NW_011494856.1:2037026-2037543 GCF_000754665.1 Bison bison bison
ACTGCGGTGCTCCCATGTTGGGTGCATATATATTTATAATTGTTATATCTTCTTCTTGGATTGATCCTTTGATCATTATGTAGTGACCTTCTTTGTCTCTTTTCACAGCCTTTGTTTTAAAGTCTATTTTATCTGATATGAGTATTGCTACTCCTGCTTTCTTTTGGTCCCTATTTGCACGGAAAATCTTTTTCCAGCCCTTCACTTTCAGTCTGTATGTGTCCCCTGTTTTGAGGTGGGTCTCCTGTAGACAACATATGTAGGGGTCTTGTTTTCGTATCCATTCAGCCACTCTTTGTCTTTTGGTTGGGGCATTCAACCCATTTACGTTTAAGGTAATTACTGATAAGTATGATCCCGTTGCCATTTACTTTATTGTTTGGGGTTCGAATTTATACACCATTTTTGTGTTTCCTGTCTAGAGAATATCCTTTAGTATTTGTTGGAGAGCTGGTTTGGTGGTGCAGAATTCTCTCAGCTTTTTGCTTGTCTGAGAAGTCTTTTGATTTCTCCTTTC
>NW_011494856.1:2037643-2038227 GCF_000754665.1 Bison bison bison
AAGCCCTATCTGTTGAACTATGTAGCGTATTTAAATAAAACAAAATGAAATAAATCAAAATAAAACTCTTTAAGAAAAGGCGTCTTCTCATTTGTCATCGGGGATGGGTATCTTGATTTCCTTTTTTTCAAAGCCTATAAATCCCATGTAGAAAAGCATCCTTTTCTCTTGAGAATTTACTTCTTGCTTCAAACATTCGCTGTTTTGTGTTTTGTGCTCCTCTGAAAATGGATCCTCATTATTTGGCAGTGAAACATTCTTGGTTCTGAGCAGCTGTGCCACCAAGTCCTGTGTGACTCACAGAAGAAAATAAAGGAGAGGTGGTTGGGATGGTGAAGTAGTTTACTGACTATCAGAAAGTAAGTGTGGGCTTTGTTATCTGTGTAGGTGGCATGGAGTGCCATGGATCTGGAGGGATCAGGGAGTACAGGACATCCTGAGGACAGGAGTGCACTGAGCAGTAGGGAGGTGGCTCTGCATAGGGGGAGAAGCTGTGGGAGCAGAGGCAGGTGTTGGAGTTCGAAAAGACAAGACATGATGAAGAGAAGGGAGAGGGATGGATATAGAAGCACTCAATTTCTGTC
>NW_011494856.1:2042323-2042734 GCF_000754665.1 Bison bison bison
GCTCAGTGTGGCTGTGGTCTGCATGAGCAACATGAACAGGAGCATGGAGGCCCACCGCATCCTCAGGAGGAAAGGATTCCGAGTCAGGTCCTTCGGAGCTGGATCTCGAGTCAGGCTCCCAGGAAGGGCACGCAACCTCCCCGTGGTTTACGATTTCTCCACTACCTATGAGGAGATGCGCAAGGATCTTGTGCGCAAAGACGGACAACGGTATAACAGCAACGGCATCTTACACATCTTGGGAAGAAACGAGAGAATCAAGCCTCGCCCGGAAAGATTTCAAGAGTGCCGAGATCGCTTTGACGTCGTCTTCACCTGTGAGGAGAGCGTCTACGACAAGGTGGTGGAGGAGCTGTGGGTCCGAGAGCAGGAGACCTTCCAGCCTGTGCACGTGATCAACGTGGACATGGC
>NW_011494857.1:0-3280 GCF_000754665.1 Bison bison bison
CACATGTATACCTGTGGCGGATTCATTTTGATATTTGGCAAAACTAATACAATTATGTAAAGTTTAAAAATAAAATTAGAAAAAAAAAACGTAAAAAACAAAACAAACAAACAAACAAAAAGAATAACTTCTACATTTTTTGATCCATTTTAAAGGCATGTTTTCTTTTACCTTTCCTCAAAAGAAGTCCATTTTCCTCTAAATACTGACCCTTCAGGAGGGAAAAATTGGACATATTGTTTTCTTTCATGACTTGGAAAGAATTGTTTTTGAGGACTGAGTTCAGTTCTTCTGGTTCTAGCTTCTTGCCCAGGAATTGGCAGATCTTCTCCACAGTGCTCCTCGTGTCCTAGAAGAAGAGAAAATCTGAGAGATTATGTGAAAGAGCAAGAACATAGAGAAGGAGATGAGGGGGAGGAGACAGCAGAAAGAGGAGGGGGAGAGGGGAGAGGAAAAGAGGAAAGAAATGTAGAGATGTGAGTAGGGATAGAGTTGGGGGTGTCCAGAGAGATTGAGAGATTCACATTGACACATAGACACTGTTGATACCAAGTAAAGACTAGGTAACCTATGAGAACCTACTGTAGGGTACAGAGGACTCCAGCCAATGCTCTGTGGTGACCTAAATGGGAAGAAAATCCCCAAAGGGGACATATGTAAACGCTTAGCTGATTCACTTTGCTGTACAGCGAGCATTGTAAAGCGAGTGTGCATGTGTGCTCAGGTGTGTCCGATTCTCTGTGACCCCATGGACTGTAGCCCGCCAGACTCCTCTGTCCACAGGATTTTCCAGGCAAGAGCCTTGCAGTGGGTTACCATTTCCTCCTCCAGGGCATCTTCCCAACTCAGGGATTGAATGTGTGTCTCCTGGGGCTTCTGCACTGGCAGGCAAATTCTTTACCACTGAGCTAAAAATTTTAAGAAATAAAGTAAACAAACAAAAAATGGCTTAGAGAACAATTGGGAAAAAAAAGATGGAAAGACCATGATGGATTTCCCAGTATAGTTGAATTCAGGACACCTTAATGGTTTTCCAAAGGGACTCTTTTCCAAAGAGACTTTAGAAGGGCTTCTAGACAATTATGAGCAGGATTAGGCAGGAGAGTTTCTGGGAGAATTTGACAAAAATTTAAGGAATTGATTTCAAGCGTTGGCTATGTGCCCAAATAATGCTGTTTTTCACAACTAACATTTGAATAACACAAGAGAGCTTTACCATGTCTTCTTATTTATTATCTCAATAATTAGTTCCTGGCCCATGATGCTGGGAGGTTATAAGAAAATGGGTTTTATAACCAGAAAGTCTTTGCTTTGAATCAGAGACTTTTCTCTTAGAGCTAAAATGCTTTGTTTTTTTTCTTTATTCCGTGAGCCTTCACTATGATCTAACAAGAGAAGACACAGCAGCAAAACATAAAAGAACAAAAGAACATCAAAAAAAGAAGGAAAAAGGAAAAAAGCAACACCGAACAAGCAAACAAAAATCACCCCCTCCCCCAGAAAAAAAAAAAAGAGAGAGAGAGAGAAAAGAAAACAATTTACTGGGGTAAATTGTTATTTACAAAAGACTCCTTGGTAAAAAGGAAATTCGTGTGGACGCCATAGAGGATTGAATAGAAGTAGCTGGAAGATGATGGAAAGTAATGTTTCTCAGATAGAAGCAAAAGCCAGTGTTTGTGTTATTTTTCTTTTCTCCAAGATACCACTAAGGGTTAAAGTTCTTCTCTCTGTGATTTCATCACCTTTATCGGTTTTGAGTTTCATATGCCCACTTTTCCTGCCTATCACTGCTCAGTTCAGTACTTGGCCTTAGAGTAATCATACTGATTGATTTTACGACTTAAGTTTTCCCCTACCATCTGGGGTACATACTGGGATGTCATCTGGGATGTCAGACAGCTGAACACGTCTCTGGAACCCAGCTTGCTTCTACGCGTTCCCATCTTCTTTCTCAGACCCCCTCACTGCTAGGTTATCAGCAGCACCAAGGGATATACCTCTAGAAATGATAGAACCAGTGACCAGTGTGAGCACAAACCACTATACTCTGCCTCAGTAGATGGAAAAAGCCCTTTAGATATTGTTCAGTTCAGTTCAGTCACTCAATCATGTCCAGCTCTTTGCGACCCCATGGACTGCAGCATGCCAGGCTTCCCTGTCCATCACCAACTCCCGGAGCTTGCTCAGACTCATGTCCATCGAGTCGGTGATGCCATCCAACCATCTCATCCTCTGTCATCCCCTTCTCCTCCTGCCTTCAATCTTTCCCAGCATCAGGGTCTTTTCCAATGAGTCAGTTCTTGGATGTTGTAAGGTGAGATGAAGAAGACGTGATGAAAGAGAGCATGGCGTTTGACCATAAGCAGGGCAATGAGGACCAGATGGCTAAGTTCTCAAGTCTAATGACCATGCACAGGCTAAAGAAGGGAGGGAAGTTAGAGGGCGTGAAGATGAGAAAGAGTCTGCTGATTATAAGAGCAATTTTTACCCATTTCATCTCTTCATAACTCAGTACCAGAAAGTTCTCCTTGTCTCTCATGGACATCCAGCCCCGAATGTGGTCGAACCACGATCCAAATGGCACTGCATACAGAAGAGGTAGGAAGAGTGAGTAGATGACACACGGAATGAAAACAGGATCCATATATATGTTCCCTCTGTGGACATAATTGCTAGCACAATGTAGGGCACATTTATGCTTGTTGTAACTAGTATCCAGTATCAGGCATTAGCCCTTTAAAAAGCCTAGGACTTCCCTGGTGGCACAGTGGATAAGAATCGGCCTGCCAGTGCAGGGGATGAGGGTTTGATCCCTGGACCAGGAAGATTCCCCATGACCTGGAGCAACTGAGGCCACACGCCATGACTACCAAAGCCCACACACCTAGATACCATGCTCCACAACAAAGACAAGCCACCGCAATGAGAAGCTCACACACTGCAACTAGAGAGCAGCCCCTCTCACCACAACTAAAGCCCAAGCAAAGCAATGAAGATCAAGCATAGCCAAAAATAAATAAACAAAAAATTTAGAAACCAAATAAAATAAGACAAGGCTAGTTCACTTGGTTTGTCCTGTGGTCATGTATGGATGTGAGAGTTGGACTGTGAAGTAGGCTGAGCGCCCAAGAATTGACGCTTTTGAACTGTGGTGTTGGAGAAGACTCTTGAGAGTCCCTTGGACTGCAAGGAGATCCAACCAATCCATTCTGAAGGAGATCAGCCCTGGGATTTCTTTGGAAGGAATGATGCTAAAGCTGAAACTCCAGTACTTTGGCCA
>NW_011494857.1:4436-7673 GCF_000754665.1 Bison bison bison
GTTCTTGGTAGTCAGTTCTTCCCTTTCATCACTTTAAATATATCGTGCCATTCCCTTCTGGCTTGTAGAGTTTCTGTTGAGAGATCAGCTGATAAACCTGATGGGCTCTCCCTTATATGTCATTTGTCATTTTCCCTTGTTGCTTTTAATATTTGATCTTTGTCCTTAATTTTTGTCAGCTTGATTACTCTGTGTCTCAGTGGGTTCCTCTTTGGGTTTATCCTGCTGGAACTCTCTGAGCTTCCTGGACTTGGTTGACTATTTATGAAGTTTTCAGCTATTATCTCTTTAACTATTTTCTTGGGTCCTTTCTCTCTTTTTCTTCTGGGACCCCTATAATGCAAATGTTGGTGCCTTTAATGTTGTCCCAGAGGCTTCTTCGGCTGTCTTCATTTTCTTTTTTTCATTCTTTTTTCTATAGTCTGTTCCGTGGCAGTGATTTCCACCATTCTGTCCTCCAGGTCACTTATTCATTCTTCTGCCTCAGTTATTCTGCTACTGATTCCTTCCAGTGTATTGTTCCTCTCTGTTTGTGTCTTGCTCTGGTGGACAGAGCCTCTCTCAGTAAAGCTTTAATCCAATCGTCAGCTAATGGGTGGAGTTGCTGTTAGCTGCTTGGCAACCCACTCCAGTTTTCTTGCCTGGAGAATTCTATGGCCAGAGGAGCCCAGCAGGCTACAGTCCATGGGGTCGCAAAGAGTTGGACACGGCTGAGCGACTAACACTACCATGTCTGAGCCTTTCTTTCTTTTTTAAAAAAATATTTATTTGCTTGTCTGGGCTGGGTCTGGGATGTTTGATCTTCATCTCGGGAGTTGCAATTACTCAGCCCACGTGCCACAACTACTGAAGTTCGAGCACCCTAGAGCCCCAGCTCCACAACGGGAGAAGCCACTGCAATGAGAAGCCTGTGTGCTGCAATGAAGA
Source organism: Bison bison bison (assembly GCF_000754665.1). Classification (NCBI taxonomy): domain Eukaryota; kingdom Metazoa; phylum Chordata; class Mammalia; order Artiodactyla; family Bovidae; genus Bison; species Bison bison. The sequence goes on from NW_011494857.1 coordinate 5,364, forward strand.
GTAGCCCTCACTCTCAGCAACCAGAGAAAAGCCCGTGCAGCCATGAAGGCCCAATGTGGCCAAAAATACATAAAGGAATAAAGAAGATGAATCTGAAAAATGGTGAAAAGTCAGGATTATATTGTCCAGAAAGCCAATGAAAGCTGACTTTCAGAAAGTCATAGATTAGGAGAGTAGAGGAAAGAACATGAGTGCTCGGTGCTAATATTAGACAGATCCTGAAGACTCAGAAAATAGCTAGGATAGTTTCTGATGGGGCAAAAAGGCTGGTTGAGGTTCTGCTGCTCTACAAGTCAGTATGTGGATTTAGAAAATCTGGCTTCCAGTGGTGATGGAGATACTCATGGCTTGGGAAGATGTAGAGATGTCAGGTTGTGTTTAAAAGAAAAAAAAAAAAAGAGGTCTGATGAAAGACTCTGGCAACCCCTAGCTTTCATATTTTACATTCACTCACTGTTTCCTTGGATGAACCATTCAAAGTATTGTTCTAGCGACTGTGGTCTCTTAACAAATTTTGCACTCTTCCAGAAAAAATAACCAGACACAAACACATCTCTGGGATTTCGGACAAGGTAGATCACCTGAAAGAGAAAAATAGGATAATGAAAAATCAAGTCATTTTCTAACCTTTTTTTCCCCAACCTTCTTGATTTTCATAAAAATGGAGAAAAAGCCAAAGAATTCCCTGGTGGTCCAGTGGTTAAGATTCTGTGCTTCCACTGCAGGGGGTGTGGGTTTGATCCCTAGTCAGTGAAATAGGACCCCACCTGCTGTGTGATACAGCCAAACAAACAAACCAAAGTACCAGCTGGATATAGGAACACAGAGGGGTGAGAAAAACCACTCATGAAGGCAGAGTAACCACCCTGAATTTAGGCATTGATGTAAGCATGCTGCTTCTCAAATGAGCAACTTTCTGGTGCTTCTACATAAATGGCAGGAGGTATTTATCTAATTAAGACTGGCTAATTATTATTATTATTTTTTAGAGCAACAAAGGAGGATTATTCAGGGTATGATACAGTTATAAATCCTAGTTCGACTTTAAATGTGGTTTTCTAAGATTTTGGCATTACTGTTTCCCCTGGTCTCTGGCTTACACCTGGCTAGCATACCTACAGAATGGTCTACACATTTGTATTCCAGTATGGTTGTGTTACCATCAAATATAGACTCCCAGGTCCTACCCCATACCTACTGAATACAACTGCATTTCAATCAGATCTCCAAGAGATTCCTAGGCAAATTAAAGTTTAACAAGCATTGCTCAAGCCTATCTTTATTTTATATTTTTGTTTTTTGGCTGCACCCCATGGCATGCAGAGCTTCCCCGACCAGGGACTGAACTTGTGTCCCCTGCACTGGGGCTTTCCTGCTGGCTCAACAGTAAATAATCCATTTGCAATGTAGGAGACACAGGAGATGCAGCTTCGATCCCTGGCTTTGGAAGATCCCCCGGAGGAGGGCATGGCAACCCACTCCAGTATTCTTGCCTGGAGAATCTCAGGGACGAGGAGCCTGGTGGGTTACAGTCCATGGGGTTGAAAAGAGTTGGACATGACTTAAACAACAGAGCACCACTGGCCCACCGGGGAAGCCCTGATGAAGACTGTCTTGACTGCTGTACACTGACCTTGGCCTTGGATTTGAAGAAAGACTTGGGGAAGAGTTGGATGGGGAGGTGAGAACTGATGAGACGTGGGCCTCCCTTCTCCTTTAGTAATTCATACCCATGCTTAGTCTCTACCCAGGGGGAGCGGTCCCAAATGGGCTCAGATTGGACCCACTTGGGATCCCCCTTGGAGTAAATCAGGCAGACAGTTTCAATCAACCAGTTCGTTCCTAGATAAAGAAAGGAAAACCATGATCAATCATTTTAATCTGACTCTAAAAAATTCTCATAAGGTATACAGATCATAAAAGGTGCCATCTTAACCATCTTTAAATTACAGTTCAGTTGTTGTTTAGCCACTCAGTTATATCCAACTCCTTTTGCAACCCCATGGACTGTAGCACTCCAGGCTCCTCTGTCCATGGGATTTTCCAGGCAAGAATACTGGAGTGGCAGCTATTAAATAGAATGCATTTGAATCAGTTCTAGTGAGGTGGATGAAACTGGAGTCTATTATACAGAGTGAAGTAAGTTAGAAAGAAAAACACCAATACAGTACATTAACGCATATATATGGAATTTAGAAAGATGATAACGATGACCCTATATACCAGATAGCAAAAGAGACACAGATGTAAAGAACAGACTTTTGGACTCTGTGGGAGAAGGCAAGGGTGGAATGATTTGAGAGAATAGCA
>NW_011494857.1:8602-11779 GCF_000754665.1 Bison bison bison
CGACTCTCTAGTTGTGATGCTCGGGCTTCTCATTGCAGTGACTTCTCCTGTTGCAGAGCATGGGCTCTAGACTGGCAGGCTACGGTGGTTGTGGCACACGGGCATAATTGCTCCACAGCATGGAGGATCTTCCTGGACCAGGGTTTGAACCCATGTCCCCTGCATTGGCAGGCAGATTGTTAACCACTGGACCATCAGGGAAGTCCTGGAAAATATCTCTTTTCATGAAATAATTTCACATTCACTCTTTTTTGAAGAAAGAAAAACATTTTATTTTCCTGCTGCTAATTCGTTCCTTTTTCTAAAAAAAAGTGATTTATTTATTGTATTATTTAAGGCTGTGCTGAGTCTTCATTGCTGCACAGGGGCTTTCTTGCAGTGAGCAGGGGCTACTGAGAAGCCTTCTCATTGCAGTGGCTTCTTTTCTTGTGAAGCACAGGCTCTGGGCACATGGGCTTCAGCAGTTGTGGCTGTGGGCCCTAGAGCACGGCTCAGTAGCTGCGGTGTACAGGCTGAGTTGCACCACAGGATGTGGAATCTTCCCTGACCAGGGATCAAACAGCAAAGCCCTGCGTTCACTCTTTTTGATCTCAATTTAGATGTCATTTCTTCTACTTTGCTTTTTGGCTGCGGTAGTTATGTTTTATTCCCCACCCAAGCCCTCCCGCTTTATTTTATTGACTTATTGCTAACAAATTAAAGACGTATATATTTAACACCCTCAGTTCAAAAATAGTAGGGGCAACCTGGCAAGACTAAACTCTCCATTGCTCCATTATATTATACAAATAATGCTTGTTTCTGCTAGCAGGGAGCTTATTGTCTCTTTCATATAAAGCAGAAATAGGGCATCCCTAGGGCTCAGTGGTAAAGAATCCGCCTGCCAATGCAGGAGAAATGGGTTCGATCCCTGACCCGGGAAGATCCCACAGGCAGTGGGGCAACTGCCCGTGCGCTGTAACTACTGAGCTATGAGTCACAACTACTGAAACCCTAGAACCCAGGCTCCACAACAAGAGAAGTTACCTCTAGAGAAGCCCTCACACTGCAACTAGAGAAGGCCCACAGAGCAATGAAAACGTAACACAGTCCAAAATAAACCAATAGTTGCTGAGAGCCACCATGGGAGATCCCACCCATGACAAAGGTCATGCAGAAGAGACCTGACAGGCAAAGGCAGATCAGGCCTCAAGGGACCCCCTAAATCTGCTCGAACATCTACCCCAAAACCAAAATCTGTCTACTGTTTATTATATTATGTTTTTCACCAACTCTTCTGACATTAACAGGGGGCTATCCCCGACCACCTTTCTCTGAAAAAAATCAACTTAGGACTTTAGTTAATAGACATGATAAAAATATTTCAATTCAAACCCCTCTGTTGACATTCTAGCTTGCCTGACAGGTTTATCCATACTCTTGCAATTAACACACATGATTGTTCACAACTCCCCAACCTTAAAAGACATGAGAAGCCAAAACATTCTAAAAGTCCTAATAAACATAGAGTCCTTTAAGAGATAAAAAATTATTAAAATAGATAGTACTGGTAAAGGGTTTCATTGTTGAGCCAATGCTTGCTGCCAAGTTCCCATATCCCTTATCCATTGTACACCTGGGAGTACATTAGTTAACATAGTTGAAATGTAACCTTAGAATTAACCACATCAGACCTTTGAGCTAATTGGTTCTTTCTTTGTTATGACCCATTGGACCTTTGCTCTGTGAAAATGTAACTCTGTTTAACACTTTCTGAGGCTGACATAGATTACAAATATCAAAAAAAAAAAACACTTCAAAAAAAATAAGTTTTCTGGTTGAACAGGCTTTATCAAAAAAGGGTCATAAAATGTCCACAGGCCTCCAAGGCCAAAAGATATTGTACACAACACTGTTTATAAAAAAGATATACAAAAAAATCCTGGTTTTGACAAAGACAAAACAGATGTAATGTTTGGGCTGACTCGGTATGACTTTGCATCTTTCATTTCCCTCTATGTACAAGTCAAGATATAAAAGTTCCTTTTAAAAATAAAGTTATGGGCCTTGCTCACCGAAGCTTGGTCTCCCGGTGTCATTCTTTTTTTCCTTTTGCCTCCTTTTCTCTCTCTGTTCTTCTTTCAGGATGACTCCTTGGAACACAGAAGCTTTATTGGCTTTCTGTGTTAATCAAAGAAGATCAAGTGTCTTTCTCTTCTCTTTATTCTTTCTCCTTTATTCTCTTATCGTTTGACCCCGGACTATCAGGTTTCAATCCATTATAAGGCCCGTGTCATCTCTCTCTCACCGACGCCATCTTTCCTGAGGGTACCCTAGGATCCTGCTGGGGCTGGACCCCGACAAGTGGTGCCCAACGAGGGGCCCCGAAGATAAGTCTCCCCATTGTTCAGTTTTTTGGGACGGCTAGGACCCCACTCAGGGTGCTGCAGACCCCTCTACATAAGATAGGTAGGGTGAGAAGGAGTGGGTAGTGGAATCTTTTCGCACTAACAGAAGTAAACAAGATAATAAATTTTCTGACATAGGTAACTCTAAAACTAAAAAACAAAAACTCTTTATATAAGTAATCTTAAAACTGTTAGACAAAAGAGGAATTAAGGTTAAGAAAACTAATGTTCAATCCTTTTTTACATTTAAACAAAAACAGTGTCTGCTGCGCCTGAGCACCCTGGCGAGCTCCCTCTGCCTCTACCCAAACCTTTAAAAATTTATTACACTTTACATGGCCCCCCAAAAAAGTCCCCACTGATACATTTTCTTTATAAAACATGATTAGAGACACTTTAAATCCTGCTCATAAATCTAAAGGGTAAATAATTTGAGATTATAATGCAGGACGGTTAAGATTGTACCTGTGAGTGGCCGACAAGTTTACAAAAAAAAACACAAAACCCAAAAAAGAAAAAAACAACAGTCGTAGAGGGCCACACACACACACACAAAAGAAAGAAAGAAAGAAAAGAAAGAAAGAAAAAGAAAAAAAAAGAAAAACGAAAAAGAGATTATAAGGGGGAGAGAGAGACGGGGTGAGACAGCAGGAAAAAAAAAAAGAGAGAGAGAGAGAGAGATAGAGACTTTAAAAAAAAAGAAAAAAACTTTGTGAGTCCCAGAAAAAAACTAGAGAAAAACAGAAAAGACTGAAAAAAAAAGTGATATGCAGGGTGGGCGAGGGGAAAA
>NW_011494857.1:12272-57932 GCF_000754665.1 Bison bison bison
ATAAAAAAGAGGTAGACCTAACATAATATCTTGTAAACAATGTATCGGAGAAGGCAATGGCAACCCACTCCAGTACTCTTGCCTGGAAAATCCCATGGACCGAGGGGCCTGGTGGGCTGCAGTCCATGGGGTTGCTAGGAGTCGGACACGACTGACTGACTTCACTTTATTTTTTCACTTTCATGCATTGGAGAAGGACATGGCAACCCACTCCACTGTTCTTGCCTGGAGAATCCCAGGGACCGGGGAGCCTGGTGGGCTGCCGTCTATGGGGTCGCACAGAGTCGGACACGACTGAAGCGACTTAGCAGCAGCAGCAGCAAACAATGTATGCTCTCATCTTGTTTGACCTCTCAACATAATGTTTGCTCCTTTATAATATCACAATGCCCACCCTGTCTCATGGTGCCTGTGACTGTGATTTATTGGTATAACTATGGTCTTGCTGTGTTACAACAACTACAAGATTTAATACGATAACGAAGGTTTGTGGGCTTACTTATCTTAAAAATATCAGCTTTAATAACTACAATTACTTCTGTTACTGTGGCGACAATATCATTGACTCAACAAGTACATACTGCTCAATATGTTAATACTGTGTCTAAAAATGTCTCTTTAACACTGACAACACAAAAAATTATAAATAAAAAATTAAAAATAGAGGTAGATGCCTTAAAAAACAATAATACATATTAATATTAAATTACAGGCTTTAAAGGTGAGATAGACACTGTCCTGTCATGCTGACTACCGGTAGATTTGTATAACACCCCTAAAAATAAACGAGACAGATTATAACTAAAAAAAAATTAAAAACCACATTTCAGAAATATAAAATAGTTCCAATATTAGTTTAGATTTAAAAAAACTTCGCAATCAGATAAAGACCATGAAACACTCCCGATTAGACTTTACTGCCACAAAAACAACAAATGACTTTTTCCATACATTTTCTAACTTTATTAAAAAAAAAAAATTCTGTCTACTATTTTTAGCTATGCTGCTGTGGCCATTCTAATTCTGCTTCTCATAATTATTCTTCCTTATATTGTCAAAACTCTTCAACAAAACACTCAAAAACTCACGACTAAATTACATCTGGCTGTCTTAAAAAATAAAAAAGGGGGAGATGCTGAGAGCCACCACGGGAGATCCCACCCATGACAAAGGTCATGCAGAAGAGACCTGACAGGCAAAGGCAGATCAGGCCTCAAGGGACCCCCTAAATCTGCTCGAACATCTACCCCCAAACCAAAATCTATCTACTGTTTATTATATTATGCTTTTCACCACCTCTTCTGACATTAACAGGGGGCTATCCCCGACCACCTTCCTCTGAAAAAAATCAACTTAGGACTTTAGTTAATAGACATGATAAAAATATTTCAATTCAAACCCCTCTGTTGACATTCTAGCTTGCCTGACAGGTTTATCCACACTCTTGCAATTAACACACATGATTGTTCACAACTCCCCAACCTTAAAAGACATGAGAAGCCAAAACATTCTAAAAGTCCTAATAAACATAGAGTCCTTTAAGAGATAAAAAATTATTAAAATAGATAGTACTGGTAAAGGGTTTCATTGTTGAGCCAATGCTTGCTGCCAAGTTCCCATATCCCTTATCCATTGTACACCTGGGAGTACATTAGTTAACATAGTTGAAATGTAAAAAAAACAAACAACAGCCTTAGAATTAACCACATCAGACCTTTGAGCTAATTGGTTCTTTCTTTGTTATGACCTTTGCTCTGTGAAAATGTAACTCTGTTTAACACTTTCTGAGGCTGACATAGGTTACAAATACAAAAAAAACCACTTCAAAAAAAATAAGTTTTCTGGTTGAACAGGCTTTATCAAAAAAGGGTCATAAAATGTCCACAGGCCTCCAAGGCCAAAAGATATTGTACATAACACTGTTTATAAAAAAGATATACAAAAAAAAAATCCTGGTTTTGACAAAGACAAAACAGAGGTAATGTTTGGGTTGACTCGGTATGACTTTGCATCTTTCATTTCCCTCTATGTACAAGTCAAGACATAAAAGTTCCTTTTAAAAATAAAGTTATGGGCCTCGCTCACCGAAGCTTGGTCTCCCGGTGTCATTCTTTTTTTCCTCTTCCCTCCTTTTCTCTCTCTGTTCTTCTTTCAGGATGACTCCTTGGAACACAGGAGCTTTATTGGCTTTCTGTGTTAACCAAAGATCAAGCCTCTTTCTCTTCTCTTTATTCTTTCTCCTTTATTCTCTTATCGTTCGACCCCAGACTATCAGGTTTCAATCCATTATAAGACCCGTGTCATCTCTCTCTCGCTGACACCGTCTTTCCTGAGGGTACCCTAGGATCCTGCTGGGGCTGGACCCCAACATATAGTAATAATAAAAGCAAGAAGCTAAATTCTATTTTAAAAAGAATGTGAATATTTAAGGTGTTCGTGTTCGTTTGTTACATGTCACATTGTGAAAAGACTACCACTATCGAGCTAATTAACTATTACATCATCTCACAGAATTACCTCCCTCCCCTACTTATTCTGGAGAAGGCAATGGCACCCCACTTCAGTACTCTTGCTTGGAAAATCCCATGGACGGAGGAGCCTGGTAGGCTGCAGTCCATGGGGTTGTGAAGAGTTGGTCGGACGCAACTGAGCGACTTCACTTTCACTTTTCACTTTCACGCATTGGAGAAGAAAATGGCAAGCCACTTCAGTGTTCTTGCCTGGAGAATCCCAGGGATGGGGGAGCCTGGTGGGCTGCTGTCTATGGGGTCGCACAGAGTTGGACATGACTGAAGCGACTTAGCAGCAGCAGCCTCCTACTTCTTCTAGGGCTTCCCTGATGGCTCAGTGGTAAAGAATCCACCTGCCAACGCAGGAGACAGAAGAGATTAGGATTCAGTCCCTGGGTCAGGAAGATCCCCTGGAGAAGGAGATGGCAGCCCTCTCCAGTATTTTTACTTGAAGAATCCCATGGACAGAGGAGCCTGGTGGGCTACAGTTCATGAGGTTCCACAATGAGGCGGACAGGACTGGGCGACTAAACAACAGCAGCCCATTTCCTCCACAGACTTCACTGTCCATCTTCTTCCACTCCTCTCTACAAACAGCCAAATCTGCCTTATGCTTCATTCCCATGGTTTCCTCCAATGCCTTTGATTACCCGCTCTGAGCACTCAGCTGACTGTGTAACTGCCTGGCTCGACCCTTTTCTCTGGACATCAGTGGTATCAGTGCACATTTCTATTCCCCTAATGCATTGTCAGCATACAGAAAGCATTCCACCTGTCTACTGAATGAATGAGGGCCACAGCCACAGCCTGTCAGTATCTGATCCTGCTTCCTTACCTGATTTGGGGAAAGTCAGCAGTAAGACATCTTCATCTTTAATAAGAAAACTCTCCTGTACCTCTCTCAGGAGTTCAGGTGAGTAATCCACACTTGGGAAGGGTATCCCTTCAAACCACAGAAACTTTCCTGTCATGACGATGAGCTCTTTCTACCTCTCGTGAGCCTTTTAGCCGTAGTCACTGTTGGACTGGGAGATCCGTTGTATAGTCAGCATGGAACAATCATTAATCTCTCCCAGGTCGTTGATGAGTGTTCCTGTCCATAAAAAGAGAGGGTCACAAGATTGATAATATTGGGCAACCGTGAAGTCATTCAGAGAACATTCTGGTGTGACCTGAGTTTGACTTCATGGGAGGGAACCAGGAGTTTGGTAACAAGATGGAGGGTGTAGACATGTGGTGGATTAAAGATGAATATTTTTAAGAATTATTTATATATTGGCTGGATTAGGTCTTCATTGCTGTGTGTGGGCTTTTTCTAGCTGCAGCAAACAGGGGTTACTCTCTTTTTGCCAAGCTGGGGGTCTAGGCAGCTGGGCTGAATATGTGGCACAGGGGTTAAGTTGTGCCATGGCATGTGGAAACTTCCCGGACCAGGTATTGAACCTGTGTCCCTTGCATTGGCAGGCAGAATCCTAACCACTGGACCACCAGGGAAGTCCTAAAAATATATATATTAAATAAGCTTTGTTATTTTTTCAACACTTTTAGATACATAGGAAAATTTTAAAGAATTCTCACAGTCCATACTTTATTCAGACTTCTTTAGTGTTTACCTAATATCCTTTCTCTGGCCCAAGATCCCACCCCAGATGCTACATTATGTTGGGTCTTCATGTCTCTTTAGGTCTCTCTTAGCTGTGACGGTTTCTCAGACTTTCCTTGTCTTTGATGACTTTGACAGTTTTGAGGATTACTGGTCAGGTATTTTGGAGAAGGTCCCTCTCTTGGGGTGTGCCCAGTGTTTTTCTCCTAATTAGACTGCGTTTCTGGGTTTTGGAGAGAAGATCATGGAGGTAAAATACTAGTACAGTCACAACATTTGAAGGGTATTTACTGTCAACATGACATCTCATTGTTGATGTTGACTTTGATCACCTGGCAGAAGTAATGTTTGTTAGATTTCCCCATGGTAAATGTACTCACCCCGTCTTTTTTTTCTTTTTTCTAATTTTTTTGGCCATGCGCGACTGAAGCGATTCAGCAGCAGCAGCATGGCATGTGGGATCTTAGTTCTCTGATCAGAGATTGAACCCATATCCCTTGCTTTGGAAGCTCAGAGTCTTAACCACTGGACTGCCAGGGAAGTCCTTACCTTCCTTCCTTTTTATGTCAGCATATTTAAAACATGAAGTCTAGATGTGAAGGTATTAATGAGAACATATTGTGTAAACTCTTATTGAAGATCTTCTCTAAAACTATTGTCTGGCACCATTTAAATTATCAAAATGTTATTAAAAAAAAAAAAAGCTGAGGATATGTTCCAGATAGAGGAGAATGTAAACTAAATCCTGGATTGACTTCTAGACCACAGAAAATGCTATTATTTTATTATTGGGACAGTTGACCACATTTGAATACACACTGTGGATTAGATAATAGCATTGCATCAATACAAACCTCTCTGATTTCTATCATTTTTGTGTGATTATAAGTGAAATATTTTTGATCTTAGAAAATATAAAGCTTTTTAAAAATAATTGTATTTATTTATTTTTAACTCTGCTGGGTCTTAGTTGCTGCCCAGGCTTTTTCTCTAGTTGCAGTGAGCAGGTTTCTCCTTGCTGTGGCTTCTCTTGTTGCGGAGCACGGGCTCTAGGGCCTGAGGGCTTCAGTTGTTGTGGCTCCCGGGCTCTGGAGCACAGGCTCAATAGTCGTGATGCACGGGCTTAGTTGCTCTGTGACATGTGGGATCTTTGCAGACCAGAGAGAAACCCATGTCTCCTGCATTGACAGCTGGATTCTTAACCACTGAGCAACCAGAGAAGCCCCATACACTGAAGTTTTGAAGGATAAAAGGAAAGGATTTCTGTAACTTACTCTCAAATGGCTAAAAAAGTTTACATTGTATATTAGAGTGAAAGAAATGAGAGCATAACCTAGTAAATGTTATAAAAGGTTAGTGTTGGTAAATCTGTGTGAATTATACACAAGAATTTTGTGTGTATTGCTTGCAAGATTCCCCTAAGTTTGAAGATAATTAAAAATAAAAAAGTTGCTCAGTCGTGTCCAGCTCTTTGCAACCCCATGGGCTACAAAGTCCTTGGAATTCTCTAGGCCAGAATAGGAGTGGGTGGCCTATTCCTTTTCCAGGGGATCTTCCTGACCCAGGAATTGAACAGGGTTCTCCTGCATTACAGGGCAGTTCTTTACCAACTGAGATTTCAGGGAAGCCCTTAAAAAATCAAAATAAAAACTAAGTACATAGGTGTAGTGACAATAAGCTAGAGGGAAATTGGGATACCATGGATTTAAATCTCTCACACTTTTTTTTTAATAGCAACCTACTTTTTTAAGAAATCTATTTTTTTTTTTTGGCCACTCTGTGTAGCCTGTGGGATCTTAGTTCCCTGTGTAGGGATCAAACCCACACACCCTGCATTGGAAGCACAGAGTTTTAACCACTGGACCACTAGGGAAGTCCCTGAAATCTCTCTTTTTAAGCATAAGAGTCAAGAACTTGCTTTAGACTCACAGGTATGGGGGTGAATTTAAATACTTAACTACACAGCAGGATCCAGTTCTGATTTGACATTTCATCATTAACATACTGAGAATTTATGAAACGCTTCCAGGTTTTCGTGGTTGGTCTGAGAGACTTCTCTTTTTGGCCACATTGAAAATCTATAATAGCAATTGTTATTTTATGGGTCCCACCTTCTATTACCCAGTGGAGGACTCTAGGATTCAAGGCTTCCCACAGTCACACAACAAGCAAAAGGAAGAATGCCCGCTTCTGAAATACTGACTCCAGAAGTAATTAAAGAAACATCTAGGTTTCTGTCATTTCCTGGTGGGCTTCAGTCAGTAAAATTAAGACCATCCAGGGCTTCTCTACCATATCCATATAGGACTACTAGAAACACCATAGTTTTGACTCTACAGATGTCAGAGTTGGACCATAAAGAAGGCTGAGCCCCAAAGAATTGATATTTTCAAATTGTGGTGCTTCTGTGCTGCAGAAGACTCTTGAGAGTCCCTTGAACAGAAGGAGATCAATCCAGTCAATCCTAAGGAAATCAGCCCTGAATACTCATTGGAAGGACTGAAGTTGAAGCTCCAATACTTTGACCACCTGATGTGAAGAGCCGATTGTTGGAAAACACTCTGCTGCTGGGAAAGATTGAGGGCAAAAGCAGAAAGGGGCATCAGAGGATGAGATGGTTAGATTGCATCACAGACTCAATGGACATGCATTTGAGCCAACTCGCAGAAAGTCGTTAACAGAGGACCCTGGCATGCTGTAGTTCATGGGGTCACAAAGTGTCGGACACAGTTCAGTGACTGAACAACAATAACAATGATTCTTTGTTATTTCTTGACCACTCTGTGTGAATGAAATGAAACACTAGAAACATTTTTTGAAAGCTGGGATACCAAGAAGCGAAATAGGGGTACCCTGATAATTTTAATAGTCAGGTCCTCAAAGATACAGAAATTGGATCAATTGAAGCACCAGGATGAAATAACAGGTTTTATGCAATTACTCCCAGTCATTCACATATATGAGGACAGGACAGCAATTATCATTGTCCATATAAGATCCAGAAGTTTTACATCATTGTTTCCACAGGAACAGATCTTGAGGAAGGTCTGCCATCTTCTCCTGGAATAGTTTATCAAAGGTTTCGGCTTGGGCCACCGTGAAGTAATTTCTCCAGTCCCCAGTCACGCCTGAGAAACATAAAATAGAGACTCACGCCAGATCTAGGACTTAGTCTCAAGTCTCAAGACTCTAGAAGACTACAGGTATTCTAGATCTATTTCTTTTAATTTATTGCTATTAAGTAGTACACAACACATTCTTATCTGTTTTATTTTATATATTTTAAAAAATTTATTTATTTGTGGCTGTGCTGAGTCTTTGTTGCTGTGCATCGGCTTTCTCCAGTTGCAGTGAGCACGCGCTACTCTCTAGTCTCAGCACACGGGCTCCTCTTATTGCCAGGCATGTGCTCTAGAGCTTGGCCTCAGCAGCTGTGGTGCATGGGCAACTAATTGAACCTGTGTCCCCTGCTTTGGCAGGCAGATTCTTAACCACTAAACCATCAGGGAAGCCCTCGATTTATTTCCTTCTGTCTGCTTGACATAGAAATTCCAGTTAATATAGCAGAATGACTAATGGTTTGTTGTTCTCATATGCCTAATGGTCATACTCATTTACACATTGGCCTGCTTGGAACAATTTCCTGCCTTCTCTTCTCTCATCCTGAATGAAATTCATCACCAATAACACTGCTATATTTTCTATAACAGATCTTCCCTGTGGCTCAAACAGTCAAGAATCTGCCTGCAATGCAGGAGACCCAGGTTCAGTCCCTGGGTTGGGAAGATCCCCTGGAGGAGGCACGGCAACCCACTCCAGTATTCTTGCCTGGAGAATCTCCTGGACAGATGTCCATGGGGTCTGTAATAACCAGTGTCTAGTTACTTTTCACAACTTCTATTTCTACCACCTCCATCCAAGCCAACATCATTTCTCACCTGCATTATTGTATTAGATGTCTAACTACTCTTTTCTGTTTTTTTTTTAATTGTTTATTATTTATTTGGTCATGCCATTATTTATTTTGGAGCCAAATAACCAAGACATAAAACAGAAACAATATTGTAACAAGTTCAATAAACACTTCAAAATGGTCCACACCAAAACAAATTAATCTTAAAATAAATAACTTTCTCAAGCACCTGCAGCCCACATCAGTACGCTAAAAAGAGATGCCCTGATGAGGGCTCACAAGAGATAATCTCAACTGATGAGCAATTTAAATTGATAAATTCAAACATTCTCTACTCCCAATGGTTAGTGCCCTATTATAAGCCAAGAATAATCTTTACATAGTCTGATCCATTTTGAAGGCAGAATGTTTTCTTTACCTTTTCTCAAAAGTTGTCCATTCTCCTCAAAATACTGACCCTTCAGGAGGGAATAATTGGACATACTGTTTTCTTTCATGGCCTGGAAAGAACTGTTCTTGAGGACTGAGTTCAGTTCTTCTGGTTCTAGCTTCTTGCCCAGGAATTGGCAGATCTTCTCCACAGTGCTCCTCATGTCCTAGAAGAAGAGAAAATCTGAGAGATTATGTGAAAGAACAAGAACATAGAAAAGAAGATGAGGGGGAGGAGACAGCAGAAAGAGGAGGGGGAGAGGGGAGAGGAAAAGAGGAAAGAAATGTAGAGATGTGAGTAGGGATAGAGTTGGAGGAGTCCAGAGTGGATGATCTGGGAGATTGACATTGACACATAGACACTTTCATTACTAAGCAAAGAATAGGTGACCTATGAGAACCTACTGTATGCACAGAGAACTCTAGTCAATGCTCTGTGGTGACTTAAATGGGAAGTAAATACAAAAAAAAAAAAAAAAAAAGAGGGTATCTATGCATAGGTATAGCTGATTCACTTTACACTAGAAGCTATGCACACTGTAAAGCAACTATATGTCAATAAAACTTTTGAAAAATTTAAAAATGACTTAGAGAAAGGTTGAAAAAAATAGGTCGAAAGACCATGATGGATTTCCCAGTATAGTTGAATTCAGGACACATTGAAACACTAAAGTGCTGGATTTGTTAAAGAGACTTAAGAAGGGCTTCTAGAGTTATAATCAGGGTTAGGGAAGAGATTTTCAGGGAGAAACTGACAAAAATGTAAGGAGTTGATTTCAGGCCTTGGCTATGTGCCCAAATAATGCTGTTTTTCACAACTAACATTTGAATAAAACAAGAGAGATTTACCATATCTTCTTATTTATTATTTCAATACTTGGCATATGATCTTGGGAGATTATGATAAGAAAAAAGATTTTATAACCAGAACGGCTTTGCTTTAAATCAGACTTTCCTCTTAGAGGTATAATGCTTTAAAGGTTTTCTTTATTCCATGAGGCTTCAGTATGGTCTAACAAGTAATCACACACCTGGGGCGGTCCTAAGATGGTAGAGGAGTAGGATGGGGAGACCACTTTCTCCCCCATAAATTCATCAAAAAATCATTTGAATGCTGAGCAACTTCTACAAAACAACTTCTGAACTCTGGCAGAGGACTCCAGGCACCCAGAAAGGCAGCCCATTCTCTTCAAAAGGAGGTAGGACAAAATATAAAAGACAAAAAGAGAGACAAAATTGTTAGGGATGGAGACCTGTCCCAGGTTGGGAGTCGTGAAGGAGGAGAAGTTTCCAAACACCAGGAAACCCTCTCACCAGCGGGTCTGTGGGTAGTTCTGGAATCTCAGAGGGCAACATAACCGGGAGGGGGAAAAAAAAAGCCCACAGAATATGTGGCTTAAGCACAACTCCCAGCAGAGAAATAGCCTAGATGCTCGTGTCTGCCACCAGCAAGTGGGGGAGGCGCAGGTTGCATGCTTAGGGTAAGGACCGGGCCTGAATGCCCAGGGGACAATCTGAAGGAGCTAACATGAGATAGCATGCAAACTGTGGGATAGCCAGAGAGAGAGGAAAAAAAAAGAGAGAGAGAACTTTCCGGCAAAAAGCTCTAACCTAAGGCTCAGCCCGGCCGGCTCCCAGAACAAAGGATTGAGTGAATACAATAGGAGAGCTAGCTAGCTGCAGACTGGCCCATCTCCGTGCCAGAGGCAGAGAGACAGGTAGGCAACAGCCAGAGCTGGAAGGCAGGGGGCAATCTTGGCCCCAGAGACAGCATCCTATACCAAACTGTGAGCAGGCTCCCAGTTGCTAACTAAGTCTTCCTGGGATCCTGGATGGTTGACATCTGCCAGGAGGGTCGCAGCCTGAGATCAGCCCCCCAGAGGAGACACAGGGCACACCTGAGATGGCGCTTTTGCGACACACCCAGGAAACTGAGCGGCTGGGACCGGGGAGGTGATAAGACACACTGCAAACCTGGGATAGTGGGCTCAAAAAGCACCTGGTCGTCTGAGCTCCTTGGACCTGGGAAGGTCACAAAACGCAGGCCCAACCGAGTCTCTGCCTTTGTGGAGTATCCGAGAACCTGAACCTGAGCAGCTTAGACATGGGAAGTGCACACAACCCAGGGCCTGCTTTGTACAGTTCCCCTTCAGAGCAACCCGGAGCCTGAGCAGTGTAGAGTGGAAAAGCATAGGGGCCATAAAAGTGAAAGTGAAAATAGCTCAGTTGTGTCCGACTCTTTGTGACCCGATGGATTTTACAGTTCATGTAATTCTCCAGGCCAGAATACTGGATTGGGTAGTCTTTCCCTTCTTTAGGGGATCTTCCCAAACCAGGGATTGAACCCAGGTCTCCCACATTGCAGGCAGATTCTTTACCAGCTGAGCCACAAGGGATGCAGGAGCAACAAGGGACTGAGCTGAGGCAAACCCAGTGTGGTCCATACACTGCGAGCACTCCCCACACTTGCCAGTGAAAATTGCTTGCAGTATTCCTCCTACTCTACAGCACAACTGAACAAGTGAGCCTAAATAAGTGACCACCTTTGCCCCCTTGTGTCAGGGTGGAAATTAGACACTGAAGAAACTTGCAAACAGAGGAAGCAAAAATAAGCAAAGAGGGAACTGCTCTGGAAGTGACAGGTGCAGATTAAAACCCTGTAGTTAGCATTGACTAAGCATTGGAAGGGGCCTATAGACCTTGAGAAGAAGTATAAGCTGGAACAAGGAACTATCTGAAACTGAACTGACCCCACACTGTCCTCAACAGCTCCAGAGAAATTCCTAGATATATTTTTACTATTATCGTTATTTAGTTTTTTTATTTTTAATTTCTTTATTACTTCTTTAATTTTCATTTTTATAACATACTATTACCTTGCAAAAAAGACCCTATTTTTAAAGCAAATTTCACATATATTTTTTTAAAATAATTTTTGTGATTAATATTGTTTTGTATTTTTGAGAGTTTAACCTTTACTCTAGATTTTCCATCTTTGCTTATTGGTATTTGTTATCAATTTTGTACCATTAAGAATCTAATCTTCAGTACTTATTTTTACTTAGGGATGTGATTACTAGCTTGATTGCTCTCTCCTCTTTAGACTCTCCCTTTTCTCCCCCAGGTCACCTATATCTCCTCCCTCCCCCTTCTCTTCTCTACTTAACTCTGTGAATCTCTCTGGGTGTTCCAGGCTGTAGAGAACACTTAGGGAACTGATTACTGGCTAGATTGGTCTCCCCCCTTTTGACTGTCCCTCTTCTCCTCTTGGTTACCTCTATCTCCCTCCTCCCTCTTCTCTTCTTTATGTTAACTCTGTGACTTTCTCTGGCTGTCCCTCACTGTAGAGAATCTTTTCACCATTAACCTATATGCTTTATCATCAGTGCTATATGGATGGAGAAATCTTGAGGCTACTCAAAGAATGAGACTGAAAACCAGAGGCAGGAGGCTTAAATCCCAAACTTGAGAACACCAGAGAACTCCTAACTCCAGGGAATATTAATCGACAAGAGCTCATCCAAAAGCCTCCATACTTACACTGAAACCAAGCTCCACCCAACAGCCAAGAAGTTCCAGAGCAAGACATACCATGCTAATTCTCCAGCAACTCAGGAACATAGCCTTGAGCATTAAAGTACAGACTGCCCAAAGTCACATCAAACCTATCATAGACACCTCAAAACTCACTACTGGATGCTTCATTGCACTCCAGAGAGAAGACATCCAGCTCTACCCACAAGAACAGTGATGCAAGCTTCCCTAACCAGGAAACCTTGACAAGCCACTAGTCTAACCCCACCCACAGGGAGCAACCTCCACAATAAAGAGGAACCACAAACTTCCAGAATACAGAAGGTCCACCCCAAACAGAACAATCTAAACAAAATGAAAAGGCAGAGAAATATTCAGCAGGTAAAGAACATGATAAATGCCCACTAAACCAAACAAAAGAGGAGGAGATAGGGAGTCTACCTGAAAAAGAATTCAGAATAATGATAGTAAAGATGATCCAAAATCTTGAAAACAAAATGCAGTTACAGATAAATAGAATAGAGACAAGGATTGAGAAGATGCAAGAAATGTTTAACAAGGACCTAGAAGAAATAAAAAAGAGTCAGTCAATAATGAATAATGCAATAACTGAGATCAAAAGCACTCTGGAGGGAACCAACAGTAGAGTAACTGAAGCAGAAGATAGGATAAGTGAGGTGGAAGATAGAATGGTAGAAATAAATGAAGCAGAGAGGAAAAAAGAACAAAGAATTAAAAGAAGTGAGGACAACCTCAGAGACCTCTGGGACAATGTTAAACACCCCAACATTCAAATCATAGGAGTCCCAGAAGAGGAAGACAAAAAGAAAGGCCATGAGAAAATACTTGAGGAGATAATAGTTGAAAACTTCTCTAAAATGGGGAAGGAAATAGCCACCCAAGTCCAAGAAACCCAGAGGGTCCCAAACAGGATAAAATCAAGGCGAAACACCCCAAGACACATATTAATCAAATTAACAAATATCAAACACAAAGAGCAAATATTAAAAGCAGCAAGGGTAAAGCAACAAATAGCACCCAAGGGGATTTCCATAAGGATAATAGCTCATCTTTCAATAGAAACCCTTCAGGCCAGAAGGGACTGGCAGGACATGCTTAAAGTGATGAAAGAGAAAAACCTACAACCCAGATTACTATACCTAGCAAGGATCTCATTCAAATATGAAGGAGAAATCAAAAGCTTTACAGACAAGCAAAAGCTGAGAGAATTCAGCACCACCAAACCAGCTCTTCAATAAATACTAAAGGATCTTCTCTAGACAGCAAACACAGAAAAGGTTTATAAACACAAACTTTAAATGATACAATAGACCAGTTAGACCTAATTGAAATCTAGGACGTCTCACCCTAAAATAATGAATTTTTACCTTTACCTCAAGTGCACATGGAACATTCTCAAGGATAGATCACATCCTGGCCATAAATATAGCCTTGGTAAAGTCAAAAAAATTGAAATCATTTCAAGCATCTTTTCTGATCCTGATGCTGTAAGATTAGACATCAATTACAGGAAAGAAACTACTGAAAATACAAACATATGGAGGCTAAACAACATGCTTCTGAATAACCAACAAATCACAGAAGAAATCAAAAAAGAAATCAAAATATGCATATAAATGAATGAAACTGAAAACATGACAACCCAAAACCTATGGTACACTGTAAAAACAGTGCTAAGGTGAAGGTTCATAGCAATATAAGCTTACCTCAAGAAACAAGAGAAAAATCAAATAAATAACCTAACTTTACACCTAAAGCAACTAGATAAAGAAGAAATAAAGAAGCCCAGGGTTAGTAGAAGGAGAAAAATCCTAAAAATGAGAGCAGAAATAAGTGAAAAAGAAACAAAGGGGACTATAGCAAAAATCAACAAAACTAAAAGCTGGTTCTTTGAGAAGATAAATATAGTAGACAAACTATTAGCCAGACTCATCAAGAAAAAAAAGGGAGAAGAATCAAATCAACAAAATTAGAAATGAAAATGGAGAAATCACAACAGACAACAAAGAAATACAAAGGATCATAAGAGACTACTGTTAGCAACTATATGTCAATAAAATGGACAACTTGGAAGAAATGGACAAATTCCTTCCGAAACTGAACCAGGAAAAAATAGAAAATCTTAACAGACCCATTACAAGCATGGAAATTGAAACTGTAATCAAAAATCTTTCAACAAACAAAGCCTAGGGCCAGATGGCTCCACAGGTGAATTCTACCAAAAATTTAGAGAAGAGCTAACACCTATCGTAGTCAATCTCTTCCAGAAAATTGCAGAGGAAGGTAAACTGCCAAACTCTTTCTATGAGGGCACCATCACCCTAGTACCAAAACCAGACAAAGACGCCACAAAAAAAGAAAACTACAGGCCAATACCACCGATGAACATAGATGCAAAAATCCTTAACAAAATTGTAGCAAACAGAATCCAACAACATGTTAAAAAGATCATACATCATGACCAAGTGGGCTTTACCCCAGGGATGCAAGGATTCCTCAATATTCACAAATCAATCAATGTGATACACCACATTAACAAGTTGAAAGATAAAAACTATGTGATTATCTCAATAGATGCAGAGAAAGCCTTTGACAAAATTCAACATCCATTTATGATAAAACCCTCCAGGAAGCAGGCATAGAAGGAACATACTTCAACATAATAAAAGCCATATATGATAAACCCACAGCAAACATTATCCTCAATGGTGAAAAATTGAAAGCATTTCCCCTAAGTCAGGAACAAGATAAGGGTGCCCACTCTCACCACTACTATTCAACATAGTTTTGGAAGTTTTAGCCACAGCAATCAGAAAAGAAAAATAAATAAAAGGAATCCAGATTGGAAAAGAAGAAGTAAAACTCTCACTGTTTGCAGATGACATGATCCTCTACATAGAAAACCCCAAAGATACCACCAGAAACTTACTGCTGCTGCTGCTGCTGCTAAGTCTCTTCAGTCGTATCTGACTCTGTGTGACCCCATAGACGGCAGCTCACCAGGCTCCCCCGTCCCTGGGATTCTCCAGGCAAGAACACTGGAGTGGGTTGCCATTTCCTTCTCCAATGCATGAAGGTGAAAAGTGAAAGTGAAGTCGCTCAGTCATGTCCGACTCTTAGCGACCCCATGGACTGCAGCCTACCAGGCTCCTCCGTCCATGGGATTTTCCAGGCAAGAGAAAATTACTAGAGCTAATCAATGAGTATAGTAAAGTTGCAGGATATAAAATTCACACACAGAAATCCCTTGCATTCCTATACACTAACAATGAGAAAACAGAAAGAGAAATTAAAGAAACAATTCCATTCACCATTGTGATGAAAAGAATAAAATACTTAGGAATAAAGCTACCTAAAGAAACAAAAGACCTATATATAGAAAACTATAAGACACTGATGAAAGAAATCAAAGATGACACAAATAGATGGAGAAATATACCATGTCCATGGATTGGAAGAATCAATACAGTGAAAATGAGTATACTACCCAAAGCAATCTATAGATTCAATGCAATCCCTATGAAGCTACCAATGGTATTTTTCAGAGAACTAGAACAAATAATTTCACGATTTGTATGGAAATACAAAAAACCTCGAATAGCCAAAGCAATCTTGAGAAAGAAGAATGGAACTGGAGGAATCAACCTGCCTGACTTCAGACTATACTTACAAAGCTACCATCATCAAGACAGTATGGTACTGGCACAAAGACAGAAATATAGATCGATGGAACAAAATAGAAAGCCCAAAGATAAATCCACATACCTATGGACACCTTATCTTTGACAAAGGAGTCAAGAATATACAATAGAGAAAAGACAATCTCTTTAACAACTGATGCTGGGACAACTGGTCAACCACTTGTAAAAGAATGAAACTAGAACTCTTTTTAATACCATACACAAAAATAAACTAAGAATGGATCAAAGATCTAAATGGAAGACCAGAAACTATAAAACTGCTAGAGGAAAACATAGGCAAAACACTCTCTGACATAAATCACAGCAGGATCCTCTATGACCCACCTCCAAGAGTAATGGAAATAAAAGCAAAAATAAACAAATGGGACCTAATTAAACTTAAAAGCTTTTGCACAATGAAGGAAACTATAAGCAAGGTGAAAAGACAGCCTTCAGAATGAGAGAAAATAATACCAAATGAAGCAACTGACAAAGAATTAATCTCAAAAATATACAAGCAGCTCATGCAGCTCAATTCCAGAAAAATAAATGACCCAATCAAAAAACGGGCCAAAGAACTAAACAGACATTTCTCCAAAGAAGACATACAGATGGCTAACAAACACCTAAAAAGATGCTCAATATCACTCATTATCAGAGAAATGCAAATTAAAGCTACATTAAGGTACCATCTCACGCTGGTCAGAAGGCTGATATAAAAAAGTCTACAAACAATAAATGCTGGAGAGGGTGTGGAGAAAAGGGAACAGTCTTACACTGTTGGTGGGAATGCAAACTAGTATAGCCACTATGGCGATTCTTTAAAAAACTGGAAATAGAACTTGCACATGACCCAGCAATCCCACTGCTGGGCGTACACACTGAGGAAACCAGAATTGAAAGAGACACATGTACCCTAATGTTAAGCAACCTAGACGTCGATCGGCAGGTGAATGGATATGAAAGCTGTGGTACATATACACAATGGAATATTACTCAGCTATTAAAAAGAATGCATTTGAATCAGTTCTAATGAGGTGGATTAAACTGGAGTCTATTATACAGAGTGAAATAAGTCAGAAGGAAAAACACCAATACAGTATATTAATGCATATATATGGAATTTAGAAAGATGGTAACGATGACCCTATATGCGAGACAGCAAAAGAGACACAGATGTAAAGAACAGACTTTTGGACTCTGTGGGAGAAGACCAGGGTGGGATGATTTGAGAGAATAGCATTGAAACATATATTACATTTGTGAAATAGGTCACCAGTCCAGGTTCAATGCATGAAACAGGGTGCTCAGGGCAGGTGCACTGGGATGACCCTGAGGGATGGGATGGGGAGGGAGGTGGGAGGGGGGTTCAGGATGGGGAACACGTGTACACCCATGGCTGATTCATGTTAATGTATGGCAAAAACCACTACACTATTGTAAGATAATTAGCTTCCAATTAAAATAAACAAATTAAATAAAAGAAGCCACACACCTGTAAAAATAACAACAACAGCAACAAGAACAACATGGACAGAACAGAACAAAAATCCTAACAAAAAGAAAACAAAGGGGCTCCCCTGGTGGCTCAGTGTTAAAGATTCTGCCTGTCAGTTTAGGAAACATGGGTTAGATCCCTGGTCTGGGAAGATCCCACCTGCCTCGGAGCAACTCAGCCCGTGTGGCATCACTTTTGAGCCTGTGCTCTAGAATCCGGGCACTGCAACAAGAGTATCCTTGGCTCATCACAGCTAGAGAAAGCCTGAGGACAGCCGTGAAGACCCAGCACAGCCAATACATAAATAAAATCCTTTTGTAAAAAAGCCCTTCAGCTTATGGTGAAACGAAGAAAAACACGTGAAGAAATAGAGCTCGGAGCTTTGAAGTGTCAACCAGAAATAAGGCAATGAAGACCGGGTTGCTATTCTCACTCCTATTGACTACAGGCTAAACTTTGAGAAGGTGAAAGGGAGACATGGGAATGGAGGGAAGGTGGGGGGAGTGCAGATGGTGGTGAGAGAGAGTGTGTTGACTCTAAGAGCAATAGTTACCCATTTCATCTCTTCATAGCTCAGTATCAGGAAGTTCTCCTTGTCTCTCATGGACATCCAGCCCCGAGCGTGGTCAAACCACGATCCAAATACCACTGCATGGAGGGGAGGCAGAAAGAGTGAGTGGATGACGCACGGAATGAAAGCAGGGATCCATACACTATGTTCACTCTGTGGGCACAGTGACTAGCACAGTGCCGGGCACATCTACATTTGCTATAACTGGTATCCAACACCACGCATTTGCCCTTTAACAAGCCTAATGCCTTTGCAGCAGGTTTTGTATACAGTTTTCAAGGGTCTGTAAGGAGATCGTGTCCAGTGAACCATGTGGTCTGAGACAAGGCATTTTTTTTCCCTCTTATCTGTTCAGCATTTAGATATTTTTGCTTGTTAGGTACATTCTCACAACACTTGTTTTTCCTCCCTCTCCCTGTCATCTTCCCTTCATTGTTGCTGTTGGAATTATGATTCCCTGGGAGACCAAATCAGGAAGGGAATACTGGCTTCAGTAGTTCCAGTGCACCCACCTAGTTGGCCCATGGCATGTGGGATTTTCCCAGACCAGGGATCAAACCCATGTCACCCGCCTTGGCAGGCAGATTCTGAACCACTGGACCACCAGGGAAGTCTTGTTGCTCTTTTACTGAAAGAGTAGCCTGAAGCAAATCAGGAGATTTGCTTCAGGAGTTCACTCAGGATCAGCTCAATAAAAACTATGACTTCCAGTGTTTGAAGATTGGACTTTAGTGTTGAGGGCAAAAAAAAAAGTGAGGGAACCTGAACTATTCAATATAGAAGTGATGATTGTGTCATAGCCTGGAAGGGCTGAAGAGCATGCAGATGAGGACAATAAAGAGTCTGTGGCATTATTCCCATAGACCAAGGACATCACTGGATTCTCCTGTGTCGATAGCAGCACCATCAACTGTCTTGGTGACCAGTGTGTCCCCAGCTGCCCAAGAAGCAGAAAAGATGTTGAGTTATGGCAGAATGTTGGCAGACAGGGAGCAGAGTGCATGTCCACTGATGGCAGGATGCCCTCTGTGAGCATCAAAGAGTGACATTAATAGATCTCTGAATGACATTACTACGATCTCTTTGCTTTATTTCGTGTTGTATTTGATTGTTTATTTGTCATCTCACACTGATGATAATGGGGCTTCCCAGGTGGCAGTAGTGGTAAAGAATCTGCCTGCCAATGCAAGAGGGCTAGAGATGTGCGTTCCATCCCTGGGTCAGGAAAACCCCCTGGAGGAGGGAATAGTAACCCACTCCGATATTCTTGGACAATTCCATGGACAGAGGAGCCTGGTGGGCTACAGTCCAGGGAGTTGCAACGAGTCAGAGATGATTGATTGACTGAGCACTCACACACAAGTGGCAAGCACCACCCTAGGGCCTGGAGTCAACAAGGAAAAACTCAAAGATATTGCATTTTAGTGGAGATACATGTGGCAGAAACAAACAAATAGAATACATACTCACTGGTGATGACTGCAAAGGTGGGGGAAAGATGAAACTATAGAGATGGGAGAGACGCTATTTTGTATAGTTTATGAAAAGGATCAGACACGACTGAACGACTAAACAACAATGGCCCTCTCCAGTGAAGATGTCCATGGGCTACTAAAGCAACAGTTCTGAAACCGGGAGATGTATCATAGGTGAGATACTAGATTCATCACATAGTTTTGAGAAAAACTGCAACATTTCAAGTATCTGAGAATGCTTAGATGTTTTGCATAATTAAAAGTATAGAGAGGTTTCCCTGGTGGTCCAGTGGTTAAGACTCTGTGCTCCAGTTCAGGGGGCCAGGGTTCTACCCCTGGTCAGGGAACTAGATCCCACATGCTGCAATGAAAGAACCCCCAAGCCACAACTAAGATGGAAGAATTCACCTTCCACATCTAAGACCTGATGCAGCCAGATAAATGAATAATTTAAAAAAATAGAGGTCCTGAGTGAATGCGTGCTAAGTCACTACAGTTGTGTCTGACTCTCTGCGATCCCAGTGACTGGAGCGTTCCAGGCTCCTCTCTATGGGATTTTCCTGGCAAGAATACTGGAGTGGGTTGTCATGCCCTCCTCCGGGAGATCTTCCCAACCCAGGGACAGAACCTGTATCTCCTGCATCTCCTGTACTACAGCCAGATTCTTTACCCACTGAGCACCCTGGGAAGCCCATAAAGGTCCTGGCATAATGCATACAGTTTTTAGACACACAGGACAAGAGAATGAAGGGACTTTTCGAGAGATGCACCCATAAATGGTGGAAAGTCAGGATTGTATTGTCCGGGAAGCCAATGAAAGCTGTCTTTCAGAAAGTCTCCTGACTTTCACAAATTTAGGAGAGTACAGGAGAAGAACGTGAATGCTTTCTGTTAGTATTAGGTCATGGAGATTTAGAAGATAGCTAGGATAGTTTCTGATGGGGCAAACAAAAGGGCTGGTTGAAGTTCTTCTGCTTTACAAGATAGTATATGGATTTAGAAAATTTGGGTTCCAGTGGTGATGGAACCCTATACTCATGTATTGGTTAGATGTAGAGACATCAAGTTGGGTAAAAAAATAAAAAGAGGTCTGATGAAGGACTCTGACAACTCCAAGCTTTCATATTTTACATTCACTCACCATTTCCTTCGACGAACCATTCAAAGTATTGTTCCAGTGACTGTGGTCTCTTAACAAATTTTGCACTCCTCCAGAAAAAATAACCAGACACTAAAACATCTCTGGGATTTCTGATGAGGTAGATCATCTTAAAGAGAAAAATTGGATCATAAAAAATCAATAGTCATTTTCTAACCTTCTTAATCATCATAAAAATGGGGGGAAAAAAAACAGTTCCTAGAAAGTGCCCTTTAAATATCATGGATTGTTTTAATAAACTAGTTATTATATTAATTAATCAAATATGTATTTTAAAGTTCCTGTGAACTAGTCACTGGACCAATAGTAAGGCCCTAACTAAGGAAGAGGAAAGCATTGTTCTTTCCCTTTGGGATACTATAGACTAAAGAATCTTCCTGTCAATGCAAGAGAAGCCAGAGATGTGGGTTTAATCCCTGGGTTGGGAAGATCCCCTGGAGTAGGGCATGGCAACCCACTCCAGTATTCTTGCCTAGAAAATCTCATGGAAAGCAGAGCCTGGTGGGTTACAGTCCATGGGGTCAAAAAGAGTCATGAACATGACTTAAGAACATGACTTAAGCAACAGAGCACCACCACTGGCCCATCAGGGAAGCCCTGATGAAGACTGTCTTGACCGCTGTACACCGACCTTGGCCTTGGATTTGAAGAAAGACTTGGGGAAGAGTTGGACGGGAAGGTGAGAACTGATGAGACGTGGGCCTTCCTTCTCCTTTAGTAATTCATACCCATGCTTAGTCTCTACCCAGGGGGAGCGGTCCCAAATGGGCTCAGATTGGACCCACTTGGGATCCCCCTTGGAGTAAATCAGGCAGACAGTTTCAATCAACCAGTTCGTTCCTAGATAAAGAAAGGAAAACTATGATCAATCATTTTAATCTGACTTATAAAGATTTTTATAATGTATACAGATCATAAAAGGTGCCATCTTAACCATCTTTAAATGTACAGTTGAGTTGTTGTTTAGTCACTCAGTCATGTCCAACTCTTTTTGCAACCCCATGGACTGTAGCCCTCCAGGCTCCTCTGTCCATGGGATTTCCCAGGCAAGAATACCGGAGTGGGTTGCCATTTCCCTCTCCAGGGGATCTTCCCGACCCAGGGATGGTACGCACGTCTCCTGCATAGGCAGGCAGACTCTTTACCACTGAGCCACCAGGCACGCCTGTACAGCTCTGTAGGGTTAAGTATATTTACATGGTTATGCAAACAATCTGCAGAACTTTTCCATCTTGCACAGCTGAACCTCTTGCCCATGAAGTAACAACTTCTCATTTTCTTCTCCTCCCAGTCCCTGGCAACCATTCTACTTTCTCTTTCTGATACCTCATTTAAGTAGAGTCATACATACCATGCAGAGCTTGGTGGCTCAGATGATAAAAAATCTGCCTGCAATGCAGAAGACCCGGGTTTGATCCCTGGGTCAGAAGATCCCCTGGAGAAGGAAATGGCTACAGACTCCAGTGTTCTTGCTTGGAGAAACCCATGGACAGGGAAGCCTGGAGGGCTTCAGTTTCTGGGATCATGAAGAGTCAGACACAACTGAACAACTAACTCTTTCACTTCACTCCATACATACTATGTCTTCATAGTTTATCCATGTTGTAGCAAGTGTCAGAGCTCCATTCCTTTCTAAGGCTGAATAATATTCTCAATATGTGGATAATAAATTTTGTTTACCCATTCATCTGTCAATGGACCTTTGGGTTGCTTCTATGCTTTGGCTATTTGCTTAAACCCCTTGAACTTGTTCCTGTTGCTCTTGGTCTTTGAACAGCTTCCCAGTGCCCTTGGCTCATCATGACCACAGCACTTCCAATGACTTCAGCCTTGTTTCTTGCCCAATCACAGTCCATCTATGACCCTGCCACTCTTAGATATATGATCCACATCCTTTCAGTTCAGTGGATTTGTCAAGTTCTTTTCCAATTCCTGATTACTATCCATGCTGATATGCTGATACCTTTACTGGAAAATCTCTCCTTTCTGAAAAGTTATATTTATTTATGCATTTATTTTTGGCTGGGTCTTGCTGTACTTGGGCTTTCTCCAGCTGGAGTGAGCAGGGGGCAACTCTCTAGTTGTGATGCTCAGGCTTCTCATTGCAGTGACTTCTCCTGTTGCAGAGCACGGGCTCTAGAGCCGGCAGGCTACGGTGGTTGTCACACATGGGCATAATTGCTCCACAGCATGGAGGATCTTCCTGGACCAGGGGTTGAACCCATGTCCCCTGCATTGGCAGGCAGATTGTTAACCACTGGACCATCAGGGAAGTCCTGGAAAATATCTCTTTTCATGAAATAATTTCACATTCACTCTGTAAAAAAAAAACACATTTTATTTTCCTGCTGCTAATTCTTTCCTTTTTCTAAAAAAAGATTCATTTATTTTATCATTAACGCCTGTGCTGTTTTCATTGTTGCACTTGGACTTCCTCTAGTTGCAGTGAGCAGGGGCTACTGAGAAGCCTTCTCATTGCAGTGGCTTCTTTTCTTGTGAAGCACAGGCTCTGGGCACATGGGCTTCAGCAGTTGTGGCTGTGGGCCCTAGAGCACGGCTCAGTAGCTGCGGTGTACAGGCTGAGTTGCACCACAGGATGTGGAATCTTCCCTGACCAGGGATCAAACAGCGAAGCCCCGCGTTCACTCTTTCTGATCTCAATTTAGTGTCATTTCTTCTACCTTGCTGTTTGGCTGTGGTAGTTATGTTTTATTCCCCACCCCAGCCCTCCCACCTTGTTTTATTGACTTAACTAACAAGTTAAGGATGTATATGTTTAACACCCTCAGTTCAAAAACAGTGGGGTCAACATGGCAAGACTAAACTCTCCATTGCTCCATTATATTATACAAGTAACTGGATAAGACTTGTTTCTGCTAGCAGGGAGCTTATTGTCTCTTTCATATAAAGCAGAAATAGGGCATCTCTGGGGTCTCAGTGGTAAAGAATCTGCCTGCCAATGCAGGAGACATGGGTTCAATCTCTGACCCGGGAAGATCCCACAGGCAGTGGGGCAACTAAACCCATGCACCGTAACTACTGAGCCATGAGTCACTGAACTACTGAAGCCCTAGAACCCCGGCTCCACAACAAGAGAAGTTACCTCTAGAGAAGCCCTTACACTGCAACTGGAGAAGGCCCACGCATGCAGTGAAGACCTAACACAGTCCAAAATAAATCAATAATAATGATAAAAGCAAAAAGCAAAATTCTATTAAAAAAAAGAATGTGTGTATTTAAGGTGTACATGTTCATTTGTTACATGTCACATTGTGAAAAGACTACCCCTGTCAAGCTAATTAACATATACATCTCACAGAATTCCCTCCTTCCACTACTTTTAGGGCTTCCCCAGTGGCTCAGTGGTAAAGAATCCACCTGCCAACGCAGGAGACAGAAGAGATTAGGATTCAATCCCTGGGTCAGGAAGATCCCCTGGAGAAGGAGATGGCAGCCTCTCCAGTATTCTTACCTGGAGAGTCCCATGGACAGAGGAGCCTGGTGGGCTATGGTTCATGAGGTTTCACAAAAGTCGGACAGGACCGAGTGACTAAACAACAGCAGCCCGTTTCCTCTACAGACTTCACTCTCCATCTTCTTCCATTCCTCTCTACAAACAGCTGAATCTGCCTTGGGCTTCATTCCCATGGTTTCCTCCGATGCCTTTGATTACCCGCTCTGAGCACTCAGCTGACTGTGTGACTGCCTGGCTCAACCCTTTTCTCTGGATATAAGCGGTATCAGTGCACATTTCTATTCCCCTAATGCATTGTCGGCATACAGAAAGCATTCCACCTGTCTACTGAATGAATGAGGGCCACAGCCACAGCCTGTCAGTATCTGATCCTGCTTCCTTACCTGATTTGGGGAAAGTCAGCAGTAAGACATCTTCGTCTTTAACAAGGAAACTCTCCTGCACCTCTCTCAGGAGTTCAGGTGAGTAATCCACACTTGGGAAGGGTATCCCTTCAAACCACACACACTTTCCTGTCATGACGATGAGCTCTTTCTACCTCTTGTGAGCCTTTTAGCCATAGTCACTGTTGGACTGGGAGATGCATTTTATAGTCAACATCGAACAATCATTAATCTCTCCCAGGTCGTTGATGAGTGTTCCTGTCCATAAAAAGAGAGGGTCACAAGATTGATAATATTGGGCAATCGTGAAGTCATTCAGAGAACATTCTGGTGTGACCTGAGTTTGACTTCATGGGAGGGAACCGGGAGTTTAGTAACAAGATGGAGGATGTAGACATGTGGTGGATTAAAAATGTATATCTTTAAGTTTATTATTTATTAGCTGCACCAGGTCTTCATTGGTGTGTGTGGGCTTTTCCTAGCTGCAGCAAGCAGAGGTTACTCTCTTTTTGCCAAGGTGGGGATCTAGGCAGCTGGGCTGAATATATAGCACAGGGGCTGAGTTGTGCATTGGCACGTGGAAACTTTCCGGACTGGGTATCGAACCTGAGTCCCTTGCATTGGCAGGCAGAATCCTAACCACTGGACCACCAGGGGAATCCTAAAAAAATATTTTAAATAAGGTTTGTTATATTTTTTCAACACTTTTAGATGTATAGGAAAATTGTAAAGATAGTGTAAAGACTTCTCATAGTCCATACATTATTAGGACTTCCTTAGTTTTTACATAATATCCTTTCTCTGGTCCAAGATCCCATCCCAGATGCTACATTACATTGGGTCTTCATGTCTCCTTAGGTCTCTCTTGGCTGCGACAGTTTCTCAGACTTTCCTTGTCTTTGATGACTTTGACAGTTTTGAGGATTACTGGTCAAGGATTTTGGGGAAGGTTGCTCTCTTTGGGTGTGCCCGATGTTTTTCTCCAAATTAGACTGGGTTTCTGGGTTTTGGAGAGAAGATCATGGAGGTAAAATACTAGTACAGTCACAACATTTAGAGGGTATTTACTATCAACCTGACATCTCAGTCATATTCGACTCTTTGGGATCCCATAGAATTCTCTAGACCAGAATACTGGAGTGGGTAGCTTTCCCCTTCTCCAGGGGATCTTCTGAACCCAGGGACCAAACCCAGGTCCCCACGTTGCAGGTGGAGCTTTACCAGCTGAGCCACATGGGGCTTTCCCTCATAGCTCAGTTGATAAAGAATCCACCTGCAATGCAGGAGACCTTGGTTTGATCCCTGGGTTGGGAAGATCCGCTGAAAAAGTGAATGGCTACCCACTCCAGTATTCTGGCCTGGAGAATTCCATGGACTCTATACTCCATGGGGTCAAAAGAGTCAGCCAGGGCTGAGTGACTTTCACTTTCACTGACATCTCATTTTAGATGTTGATTTTGATGACCTGGCAGAAGTAATGTTTGTTAGCTTTATGATTATACAGTGGAAGTGAGAAATAGATTTAAGGGGCTAGATCTGATAGATAGAGTGCCTGATGAACTATGGACGGAGGTTCGTGACATTGTACAGGAGACAGGGATCAAGACCATCCCCATGGAAAAGAAATGCAAAAAAGAAAAATGGCTGTCTGAGGAGGCCTTACAAATAGCTGTGAAAAGAAGAGAAGGGAAAAGCAAAGGAGAAAAGAAAAGATATAAGCATCTGAATGCAGAGTTCCAAAGAAGAGCAAGGAGAGACAAGAAAGCCTTCCTCAGTGATCAATGCAAACAAATAGAGGAAAACAACAGAATGGGAAGGACTAGAGATCTCTTCAAGGAAATTAAAGATACCAAGGGAAGATTTCATGCAAAGATATGCTCGATAAAGGACAGAAATGGTATGGACCTAACAGAAGCAGAAGATATTAAGAAGAGGTGGCAAGAATACACAGAAGAACTGTACAAAAAAGATCTTCACAACCCAGATAATCACTATGGTGTGATCACTCATCTAGAGCCAGACATCCTGGAATGTGAAGTCAAGTGGGCCTTAGGAAGCATCACTACGAACAAAGCTAGTGGAGGTGATGGAATTCCAGTTGAGCTATTTCAAATCCTGAAAGACGATGCTGTGAAAGTGCTGCACTCAATATGCCAGCAAATTTGGAAAACTCAGCAGTGGCCACAGAACTGGAAAAGGTCAGTTTTCATTCCAATCCCAAAGAAAGGCAATGCCAAAGAATGCTCAAATTACCACACAATTGCACTCCTCTCACACGCTAGTAAAGTAATGTTCAAAATTCTCCAAGCCAGGCTTCAGCAGTACGTGAACCGTGAACTTCCAGATGTTCAAGCTGGTTTTAGAAAAGGCAGAGGAACCAGAGATCAAATTGCCAACATCCGCTGGATCATCGAAAAAGCAAGAGAGTTCCAGAAAAACATCTATTTCTGCTTTATTGACTATGCCAAAACCTTCAACTGTGTGGATCACGATAAACTGTGGAAAATTCTGAAAGAGAGGGGAATACCAGACCACCTGACCTGCCTCTTGAGAAACCTATATGCAGGTCAGAAGCAACAATTAGAACTGGACATGGAGCAACAGACTGGTTCCAAATAGGAAAAGGAGTACGTCAAGGCTGTATATTGTCACCCTGCTTATTTAACTTCTATGCAGAGTACATCATGAGAAACGCTGGGCTGGAAGAAGCACAAGCTGGAATTAAGATTGCCAGAAGAAATATCAATAACCTCAGATATGCAGATGACACCACCCTGTGGCAGAAAGTGAAGAGGAACTAAACCGCCTCTTGATGAAAGTGAAAGAGGAGAGTGAAAAAGTTGGCTTAAAGCTCAACATTCAGAAAACGAAGATCATGGCATCTGGTCCCATCACTTCATGGGAAATAGATGGGGAAACAGTGGAAACAGTGTCAGACTTTATTTTTCTGGGCTCCCAAATCACTGCAGATGGTGACTGCAGCCATGAAATTAAAAGACGCTTAGTCCTTGGAAGGAAAGTTATGACCAATGTAGATAGCATATTCAAAAGCAGAGACATTACTTTGCCAACAAAGGTCCATCTAGTCAAGGCTATGGTTTTTCCAGTGGTCATGTATGGATGTGAGAGTTGAACTGTGAAGAAAGCTGAGTGCCAAAGAATTGATGCCTTTGAACTGTAGTGTTGGAGAAGACTCTTGAGAGTCCCTTGGACTGCAAGGAGATCCAACCAGTCCATTCTAAAGGAGATCCAACCAGTCCATTCTAAAGGAGATCAGTCCTGGGTATTCTTTGGAAGGAATGATGCTAAAGCTGAAACTCCAGTACTTTGGCCACCTCATGCGAAGAGTTGACTCATTGGAAAAGACTCTGATGCTGGGAGGGATAAGGGGCAGGAAGAGAAGGAGATGACAGAGGATGAGATGGCTGGATGGCATCACCGACTCGATGGATGTGAGTTTGAGTGAATTCTGGGAGTTGGTGATGGACAGGGAGGCCTGGCATGCTGCAATTCATGGGGTCACAAAGTGTCCGACATGACTGAGTGACTGAAATGAACTGAACTGAACTGAGATTTCCCCATGGTAAATTTACTCTCACCTTCTTCCTTTTTTTTTTTTTTTTAAATTTTTTCTGGCCAGGCCTAATGGCACGTGGGAGCTTAGTTCTCTGATCAGAGATTGAACCCATAACCCTTGCTTTGGAAGCTCAGAGTCTTAACCACTGGACTGCCAAGGAAGTCCTTACCTTCCTTCCTTTTATGTGGGCATATTTAAAAGATGAAGTCTAGACCTGAAGATATTAATGAGAACATCTCCTGTAAACTCTAATTGAGGAATCTTTAAAAAATAATTGTCTGCTGCTGCTAAATCGCTTCAGTCGTGTCCGACTCTGCGACCCCATAGACGGCAGCCCACCAGGCTCCCTCGTCCCCGGGATTCTCCAGGCAAGAATACTGGATTGGGTTGCCATTTCCTTCTCCAATGCATTTAAGTAAAAAGCCAAAGTGAAGTCTCTCAGTGGTGTCCCACTCTTAGCGACCTCATGGACTGCAGCCTACCAGGCTCCTCCGCCCATGGGATTTTCCAGGCAAGAGTACTGGAGTGGGGTGCTATTGCCTTCTCCGAATGATTGTCTGGTACCATTCAAATTGGGGGTGGAGGAGAAGGGGACGTCAGAGGATGAGATGGCTGGATGGCATCACTGACTCGATGGATGTGAGTCTGAGTGAACTCCGGGAGTTGGTGATGGACAGGGAGGCCTGGCGTGCTGCGATTCATGGGGTCGCAAAGAGTTGGACACGACTGAGTGACTGAACTGAACTGAACCATTCAAATTATCAAATTGTTATTTTAAAACAACCATAATAAAAGAAAAACTAAAATATGGTCCAAAGAAATTAGAAGGGAGAATGTAAACTAAATCCTGGATTGATTCCTAAACCACAGAAAATGCTATTATTTTATTATTGGGACAGTTGACCACATTTGAATGCACACTGTGGATTAGATAATAACATTGCATCAGTACTAATTTCCCTGATTTCTGTCACTTTTGTGTTTATAAAGGAAATATTCTTGATCTTAGAAAATATAAAAATTTTTAAAAATAATTGTATTTGTTTATTTTTAACTCTGCTGGGTCTTAGTTGCTGCCCAGGCTTTTTCTCTAGTTGTGGTGAGCAGGTTTCTCCTTGCTGTGGCTTCTCTTGTTGCGGAGCACGGGCTCTAGGGCCCGAGGGCTTCAGTAGTTGTGGCTCTCGGGCTCTGGAGCACTGGCTCAATAGTCGTGGCGCACGGGCTTAGTTGCTCTGGGACATATGGGATCTTCCCAGACCAGGGAGGAACCCTGTCTCTTGCATTGACAGGTGGATTCTTAACCACTGAGCCACCAGAAAAATCTCATACACTGAAGTTTTGAGGGATAAAAGCAAAGGATTTCTGTAACTTACTGTCAAATGGCTGAAAAAGTTTATATTGTATATTAGAGTGAAAGAAATGAAAGCGTAATCTAGCAAATGTTGCAAAACATTCAGTGTCAGAGTCTTTGCAACCCCATGAATCGCAGCACGCCAGGCCTCGCTGTCCATCATCAACTCCCAGAGTTTACCCAAACTCATGTCCATCAAGTCGGTGATGCCGTCCAGCCATCTCATCCTCTGTTGTCCCCTTCTCCTCCTGCCCCTGATCCCTCCCAGCATCAGGGTCTTTTCCAATGAGTCAACTCTTCGCACGAGGTGGCCAAAGTACTGGAGTTTCAGCTTCAACATCAGTCCCTCCAATGAACACCCAGGACTGATCTCCTTTAGGATGGACTGGTTGGATCTCCTTGCAGTCCAAGGGACTCTCAAGAGTCTTCTACAGCACCACAGTTCAAAAGCATTAGTGATGGTAAATCTGTGTGAAGTTTGTATAAGAATTTTGTGTGTATTTCTTGCAAAATTTCCCTAAGTTTGAAGATAATTAAAAATGAAAATAAAAACTACATAAATAGATGTAGTGATAATAAGCTGGAGGGAAATTGAGATACCATGGACTGAAATCTCTCACACTGTTTTTTTATACCGACCTAATTTTTAAAGAAATCTTTTTTTTTTTTTTGTGGCCACTTTGTGTAGCCTGTGGGATCTTAGTTCCCTGCTCAAGGATCTAACCCACAACTCCTGCATTGGAAGCACAGAGTTTTAACCACAGGACCACCAGGGAAGTCCCTGAAATCTCTCTTTCTAAGCATAAGGGTCAAGAACTTGCTTTAGACTCACAGGTATGGGGGTGAATTTAAATACCTAACTGCTCGGGAAGATCCAGTCCTTATTTGCCATTTCATCATTAACATACTGAGAATTTATGAAATGCTTCCAGGTTTTAAGGACTGGGCTGAGAGAATTCTCATATTGGCCACATTGAAAATGTATAATAGCAATTGTATTTTAAGGGTTCAGTTCAGTCAGTTGAGTCGCTCAGTCATGTGCGACTCTTTGTGACCCCACGGACTGTAGCATGCCAGGCCTCCCTGTCCCTCACCAATTCCTGGAGTTTACCCAAACTCATGTCCATTGATTCGATGATACCATCCAACCATCTCATCCTCTGTCATCCCCTTCTCATTCCCCCTTCAATCTTTCCCAGCATCAGGGTCTTTTCAGATGAGTCAGTTCTCCTCAGGTGGCCACAGTATTGGAGTTTCAGCTTCAGCATCAGTCCTGGAAAGGACCTTAACACTTTCTAGCAAAAAAAAAACTGTAGCTATTTACTCTTTTACAGCTTGAGTCTATTTTTTTTACAACTTCCTACCAAGTCCACATGTGATTTACTAATACCATAAAGTATCACTGTGCATAGCTGACATACCTGGGTGGTTTTCCTGTTTCCAGTAAAACCTAAAATCTGGTTTATCATGGCTTTTTGTTTTTTCCCCAGAGAAGTAAACTCAATAGTGCTTGGTGATTGATTAGTGATGAGGAGTAACTATGGGAAGTGATGAAGAAACTGAGGTTTTCTACTTGACTCGGAAGAGGGTGTGTCTCTTAGAAATTGCATTTGACTGCAAGTAGTAATGACTTTAAAAAGTAGAGACTTAGTTATCTCATGTGAGAGGAAACCTAGAGGTGGGCAGCCCAGACTAGTTCAGCATACTGAGAGATCATCTGTGACCCAGAATCCTTCTCTGTTTATGCTTTTCCATCCTTGGTGTATGACTCTGGTCCTAATACTGATAAGATTACTATTACTAATACTAATACTGCAACAGCTCCAAGCATCACTTCATTTCAGTCATTCACTTGCTCAGTCATGTCCAACTCTTTGTGACCCCATGGACCGCAGCACGCCAGGCCTCCCTGTCCATCAACAATTCCGGGAGTCCACCCAAACTCATGTCCATTGAGTCGGTGATGCCATCCAACTATCTCATCCTCTGTCATCCCCTTCTCCTCCTACCCTAAATCTTTCCCAGCATCAGGGTCTTTTCCAATGAGTCAGTTCTCCTCAGGTGGCCAAAGTATTGGAGTTTCAGCTTCAGCATCAGTCCTTCCGATGAACACCCAGGACTGATCTCCTTTAGGACGGACTGTTTGAATTTCTTTGCAGTCCAAGGGACTCTCAAGAGTCTTCTCCAACAACACATTTCAAAAGCATCAATTCTTCGGCACTCAGCTTTCTTTATAGTCCAACTCTCACATCTGTACATGACTACTGGAAAAATCAGAGCCTTGACTAGGCAGAACTCTGTTGGCAAAGTAATGTCTCTGGTTTTTAATATGCTGTCTAGATTGGTCATAACTTTCCTTCCAAGGAGTAAGCGTCTTTTAATTTCATGGCTGCAGTCACCATCTGCAGTGATTTTGGAGCCCCCTAAAAGAAAGTCAGCCACTGTTTCTACTGTTTCCCCATCTATTTGCCAGTAAGTGATGGGATCAAATGCCATGATCTTAGTTTTCTGAATGTTGAGCTTTAAGCCAACTGTTTCACTCTCCTCTTTCACTTTCATCAAGAGGCTCTTTAGAACTTCACAGTTTGTTGTATCCACACAGTCAAAGGCTTTAGTGTAGTCCATGAGGCAGAAGTAGATGTGTTCCTGGAATTCTCTTGGTTTTCCTATGATCCAATCGATGTTGGTACTTTGATCTCTGGTTTATCTGCCTTTTCTAAATCCAGCTCGAACATTGGGAAGTCCTCGGTTCACATACTGTTGACCCCTGGCTTGGAGAACTTTGAGCATTACTTTACTAGCATGTGAAATGAGTGCAATTGTGCGGTCGATTGAACAGTCTTTCTCAAAGGAGTGTTATGTAGGGTATAATACAGTTATGAATTCTAGTTAGGCTTTAACGTGGTTTTCTAAGGTTTGGGCATTATGGTTTCTCTTTGTCTCTGGTTTACATTTGGTTAATAGAACCCCTGGAATGATCTGTAGCTTTGTACTTAGTATGGCTATGGTGTGTACAAGCAGAATCTCAGGACTAGCACATACCTACTGAATACAATTGCATTTCAATCAGATCTTCAACTGGTTGCTGCTGCTGCTGCTAAGTCACTTCAGTCATGTCTGACTCTGTGTGACCCCAGAGACGGCAGCCACCAGGCTCCCCCATCCCTGGGATTCTCCAGGCAAGAACACTGGAGTGGGTTGCCATTTCCTTCTCCAATGCAGGAAAGTGAAAAGTGAAAGTGAAGTCGCTCAGTCGTGTCCAACTCTTCACGACCCCATGGACTGCAGCCCACCAGGCTCCTCCGTCCATGGGATTTTCCAGGCAAGAGTACTGGAGTGGGGTGCCATTGGTAAGTTAAAGTTTAATGAGTATTGATCAAGGCTATCTTGACTATGTGCACTGACCTTGGCCTTGGACTTGAAGAAAGACCTGGGGAAGAGTTGGACAAAGAGGTGAGAAGTGATGAAACGTGGGCCTTCCTTATCTTTTAGTAGATTATACCCACTGCAAGCTCTACCCAAGGGGAGCGCTCCCAAATGGGCACAGATTGGATCCACTTGGGATCCCCCTTAGAATGAATCAGGCAGACAGTTTCCATCAACCAGTTCATTCCTAGATAAAGAAAGGAAAATCATGGTCAGTCATTCTGTGCTTAGTCGCTCAGTCATGTCCAACTCTTTGCCACCTCATGGACTGTACCCACCAGACACCTCTGTCCATGGAGATTCTCCAGGCAAGAAGACTGGAGTGGGTTGCCATTTCCTTCTCTGGTCAGCCATTTCAATCTGACTCTTAAAAATTCTCATAAAGTATACAGATCATCCAAGGCACCATCTTAACCATTTTCAGGAGTACATTTCAGCTGGGCTAAGTGTATTTACACTGTTGTGTAACCAACCTCCAGAACTTTCTCATCTGGCAAAACCGAAACTTTGGACCCATTATGTAACAACTTTCCATTTGCTCCTCTTTCCAGTCCCTGCCAGTCTCTACCAACTATTCTACTTTTGGTTTCTGATAACCTCATTTATGTGGAATCATACAGTGTGGAATCTCATTTATGTGGAAATAAGTGTGGAATCTCACCTATTTCACTCAGGGTAATGTCTTCATAGTTTATCCATGTTGTCGCCTGAGTCAGAACTCATTCCTTTTTAAGTTGAATAGTGTTCTATTATATGTAGCTACTACATTTTGTTTCATCTGTCAGCGCACATTTGGGTTACTTCCACCGTTTGGTTATTTATTAAATCCTGTGATACGTTATGTTCCCATTGCCCTTGATTTTTCCCTACCACACCACTTCTAAAGTCATCAGCCTTCCTTCTTGCCTAATCACAGTCCCTCAACGACCCCACCCCTCACAGATATATGATTCACATCCTTGTTGTCCCTTGGATTTGTCAGGCTTTTTTCCAATTCCTGACCCCAATCCACGCTGATACCTTTATCAGAAACTATCCCTTTTCACAAAATAATTTCACATTCATTCCTTTCATCTCAATATAGATATCATTTCTTCTACTTTTTTGTTTTTCGCTGAGATAATTGTGTTTTACTCCCTGCCCTCCCCCATTGATTATAACTAACAAATAAAAATGTATAAATTTAACATTGTCAATTCAAAAACAGTAGGGTCAACCTGGCAATACGAAACTCTCCATTGCCCCATTATATTATACAAGTAACTTGATAAGCCTTGTTCTTGCTAGCAGGGAGCTTATGGTCTCTTTAATACAAAGCAGAAATGTTAAGAGAAATAGAATGAAGATATACTTTACATAGAAATGCATATGATGTGTTTTTAAAGTATGATATATATAAATATCAAGGAAAATAAATATGGTTTAAAGAGAAAAGAAAAAGAATGTAGGCCTGCCCTGGTGGCTAAGAATCTGCCTGCCAATGCAGGGGACACGGGTTCCATCCTTGGTCCAGGAGGATTCCACCTGCTAAGGGCAACTAAGCACGTGCACCACAGTGACTGAGCCGCACGCTCCACCCACTGCAGCTCTGCAGTCTGTGCACCACAACAGGAGAAGCTGCCCGCCGCAGCCAGAGAGCAGCCCACTCAGCCGTGGAGATCCAGCACGGCCAAAAAT
The DNA here is from genome assembly GCF_000754665.1 of Bison bison bison. Classification (NCBI taxonomy): domain Eukaryota; kingdom Metazoa; phylum Chordata; class Mammalia; order Artiodactyla; family Bovidae; genus Bison; species Bison bison. The sequence goes on from NW_011494857.1 coordinate 46,555, forward strand.
AAGTGATAATAATCAAAAGGTAAAAATCAAATTTCTTGGGAAAAAATGTATATCTTTAAGGTATACATGTTAATTTGATATATGTACACATTGTGAGGGATTCACGGTGGCTCAGTGGTGAAGAATCCACCTGCCAATATAGGAGGTTCGATCCCTGGGTAGGGAAGATCCGCTGGAGAAGGAAATGACAACCCATTCCAGTATTCTTGCCTGGAGAATCCCAAAGACAGAGGAGCCTGGTGAGCTGCAGTCCATGGGGTTCCAAAAGAATTGGATATGACTTATAAACTAAACAACAACAATAACACCATTGTGAAATGACCACCACAATCAAACTAATTAACATAGACATCATCTCAAATAATTACCTCCCTCTCCCATTTCTTCTATAGACTTCCCTGGCCAGCCATCTCCTTCCACTCCTCTCTGCAAACACCTGAATCTGCCTTGTGATTCACTCCCGTGGGTTCCCCTGATGCCTTAGGTTATCCCTCTGAGCACTCAGCTTATTGTGTAACTGCCTATCTAGATCCTTTTCTCTGAAAGCCAGTGGCTGTTGCTGTTGAGTTGTTTCATCATGTCTGACTCTTCGTGACCCTGTGTACTGCAGCACGCCAGTCTTCCCTGTCCTCAACTACGCCCCAGAGTTTGCTCAAACTCATGTCCATTGAGTCAGTGGAGCCATCCAATCATCTCATCCTCTGTTGCCCCCTTCTCCTCCTGCCCTCAATCTTTCCCAACGTCAGGGTCATTTCCAATGAGTCAGCTCTTCAGCGGTATCAGTGCACGTTTCTATTCCCCCAACGCATTGTCGGCATACAGAAGTCCCACCTGTCTGCTGAATGAATGAGGAAGCCTTTCTCAGCATCTGGTCCTGCTTCCTTACCTGATTGGGGGTAAGTCAGCAGTAAGACATCCTCATCTTTAATAATAAAATCCTCCTGCACCTCTCTCAGGTGTTCAGATGGGAATTCCATGCTCGGGAAGGGTATCCCTTCAAACCACACACACTCTCCTGTCACGACAATGAGATCTTTGTATCTCTCGTGGGTGTTTCAGCCTCAGCATAGTCACTGTTGGACTGGGAGATCCATTTTATAATCAACATCAAACAATCATTAATCTTTCCCAGTTCACTGAGGACTGTGCCTACTGATGCAAAGAGAGGGTCACAAGACTGACAATATTTGGAAGTCGTTCAGAGAACATTCTGGATTAACCTGAGTTTGGCGTCATGGGAGGAAACCAGGAGTTTAGTAACAAGACGGAGGGTGCAGACGTGGCGAATTAAGAAAATCCATTTAGTTTATTCTTTTTTTAATGAATCACTTTGATAAGTGTTGTTTTTTAAAATTTATATATTTATTTTTTTGGCTGCTGTGAGTCTTCATTGCCGTGCGCGGGCTTTCTCTAGTCGCAGCCGGCAGGGGTTACGCTCTTGTTGCGGAGCACTGGCTCTAGGCAGCTGGGCTGAATATGTGGCACAGGGGCTCAGTTGGCCCATGGCATGTGGAAACTTCCTGTGTCCCTGCATTGGCAGGCAGGATCCTAACCACTGGACCACGAGCATAGCCTGAAAAAATATTTTAAATAAGCTTTATTATTATTTTGTACAACATTTTTAGAAGTATAGGAAAATAGTAAAGAGAGTATAAAGAATTCTGATAGTCCATATTTTATTCAGATTTTGTTAGTTTTTACCTAATATCCTTTCTCTGGTCCAAGATCCCATCCAAGACATGACATTACATTGGGTCTTCATGTCTCCGTAGGTCTCTCTTGGTTGTGACAATTTCTCAGACTTTCCTTGTCTTTGATGACCTTGACAATTTTGAGGATGACTGGTCAGATATTTTGGAGAAGGTCCCTCTCTTGGGGTGTACTCCATGATCTTCTGATAATTAGACTGGGTTTCTGGGTTTTGGAGATGATGATCATGGAGGTGAAATACTATTATAGCCCCAACATTTCAAGGGCTTTCACTATCAATCTGACAACTCACCATTGACCTTGATCACTTGGCCGAGCTAATGTTTGTTAGATTTCCCCACAGTAAATTTACTCTCTCTCCTTTTTTCTTTTTTGTTTGTTTTTGGCCATGCCAGGAGGTATGTGGCATCCTAGTTCCCTGATTAGGGATTGAATTCTTTGCATCTTGATTTGGAAGCTTGGCGTCTTAACTACTGGACTACCAGAGAAGTCTCTTGCTTGCTTCCTTCCTTTTTTGGGGGGCATATTTAAAACGTGAAGTCTAGACCTGCAGGTATGAATGAGAACATATTGTGTAAACTCTAATTGGGGAGGCTGTACAGAATAATTGTCTCGTACCATTCAAATTATCAAATTGTTATTTAAAAAATAGAACCCTAAGAAAAGAAAAGCTGAGGATATGGTCCACAGAAAGGAGAAGGGAGAATGTAGACTAAATCCTAGATTGAATCCTGAGTCACAGAAGATGCTATCGTTTTATTATTGAGACGGCTGACACATCCTTACATGTTTTATTTTACAAAGTTTATCTATTTGTGGCTGTGCTGAATCTTTGTTGCTGTGTACAGGCTTTCTCCAGTGGCACTGACTGGGGCCTACTCTCTAGTTGCGGTGTGCAGGCTTCTCTTGTTGCCGAGCGTGTGCTCTAGAGCTTGGGCTCAGCGGTTGTGGTGCATGGGCTCAGTTACCTGCATCTGGTGGGCAACTAATCAAACCTGTGTCCCCTACATTGGCAGGCAGATTCTTAACGACTAGACCATCAGGGAAGCCCTCGATCAATTCCCTTCTGTCTGCTTGACATGGAAATCCTCGTTAATTTAGTAGAATGACCAGTGCTTTACTGTTTTCATATGCTTAGTGGTCATACTCATTTACACTTCTGCCTGCTTGGAACAATTTCCCGCTTTGTCTTCTCTCCCAGTTCATCTTCCGTGAAGTTCATGAGCAGTAATACTGCTCTATTTTCTATAACAGATATGCCTGGTGGCTCAAATGGCAAAGAATCTGCCTGCAATGCAGGGGACCCAGGTTCAATCACTGGGTCAGGAAGATCCCCTGGAGACGGAGATGGTAGCCCTCTCCAGAATTTTTACCTGGAGAATCCCATGGACAGAGGAGCCTGGTGGGCTACAGTTCATGGGCTTTCACAAAGAGTCGGACAGTACTGAGCGACTAAGCAACAGCAGCCCATTTCCTCTACAGACTTCACTCTGCATCTTCTTCCACTCCTCTCTACAAACAGCTGAATCTGCCTTAGGCTTCATTCCCATGGTTTCCTCCGATGCCTTTGATTACCTGCTCTGAGCACTCAGCTGACTGTGTAACTGCCTGGCTCAATCCTTTTCTCTGGACATCAGCGGTATCAGTGCACATTTCTATTCCCCTAATGCATTGTCAGCATACAGAAAGCATTCCACCTGTCTACTGAATGAATGAGGGCCACAGCCACAGCCTGTCAGTATCTGATCCTGCTTCCTTACCTGATTTGGGGAAAGTCAGCAGTAAGACATCTTCGTCTTTAACAAGGAAACTCTCCTGCACCTCTCTCAGGAGTTCAGGTGAGTAATCCAGGCTTGGGAAGGGTATCCCTTCAAACCACACACACTTTCCTGTCATGACGATGAGCTCTTTCTACCTCTTGTGAGCCTTATAGCCGTAGTCATTGTTGGACTGGGAGATGCATTTGTAGTTAACACTGAACAATCATTAATCTCTCCCAGGTCGTTGATGAGTGTTCCTGTCCATAAAAAGAGAGGATCAAAAGATTGATAATATTGGGCAACCGTGAAGTCATTCAGAGAACATTCTGGGGGTAACCTGAGTTTGACATTACGGGTGGGAACCAGGAGTTTAGTAACAAGATGGAGTGTATAGACATGAGGTGAATTAAAAATGGGTATCTTTCGGTTCAGTTGCTCGGTGTCTCTGACTCTTCACAACCCTATGGACCACAGCTCACCTGGCCACCCTGTCCATCACCAACTCCCGGAGTTTACTCAAACTCATCTCAATTGAGTCAGTGATGCTATCTAACCATCTCATCCTCTGTCATCCCCTTCTCCTCCTGCCTTCAATCTTTCCCAGCTTCAGGGTCTTTTCAGATGAGTCAGTTCTCCTCAGGTGGCCAAAGTATTGGGGTTTCAGCTTCAGCATCGGTCCTTCCAATGAACACTCAGGACTGATCTCCTTTAGAATGGACTGGTTGGATCTCCTTGCAGTCCAAGGGACTCTCAAGAGTCTTCTCCAACACCACCACAGTTCAAAAGCATCAATTCTTTGGCACTCAGCTTTCTTTATAGTCCAACTCTCACATTCATACATGACTACTGGAAAAAACTATAGCCTTGACAAGACGGACCTTTGTTGGCAAAGTAATGTCCCTGCTTTTTAATATGCTGTCTAGGTTGGTCATAACTTTCCTTCCAAAGAATAAATGTCTTTTAATTTCATGGCTGCAGTCACCATCTGCAGGGATTTTGAAGCTCAAAAAAATAAAGTCAGCCACAGTTTTTACTGTTTCCCCATCTATTTGCCATGAAGTGATGGGCCAGATGCCATGATCTTTGTTTTCTGAATGTTGAGTTTTACCAACTTTTTCACTCTCCTCTTTCACTTTCAAGAAGTTCTTGAGTTCTTCTTTACTTTCTGCTATAAGGGTGGTATCATCTGTATATCCGAGGTTATTGATATTTCTTCTGGCAACCTTGATTCCAGCTTGTGCTTCCTCCAGCCCAGCGTTTCTCATGATGTACTCTGCATATAAGTCAAAGAAGCAGGCTGACAATATTCAGCCTTGACATACTCCTTTTCCTATTTGGAACCAGTCTGTTGTTCCATGTTCAGTTTGAACTGTTGCTTCCTGACCTGTATACAGATTTCTGAATCAGGTCAGGTGGTCTGGTATTCCCATCTGTTTCACAGTTTTTCACAGTTTATTGTGATCCACACAGCAAAGACTTTGGCATAGTCAATAAAACAGAAATAGATGTTTTTCTGGAACTCTCTTGCTTTTTCGATGATCCAGCAGATGTTGAAAATTTGATCTCTGGTTCCTCTGCCTTTTCTAAAACCAGCTTGAACATCTGGAAGTTCACGGTTCAGGTATCGCTGAAGCCTGGCTTGGAGAATTTGGAGCATTACTTTACTAGTGTGTGAGATGAGTGCAATTGTGCAGTAGTTTGAGCATTCTTTGGCATTGTCTTTCTTTGGGATTGGAATGAAAACTGACCTTTTCCAGGCCTGTGGCCACTGCTGAGTTTTCCAAATTTGCTGGCATATTGAGTGCAGCACTTTCACAGCACCATCCTTTAGGATTTGAAATAGTTCAATTGGTATTTCATCACCTCCACTAGCTTTGTCCGTAGTGATGCTTCCTAAGGCCCACCTGACTTTACATTCCAGGATGTCTGGCTCTAGCTGAGTGATCACACCATTGTGATTATCTGGGTCGTGAAGATCTTTTTTGTACAGTCCTTCTGTGTATTCTTGCCTCCTCTCCTTAATATCTCCTGCTTCTGTTGGGTCCATACCATTTCTGTCCTTTGCTGAGCCCATCTTTACATGACATGTTCCATTGGTATCTCTAATTTTCTTGAAGAGATCTCTAGTCTTTCCCATTTTATTGTTTTCCTCTATTTCTTTGCACTGATCACTGAGGAAGGCTTTCTTGGCTCTCCTTGCTATTCTTTGGAACTCTGCATACAAATGGGTATATCTTTCCTTTTCTCCTGTGCTTTTCCCTTCTCTTCTTTACACAGCTATTTGTAAGGCCTCCTCAGACAGCCATTTTGCTTTTTTGCATTTGTTTTCCTTGGGGATGGTCTTTATCCCTGTCTCCTATACAATGTCACAGACCTCCATCCATAGTTCATCAGGCACTCTGTCTGTAAGATCTAGTCCCTTAAATGTATTTCTCACTTCCACTGTATAATCATAAGGGATTCGATTTAGGCGATACCTGAATGGTCTAGTGGTTTTCCCTACTTTCTTCCATTTAAGTCTGAATTTGGCAATAAGGAGTTCATGATTGGAGCCACAGTCAGTTCCCGGTCTTGTTTTTGCTGGCTGTATAGAGCTTCTCCACCTTTGGCTGCAAAGAATATAACCAACCTGATTTTGGTGTTGGCCATTTGGTGATGTCCATGTGTAGAGTCTTCTCTTGTGTTGTTGGAAGAGGGTGTTTGCTATGACCAGTGTGTTCGCTTAGCAAAGGCCTTTGCCCTGCTTCATTCTGTACTCCAAGGCCAAATTTGCCTGTTACTCCAGATGTTTCTTGACTTTCTACTTTTGCATTCCCGTTCCTGGATATTAGTTCTAAAACTATCTTTAAGAATTACTTATTTACTGGCTGCAGTAGAGCTTCATGGCTGTGTGTGGGCTTTTTCTAGCTTGGGCTCTAGGCGGTTGGGCTGAACATGAGCCACAGGGGCTTGGTTGTTCCATGGCATGTGGGAACTTCCCGGACCAGTTATTGAACCTGTGTCTCTGGCATTGGCAGGCAGAATCCTAACCACTGGACCACCAGGGAAATCCTAAAAAAATATTTTAAATAAGCTTTGCTATTTTTTTCAACACTTTTAGATGTATAGGAAAATTGTAAATAATTCTCATAGTCCACACTTTATTCAGATTTCCTTAGTTTTACCTAATATCCTTTCTCTGGTACAAGATCCCATCCCAGACTCTACGTTACCTTGGATCTTCGTCTCCTTAGGTCTCTCTTCACTGTGACAGTTTCTCAGACTTTCCTTGTCTTTGATGACTTTGACAGTTTTGAGGATTACTGGTCAGGTATTTTGGAGAAGGTCCCTCTCTTGGGGTGTGCCCAATGTTTTTCTCCGAATTAGACTGGGTTTCTGGGTATTGGAGAGAAGACCACGGAGGTAAAATACTAGTACAGTCACAACATTTAGAGGGTATTCACTGTCAACCTGACATCTCATTGTTGATGTTGACTTTGATCACCTGGCAGAAGTAATGTTCGTTAGATTTACCCATGGTAAATGTACGCTCCCCTTCTTCCTTTTTTTAAAAATTGTTTTGGCCATGCCACATGTGGGATCTTAGTTCTCTGATCAGAGATTGAATCTGTACCCCTTGCTTTGGGAGCTCAGAGTCTTAACCACTGGACTCCCAGGGAAGTCCTTACCTTCCTTCCTTTTTATGTCTGCATATTTAAAACATGAAGTCTAGACCTGAAGGTATTAATGAGAACATATTCTGTGAACTCTAACTGAGGTTCGTCTTTAAAACCATTGTCTGGAACCATTTAAATGATCAAATTGTTACTAAAAGACAAAGCTGAGGATATGCTCCAGATAGAGGAGAATGTAAACTAAATCCTGGATTGACTCCTCAACCAGAGAAAATGCTATGATTTTATTATTGGGACAGTTGACCACATTTGAATGCACACTGTGGATTAGAGAATAACACTGCATCAATACAAACCTCCCTGACTTCTATCATTTTTGTGTGATTACAAGTGAAATATTTTTGATCTTAGAAAATAAATTTTTAAAAGATAATTGTACTTATTTTTGACTCTGCTGGGTCTTAGTTGCTGCCCAGGCTTTTTCTCTAGTTGCAGTGAGCAGGTTTCTCCTTGCTGTGGCTTCTCTTGTTGCGGAGCATGGGCTCTAGGGCCCGAGGGCTTCAGTAGTTGTGGCTCCCAGGCTCTGGAGCACAGGCTCAATAGTCGTGATGCACGGGCTTAGTTGCCCTGTGACATGTGGGGTATTTGCAGACCAGGGATGGAATCAATGTCTTCTGCATTGACAAGTGGATTCTTAACCACTGAGCCACCAGAGAAGCTCCATACACTGAAGTTTTGAGGGATAAAAGGAAAGGATTTCTGTAACTTACTCTCAAATAGCTGAAAAAGTTTATCTTGTATATGAGAGTGAAAGAAATGAGAGCATATTCTAGTAAATGTTGCAAAAGATAACTGTTGGTAAATCTGTGTGAATTATGTACAAGGATTTTGTGTGTATTTCTTGCAAGATTTCCCTAAATTTGAAGAAAATTAAAAATTAAAAAAAGTTGCTCAGTCATGTCCAACTCTTTGTGACCCCATGGGCTACACAGTCCATGGAATTCTCCAGGCCACAATACTGGAGTGAGTAGCCTATCCCTTCTCCAGGGGATCTTCCTGACCCAAGAATCAAGCAGGGTTCTCCTGCATTGCAGGAGGGTTCTTTACCAATTGAGCTATCAGTGAAGCCCTTAAAAAATCAAAATAAAACTAAATAAATAGATGTAGTGATCATAAGCTAGAGGGAAATTGAGATACCATGGACCAAAATCTCTTAGTTTTTTTTTTTTTAATAGGAACCTAATTTTAAAAGAAATTTATTATTATTATTATTGACCACTCTGTGTCGCCTGTGGGATCTTAGTTCCCTGTGCAGGGATCAGACTCACACCCCCTGCATTGGAAGCACAGAGTTTTAATCGCTGGATCACCAGGGAAGTCCCTGAAATCTGTCATTTTAAGCAAAAGAGTCAAAAACTTGCTTTAGACTCACAGGTATGGGGGTGAATTTAAATACCTAACTACACGGCAGAATCCAGTTCTTATTTGCCATTTCATCATTAACATACTGAGAATTTATGAAATGCTTCCAGGTTTTAGGGGCTGAGCTGAGAGAATTCTCTTTTTGGCCACATTGAAATTCTACAATAGCAATTGTTATTTTACAGGTCCCACATTCTATCACCCAGTGGAGGACTCTAGGATTCAAGGCTTCCCACAGTCACACAATGAGCAAAAGGAAGAATGCCCGCTTCTGAAATACTGACTCCAGAAGTAATTAAAGAAACATCTAGATTGCTATTATTTCCTGGTGGGCTTCAGTCAGCTAAAATTAAGACCATCCAGGGCTTCTCTACCATATCCATATAGGACTACTAGAAACCCCATAGTTTTGACTCTACGGATGTAAGAGTTGGACCATAAAGAAGGCTGAGCCCCAAAGAATTGATGTTTTCGAATTGTGGTGCTTCTGTGCTGCAGAAGACTCTTGAGAGTCCCTTGGACAGAAGGAGATCAATCCAGTCAATCCTAAGGAAATCAGCTCTGAATACTCATTAGAAGACTGATACTGAATTGAAGCTCCAATACTTTGACCACCTGATGTGAAGAGCCGATCATTGGAAAAGACTCAGCTGCTGGGAAAGATTGAGGGCAAAAGGAGGAAGGGGCATCAGAGGATGAGATGGTTAGATTGCATCACAGACTCAATGGACATGCATTTGAGCCAACTCGCAGAAAGTCGGTGACAGAGGACCCTGCGTGCTGCAATTCATGGGGTCACAAAGGGTCGGACACAGTTTAGTGACTGAACAACAACAACGATGATTCTTATGTTATTTCTTGACCACTCTTGTGAATGAGATGAAACACTAGAAACATGTTTTGAAAGCTGGGATACCACAGAGTGAATGAGGGGTACTCTGATAACTTTAACAGTCAGGTCCTCAAAGATGCAGAGATTTAATCAATTGAGGCACCAGGATGAGACAACAGGTTTCATGCAATTACTCCCAGTCATTCACATGTATGAGGACAGGAGAACAAAGATCATTGTCCATATAGGATCCAGAAGTTTTTGATCATTATTTCCATGGGAACAGATCTTGAGGAAGGTCTGCCATCTTCTCCTGGAATAGTTTATCAAAGGTTTCAGCTTGGGCCACCATGAAGTAATTTTTCTAGTCCCCAGTCACGCCTGAGAAACATAAAATAGAGACTCACGTCAGATCTAGAGGGTAGGTCTCCAGACTCCAATACATGTCTTCTAGATCTATTTCTTTTAATGTATTGCTATTAAGTAGTACACAACACATTCTTATCTGTTTTATTTTATTGATTTACAAAAGTTTATTTATTTGTGGCTGTGAAGAGTCTTTGTTGCTGTGCATCGGCTTTCTCCAGTTGCAGCAAGCACGGGCTACTCTCTAGATGCGGTGTGTGGGCGTCTCATTGCCGAGCGTGTGCTCTAGAGCTTGGCCTCAGCAGTTGTGGTGCATGGGCTCAGTTGCCTGCAGCCAGTGGGCAACTAATCAAACCTGTGTCCCATGCATTGTCAGGCAGATTCTTAACCACTAGACTACCGGGGTCCAGCCCCGGTTGGATCCAGGGATATCCTCAGGAGGACGGCGCTGGCGACTGAAAGAATAGATAAAAGGGGAGAGACAGAGGCTTGATCTGACTGGTTTACATGGGAAACCAATAAAGTTCATGACACCGAACTTGTTCTGACCACGGAGGCCGCAGGCGCCCTCTCGTAAGCTGAAGGTGCCCCACCTTAGGCACCTTCTCGAGTGGGTCTTAGAAGCCTAGGCAGGTAAGTGGTCTCAGAGAGCCCCCACGCTCCATTCAGTCATCCTGAAGGAAGAACAGAGAAGAAAAGGAGAGAAAAGGAAGAAAGACCGACACAGGGAGACCAAGCCTGATGAGCAAGGCCCATAGCTTTATTTTCAAAGGGAGCTTATATACCTTAAGTTGTGCATAGAGGATAATAGGGGGTGTAAAGTCATGCAAAGTCGGCAGTCCTTGATCCTTATCGAGACCAGGATTTCTTTTCTGCAAACTTATCAGATACAAATGCTTTAGGTGATTTACATCATCTTCTGGCCAGGAGGCCTATTAACATTTTATGACTCTTTGTTCTGATACCCAGAAAACTGATTTTCTCTAAAAATAATTTTTCTAAAGTTTGGCTCCACTCTCCCAAAGCACTAGATAAAGTTGCATTCCCAAAGGGCAAAGGTGCAGTGGGCTGTAGCAAGGAAAGAATTTATTACCTCAAGGGTCTACTGTTGTTAACACCAAGGCCACTACTTATTTTTTCTATTTTTTCTATATACCAACTATATTAATTAATAGACTCCCAGGGACACAGTGGGTAAGTGATATGGAAACTTGGCAGCAAGCATTAGCTCAACAATGAAATCCTCTACTAGTTCTATTCTAATAATCTCTAACTCCGGAAGAGGCTCTATACTATTTGAATATCTTAAGCTTCCCGTGCCTCTTGCGGTTGGGAGACTGTAAACAATCATATGGGTAGCTGTAGGAGTCCGGATAAACCTGTCAGGCAAGTTAGAGAGCCATCTGAGGGGTTTGGATTGAAACACTCCTATTATGCCCAGGAGGCTTATTAACTAGAGCTCTAAGTTGATTTCCTTCAGAGAAAGGTGGTCGGGGATAGCCCCCCGTTAATGTCAGAGGAGTTGGTGAAAGTCGTAAAATAGTAAAACAGACAGATTCTGGTTTTGGGGTAGATGCTCAGGCAGATCCAGGGGGCCCCTCGAGTCCTGACTCGCCTTGCCTGTCAGGGCTCTCCCGCATGACCTTGTCATGGGTGGGAACTCCCGTGCTGGCT